>NC_060120.1:644423332-645025679 GCF_021461395.2 Schistocerca americana | reverse complement strand
TTTCAATTTTGGCGAGCTTATGGCCTTTTGCAATTTAGATTCTCAGAAAAATTTTCCTATTGGGGTTTTTTTTAGGTGAACTGTTTTCAGTAAACAGGCACATACACAAGGTCTTCCACATAACACCGCAAGATGAAATCCATTCTTTCTCTTTGTTATAGGCATTTTATTGCATTTATCCACATTCATTTAAGGAGAGCTGCCATTCATTACACGAAGTCTCTAAAATTCTTTACAATTGTCCTGCGATGAAACTTTCCTATAAACAACAACATTGTCAGTGAACAGTCTTAACAGTGTTGGTGATCGTATCGGACAGATTGTTGATATAGATTGAAAGCATAGAAGTTCATAAATTGAATCACCAGGCTTTGTGGTGCAATGGTCAAAATACTGATTTCATATTTGGGAGAAGTATTGTAGTAGTTCAGATCGAGTGAAGTGGTGCAGTAGGAAGATACTGGAATCTTATTCCGGAAGACAGCAGCTCAGATTCCCAACAGGCCATTCAGCTTTAGCTAGCTTCTCCATGTTCTCCCTAAAAATCTTCCGGCAAACACTCATATGATTCCCCCCCCAGTGGCCTCACAACTCTTTTAGTACATGCGGCCAACACAGGCCCACACCCTTGCAGCTCACGCCCTTGCAGCATTCCTCTTTCTGTGATGCATTTCCACCCTTCTACTACTCTTTCCCCTCTGCTTTTCCATTGTACAGTCTTTTTTGTGCAAACCACACTTGGATTTGTTTTATGACTTTGGACACCCATTTTCTTCCCTTCTGGCATTCCATAACTTTCATTCTTAATTACATGATCCCCATTGTTCAGTTACACCTGCTATTCCCCTTCCAAATTGTACAGTGGTACAGATCGTGCAGGAAGGTCACCCAATGTGGTGTAAATTCCACCTTTCGTGCCTTTCTGTGTTTGCACCTTTCCTTTATGGCGAAGATGGTATGCCAGAAACCCAGCATGGTAGCTCTCCTGTGGGGGGAAGGGGGGGGGGGGAGAGAGAGAGGTACCTTCATGATGATAGCTTCCAGACGATGCAGAGATGGCACATTGGATGCTGAGCTGGGAACTCCCCACACATGCCAAGGAGTATGGGCCTGGTGCATGGGTTCTCCAGACAATAGTGTAGTGGCTGGGTAGCCATTGGTGTGGCTGGGTGGTGCCCTTGGGGAGAGTCCTCATTTGGAATGGATGGTACCATGGCAAATGAGCTGCAACTTTTCTTCTCCTGGCCCCAGCAGTTTCTGCTGAAGGAAAGACTTATTACAATGTGGAGATATATGACCCCAAACTCTTACCCTCCCAGGCTATGCCATGGAAGGAACATAACAGCTAAGAGACGAGGGGAGAAACACTCACCCCACTACTTAGTTTGTTGTAGTACTGATGGGGATTCCTTTTTGACTGCAGATCCATTATTCTTCATTGAACACCTTGGGGATAGCTTTGTGGAAATAGCAGCTATTACAAAAATGAAAAGTGATTCAGTTCTGATTTAAACTGCATTCCCTGCTCACTCATGGATGCTGCTAGACTGTGACAAGCAGTGTGACGTTCTTGTAACTATAATCCCCATATAACAGTTGCAATATGGAACAGGGTATCATCTTCCATTGGATTGCACTGTTTTTCAAAGAGAAAAGAAAATCCAAGACTCTTGACTGAATTATTTATCAAGAGGCCAAGAAAAAATTGCTATTTTTTTCATCCTATACACTGACTATTACATATAATACAGCTTATTACATCATCCTCTCATAGCAACTGTACCCTTTGTGTTTCCTGCGTCTGGTCGTTGGGGCTGCTCGAGTAAATTCGCTCCAGTGGTGGTTGGGGTCCTCCTCCTACTACTTCCCCCACACCCTCCTTTGGGACCATTGACTCCCCACATGTCGGAGCATCCACTCCCAGCCACTGGCTGGAGAAACAATGTCCTCTTCCAGCATCTCTTACCAGGAGGGTGTGCCCTGGGAACATTCCCTTCCCAGGAATCTGCTGACATGCAACTGGATACCACCCAGTGGCTGAAAGAGCCACAGGTTGCAGATTGTAGGACTTTGTGTTCCTCCTCCTTTCCCAGAATCTGGGGCAGACGAGCCTTTGCAGGCGTCAAAATCACCTGAGGATGAGGACAAGAACAAATCGTCCAAGGAGGAGGACATTCTGGTTGTCACCACCCCCCCGCCCCCCTCCATGCCACTGGACCACATATGTTCTGTCTCACTATTTGGGGCATTGTTCCTGGTGGCCCCTGTGACCCAGAATCCCTCCCCCCCCCCCCCCCCCCCCCCCCCCCCCACACACACACACACACACACACACACACACACACACACACACACACACCTCGATTTCAAACCAGTGTGTATTAATGTATCCTCGCAGCTGGTGGCAGCAAGTGGCCTGCTTGGTCTCTTCATGTCTATACAGGATGACCTCTCAACAAACCTGACTGGGATGACTTCAGTTTTGCTGTTGCCCTTAGCAGGTAAGTTGTTACCATTGGACCACTTACCCTTCCTTTGCAGAATGATCAAAGATTCTAAACCCCTGTAGACACAATTCCCCAGCCTGCACTTCATGTACTTGATCAGTGGGCGAAGTGAATTCACTTACTTCTACTACACACCAGCTGGGGCCATATAAAGCTCTGTTCAGTGATTGGGAATTCGTCAGTGGCCTAGCACTTTGCCCTGGCATGGCTCCTGAGCCAGACCATATCCACAGCAAAATACTCAAACACTTATCAGTAGATTGCCAACGCCACATTTTTGCTGTTTTCGGCTGTATCTGGAATGAGGGTGATTTCGCATTTCAGTGGCGAGGAAGCTTGATCATCATGGTACTGAAACCAGGTGAATGCCCCCTTGCAATGGACAGCTGTCCTCCAGTTAAGTATCACTAATATTCCCTGCAAGTTGTTCGAACGTGTGGTGAGCTGATGGTTGTGTTGATACCTTGAGTCTGAGGGGCTTTTCACTTCATCCCAGGGCATAGTCGTGACAATTTGGTATGCTTGGAATCGGCTATTAGGCAGCTTTTTCCCAGTGTCAGTGCCTTATCACTATTGTCTTTGACTTGCAGAAAGCTTATCACACCACATGGCATCACCACATCCTCATATTCTACCTGAGTCGGGTCTCTAGGACCCGTTTCCAACTTTTGTGTGGACTTCTTGCCACACCGTACTTTCTGTGTTCAAGTTCATGCTTCCCACAGAACAACCCCCCCTCCCCATGGCTTATTATTGTCAGCTGAAGATGTCATGCATTGTGCACCTGTCACCATCATACTATCCATCCACTACCAGAACTAGCTTAACGACCAATTGCTCAGTGTTGTGGAATCTTATCGCTTTTTTGGAGTGGTCTTCAACGCATAGTTGACATGGTTTATCCATCTTCACCAGCTTAAGCAAACTTGCTGGTCACTACTCATTGCATCAGTAATGTCAGCTGGGGCGCAAACCGATCTGCACTTTCACAGCACTACAAAGGTCTGATCCTGTCCTGCCTTGATTATGGGAGTCCGATATATGGCTCGCCATTGCCTTCAGCATATGTAGGTGCTGGATCCAGTACATGATTGTGGGGTCCAATTTGCAATAGGTGCATTTTGGACTAGCCCTGTGAACAGCCTACTGGCAAAGGCTCGTGTTCCTCCCCAATAGATCAGGTGCCAACAACTGCTGCTCATCTATGTAGTACACTTTCTCTGCTCTCCTGAGCATGTGAACTACCACATCCTTTTTCCTGGTAGACAGATTCACCTCCCACAACAGGGGCCGAAGACTGGAATCGCACGCAGTTTGCATACAGAGTCTCTGCTCTGAGCTCTGCTCCCGCCTCTTATTGGGGAGCAATCAAATACACTCCCATGGTGTGCATCCCATCCATGATCTGTCTTGACCTATCCATTGGACTGAAAGACTCTGTATTTCTTTGCTCCCATTTCCTGGCCATTTTCAATGCATTTTGCAGAGTTGGTAGCTGCTGCTCAAACCCTCACTCGTGTTCATCCTTGCACCAGCTAGACATTCCTAAAAAGGCAATGATTCCTTGAGTAGTCTTCAGGTTATTGACCACACTACCCTTGACACCCATTGGTTGTTACTATTCAGGACCTCCTTTCTGGATTCCATCAAACTGGATGGCCGGTCTTCATCTGGACCCCAGCTCTTATTGGCATCCAACGGAACGGACATGCAGATCAGTTGTTCAAGTTGGCTACCAGGATGTCGACTTTGGAAATAGAGGATTGTAACAAGACCTTTAGTCAACTGTACATCATCAGTTGTTGGATGCTTGGAACACGGATTACTGTGTCGTGCTTCCTCCGAACAAACCCCAAACAGTAAAGGGGTGCATGGCCATGTAGTGGTCTTCCCTTCATGCTTTTCTGTTGGCTTCACATTAACCACAGTTAGCTGAACCATGGCCACATCTGACGACATGATGATCGATCCTCCTGTCTGTGTTGTGCCTGTTTGGCAGTGGCCCACATACTTCTGGACTGCTGTAATTTGGCCATCTTACCATGAAACCTTTACCTTGCTGACACACTGCCTCTGGTACTAGCAGACAATGCCAAACCAGCATGTGTGGTGTTACATTTTCCTGCTTGTGAGGTAGGGCTAATTGGTCTCATCAGCCACTTGAGGGACTGGAGGGGTGCCTCATCACCTGCTTTGACCCATTGGGCCAATGGCTGCATTTGCTCAGTGTTCTGGGATGGCTCCTGCTCTTCCAACCTTTTAAATCTGCTTTGCTAGTTTGAGTGGGTTAATGGCAGGTGAGAAAACACCGGTTGAATGCAAAAGGTGCATATCCAATCACGTAATACATCCCGGCAGCTTCCAACTGTTGTCTGAGCAGAGCAACTTGTGCATAATTCAGCCTTTCATCCCAATCTCACTTTTACTTGCTTCTGTCTCTTGGTTTTTCTGATTCTCGGATAGAAGCAGTTTCATTGCCCTTCCCCTCCAGGGGCTATTCCTGGCTTGACATCTGTAGGATGGGCAAACCGATTACCTCATAATTTGTTCCCTTTGACCCCATCAGTCCGTCTACCCATGATTCCGGTATGACATGTTTCCTTCATCATCTATCCCAAATTCAAACTTACTTAAGCTTTTAACTAAATTTGGTCTGAGGAGAAAATAGTGCTCCAGGCACAATCATCTTCTCTGACATTCGAGCCCATAATGATTTTTATCTTTGAAGTTGTAACTGGCAGACCGAGGTTCAGAGAATCTGGAAGATTCCTTGGCTATGTATTCGATGAGAAATTTATCCTCACTTAAGAAACCTGAAATTATGAGCATAAACGGCTCTGAAGAATGCAATAGGGCTTGGTATACAAGCAGGTTTGTGGACTTTTGTTTGATCACAGTTGGGCTGGTGTTGTACAATCGATGTATCAATGTGGCCTTCGTATCTAAGAATTTAAGGCAGTGACAACTGTCACATCAGACTACCAGCAGGCATCTTTAGAGCAAGCACCAAATCCATTGCTGAAACTGGTGATTCACTACTGTCTCCTGCAAAATTTCCTTGTTATGTGACACACTTACTTAAAGGGTGCATCCAACAGCTCCCAGGTTTTGTGTTGCTCATGCACCAATTGAACATATTTTATTTTAGTATAGAATAGCAACAAGACCTTTCCTAATTTCATGTCTGAGCAGAGTAGCAGCTCTTAAAGTCTGTGAGTGAGTGGCATAAATTTTTTAATCCAGAGCTGGAATAAATATTTATACTACATTTTAATCATCTCAGAATGAGAAGAAACAGGTGCAAAACGACTCGGCTGTCATCAGACCTAATTGCATAAAATTTATCATTTTTAAGTGCATCCAGCACTTGGCGCAGAAATAAAGTTGCAATCATTGTACTCAGTGGAATTCAGTGGCCTGAGAAATCTGACGGGAAAGCACATGGTTAATGTTTACTTGGATGCACGAGAGATTCTTCTCATTGATTACTGAGTAAAGGCTAAAATGAAACTGTTGGCTTAATTTCATTAATCATATTAGATGATTCAGGAAAGCCTGCAACTTAAGTTTGCTAGTGCCTAGACAGGCAATGAAAGTAATGTACAATTTCAAACAAACAAATGCAAAAATGCACTTGAAAATGAGAATAAATCCTTGAAACACACTGTGCAAAGCATTTTAAAAAAAATAAAATAAAATAATTGGTGCAATTTTCATTATTTAAATTATGGAACTCTGGACTGCTATAAAAGTCTTCTGGATTAACTGGATGAAAAAATTTGCAAGTAGAGGCCTTGATTGCAAAATAACAACAAAGCAGTTCGCACTTGCCCAAAAAGAAAGGGTCGTTCGAAGTAGGAATTGTGGTACCATTTACCCAGCTTACTTGATTTGGTACCGTAAAGAGTTTAACCTATATTCCTTACATCTAAAGAATTTGTTTTGCTGGAAATGTTTATTAATGTACAGTGAAGAGTTATTATTGCTGTAGAATCCTTAACAGATGCTCAAGTATGATCTTTAAAAGATGCAATCTACTCCCTCAAAAACATTGGGCAAAGTAAATTGACCTAAAAGAGAAATGTGACTAGGATGAATTAATGTTTGTCGTTGCAAAATACTGAGGTCCGTTCTATCCAATATTTTGCCCACCACACCTGGAACAGCTTTTTGTTGCCCTCCCAGTCTCTGTAATATCATTGTCAGCCCCTATGCTCCCTCTGCACCCATTTCCCTACCATATGGCTCCTACGCTTGTGACTGTCCCCCCCCCCTCCCCCCCTGCCCATAAGACTTGTCCTATGCATCCTTCTATCACCACGTACACTAGTCTTATAACTAGCCTAGTTTGGGGAGCCCTCTGTGAAACAATATATGAGGGGTATTGGCTGTTATGTAAACTCTAATTGGCCTTTTACATTGGGGTGTCTATCACCATGTTATCAGTTAGAATGAATGGGCAAAGACAGTGAGTGTATACTGGCAACAGAAAATATCCTTTTGCAGAACATGCTCTACCACATGACAGTCATGACCTCGGTGCCTGTTTCACCACACGTGCCATCTGGATTCTTTCCCCAGACACCAGTTTCTCAAATCTCTGCAGGTGGGAACTGGTGTTGCAACATGTCCTTGGTTCTCGCCACCCATCTGCCTTAATATATTTTAATTTCTTCAGTCTTAGCATTTCTTCTCAGTAATTATTCCTTTCTTCACTCTCTTTTAGTTTTCTATATATTTTTATTTTCTGACATGTCCATCTTCTCTTGCGCTGCCTCCTGCCCCCCTCCACTCTCTTCCCAACTCTACCATATACAGTGCACTTAGTTTTCTGCTCTTATTAACTCGTGCATGATGTATTGTCAGTAATCTCTATCTTGCAAATTAGCCTGCCTTCCAACTGTAAGCTCTCAGGTTTTTAAATCTTGTCCAGTGCAGTCCCCAACAATAAGTCTTTATCTCCTCATGCCATCCTTCCCCTTCAATCTTTCTGCTAGAAGTAGCAACCATTGGCTCAAAACAAGCTTGCAAATTTAAGTACCTTCATATGTGTGTTCCTGTTTGGTCAGTAGATTTTGTTATCTGTCCAGTTACCTACTTTGTTGTATATCAACCAGATCGAGAGCACAGCAAAACAGGACAGTAGGGAAGACAATAAAAGAAGTAATGGAAAACATTCCTGTGATTCTGGATGCAGTGAAACCCCACTTTTACAATTTTCAAGGGACTTCAAAAAAAAAAAAAAAAAATAGTATAAAATGTGGGAAATAACATTTTAAGCTGTAAAAGTTACGTATTGGATACCCCTTGCATTTTCGCACTTCCTGTATGAAATATTTACATAATAAGCATCAAAATACTTGTCAGAGACTTATTTATTATCTAATAAAGATTCATTATCCAATAAAAACTACTGATGTAACTGGAGCTGATATCTGATATCTGGGAAGTAGAAATGTTTGACTCGATCTTGTACATCATAATCAATGTTTTTGGAAAGTCTGCAGCTGTCATTCATTATTTAAATAATGAAACCCTGCACCAGTTACGTATTTTTTCATGTCTTGCACAACACGTTTTGAGAATTTTCTTTAGGTACTTTGCCTCCTCAGTTACACACACACACACACACACACACACACACACACACGCACGCAATCACTCACATCACAAAAAATACATACATAAATAATGTACTTGAGACAGTGAAAGTAAATTCTCGAAACACTTATTGCTCGACATGAAAAAATACCTTATTGGTGCTGCGTTTAAACTAAAAACATGTGAGCTATGCAAAGTGAATGATAGTGCCACCTAGTGGAAGTGTTAACGAAAGACACCCCCCCCCCCCCCCCACACCCCCCCACCCCCAACTAGTGATACAAGTGATCAAATGCCAAAACACACTAAATATGGTTTGATAGAGGTGTCACAACGAACACAACAATCACGAAACTGTGATGCACACCAGAGTGAGTTTGGAAATGGTTGTGATTGGTCATGATATCTTGAATTCGAACGAACCTAGTTGCTCTCATCAGCCACCATGCTGAGTTGAGCATGGCAGCGGCAGGAGATATATGGCATGAATTATTCCAACTTTTCCATGTTTACCTGCCACTGAGGATAGTGCCCTGGCGTCAAAAAGTTAACTACGTAATGTTTGTAAACACTGCTTGATGGCCAACATATGGCCAGCATAATTTTCTGTCATTTTTTCGCAGTGTGTAAATTGTGGGAAAATTATAAATCTGTTAATGCAAAATTGGGTGTGAATTTACATTGTGGACATAAGAAATTTCACAGGAGCAACAAAAAATGTTGTAAACAGTGGCATAACATTAATTTCAGGAACGTAAAAGCGGGATTGTACTGTATCACCTTTCAAACTGAAATTTCTTACAGTACTTTATTGTGTTGTATCTTCCCGATATAGGTTCCATGATTATATCATAAACTCACTTCTACGTCTTGATTTGAAAACAAGACTTTTTTTATTTTGTGTTTGCATGTAACCCTTTTACATTGACAAGTAGAAATTTTCTCTTTGTTCAGTTAATTGTGGATTTACTTGGAAAATCATTTTCTTTATGCATAATAGTCGTGATACCACAGTTTTTTACTTTTGCAGGACCAGCGACTGGAGCCCAAGGCCCTCCTGGGTACTATCCTCGAGGGGCTGGTCCAGGCCCTATGCCACAACATGCACATGTTGGTGGTGCTTGGGCTAAATCTGGTCATGGTCATGGCCAGCCTGGTGTGGGTGTAGGTGTAGGTGCTGCAGGTGCTACTGGACCCCTCTTCAGTTTACAGCTATTGGTGAACCAAGAAATGAACCGTGCTGCATTAGCTTCAGCAGCTGCAGCTGGGGTTGGTGTTCCGGTCGCAGGATCTCCAGGAGCTGGCGTTCCCCCATCGCACCAGCACCAACAGCCAGTGCCCAGTGTTGTAGCAGAGGGAAGTGTTGATTTAAGTGCTGACAGTTACCGCCGCCCTCTTCCTCTTACTCACAGACCACAGCAGTCACAATTACAGCAGCAGCCCTTGCCACTGAACGGGGAGGTTAGCAAAGATACGGTTAGTAATTTTTGTTTTAACAATTGAAACATACATTAATTTTTGTGTTAATGCTTGAGACATGCATAAATGTTACTTGAATCGGGTGTGTAATTTTATAACCGAAGATATGTTGTAATGTGCCATTGGCAGAATGCCATAGAAACAGTTTCATTGCATTTTCAGTATTACTGTAGTTATTTTTATCAGGATGAAAATTCACTGTGAAAATTCTAAAACTACAAGGAGACAAAACGGCTCTTCAGCACTTAACTTCAGGAGGCAAAATTGAAGAACTGCTGAAAGGTGCACTTGAAAACACAAAACAATATCCTTAGAGGTTAGAAATGAGGGGCAAGTCAGCACACCCCAGGATGAGAGGGATTTGGTTGTTAAGGACAAAGGGAGGTGAAGTGAAGAGGCTTCCGCGTATTGGAGGTTCATTGATAAGGACTGTAGCGGCTTAATTCCAGAAATAATAGGACAGAACGAGAAGTAAGTACGAAGATAAAGGAGGTGGAATGGGTAGTGGAGTTAGAACTAAGAGGATAGTGAGGAAAAAACAGGAGGAGACGAAAAAATCCCTGGATTCTGTCCCCAGTAAGTCCTATGACTTTTATTTGTCACTTACCACTTCTTTCACCCTGGTGATGGGTGCTGATGTGACAAATGTGGAGCATCACCGTGGTTCAGAATCCACGTTAAACTGTTGGCTGCCCCCGCTCCATACCCCACCCCACTCCCACCCATCTCCACAATAATTACCTGGGTAAATTAGCTCAAAGTTCAGACGAATGCAACAGCTTACCACATACAACAGGAGCACTATTAGTAAAGCATTGTGATGTTCAAAACAATCTTGTGATTGATGACTGGTTTAATTTAACCCTCCGCTGGGTGCGCCTTCCATACTTCCATGAGTGGGCGTGTTGCGGCTGTTACGCCGCAGTTATTATTACATTTTTAACCTAAAAAAAATAATCTGTATATAATTGCCAGTTACATGTTGTTGGAGAAAACATAACATAACATTACATGGCTCTACAAAAGTAATCTTCTATTTATTTGTTGCTGTCACAATTGTCTTTTATTGTCATTGTAATTTATTGCCTTCATGGTTCTTTTAATTATATCACTTAATTGCACTGATTCACATGAAAAGAAAGTAACAAGGGGACACATTATGAAATGGAGCATTCATAAATTCCCACTCCTGTTTATGATTGTGAATAAACTGGTCACCTTCCGTCTGCAGCTCACTTTCACATTGCTCACATTTTTTATCTATGACACTGTTTCTTGCATACATTTTTCTTGCATTTTATACACACTGCTTTGGTTCTGTTGTTTTTATGCCTGCCACATATGTAGCAAAGTCCAGTTTTTGTTGGCTTCTTGGTCTTCTCTTCTTCATGCCTATACTTGGTCAAGAGGGCCTGAATATCCTTGGGAAGTGTCTCCAGTAACGCTCGTTGATTCAAATGTTCTTCCATTAGGTCCAGAGCAAGATCTTTAAAAAAAATTCGTCTTCTTTCATTGTTATGAGGATTGTTGAATTTGAAAATAATGTTTGCATTTATCCCAGCAATATCTAGATGTCTGTAGAAAAGTGCAACTGGCCATCATGGCGTTATTCTGGAAGTACTGTAGGATGAGCACATGTTATCTACAGTGTCTAGTCCTCCTCTGGTAGGATTGTAGTCCAAATTCACTCTCGATTTCTTAGTCTCTTGATCTATTTCATTTGTGCTATGCATTGTTGATAAAAAAAATCACAGCTTTCTTCTTTTTAGGAACAGTTGAGACCATACAAAAATTGTCTTGAAAACCGAAGGGATATGACTGGACTTCTCGGCTTTTATTTGCTTGGAATTCTTGAGGTATTTTCTTCTTATATTTATTCATGGTTCTCAAGAGAGTCAAACCTTTGAGATTTTCAGCGAGCAGGAAGTTACTGTAGTAATTGTCAGTCATAAGATTTCTGTTTGTTTTTTCAGTTGGTGGTACTAATCTTTGCACAATGTCATCAGGCTTGTTAGACTTCAGCTAGGGTCCTGGCATCTGCTTGCCACAGTAAATTTCAAAATTCAGGGTGTAAAATGTTTTGGCATCACACAAGGCATAAATCTTGGTCCCATATTTTGCAGGCTTATTAGGGATGTTCTGTACAAATCCACAGCGTCCTCTGAAAGGATGCAACATCTCGTCAATAGTGAAAAGCTCGCTGACATTTTAGTGAACAAGGCAGTTGTTGACAAACTCTTGATGGAAGTCCTGAATAGGTGCTAGTTTGTCACTTGCTTTCTTTCATTCCGGGTACTCAGGTCGTCGAACCTAAGAGTTCGAAGCAGAAAGCGAAAGTGCTTATAGTTGAAGAGAGCTTGTAAAATAATTATTCCTGTATCATCTCCATCCCGCAGTTAACAGCAATTCATGTGTCTTCTTTTCTTTATACCTGTTAGATATAATGCACCTAAAAGAGCCTTTATCTATCGTTTTGTGGTGTCTCTACAGTCTCATTCTCTTGAATATTGAACTTCAGCTCTTTTACTATTCTGGATGTATCGGTTTGTATTTTCCACAATGTTGTCAATCATCCCATCAATAATAAATAGGTAAAATGCATCAATTTCTTTTTCTATAATTTCAGCACTTGCTTTTGAACCTGGCTAAACTATTAGGATGATCTTGGCCTTGGTTTTAGAAGAAGAAGGAAGCGGTTCACTTTTCCAAATAGTTTCTTTATCTTTCACTACATAAAATCAGTAATCATCTGTTTGTTGTCTCCCCTCTTCAATCAACTGGTCATCTCTTTCCTCTGTTTATTGTTCGGAGTCACTACTGTGGTTTTCTTCTTCAATAACTACTTCTTCCATCTCAGATTCACAAGAATCTGACAATCCTTGTAATTCTTCTTCTGACAATTCTTGCAGTACTTTCTCTTCAGGACATACAGTTGGATGCTGCTTATCAAATGCCAACTTTTTCTCGATTTTCATGCTTTTATGAGACATTACGAAACACATGTTTTTATAAAAGTAATATATTACAGCAAATCAATATCCAATATGGTAAAAAGTAATGAAAATTGCATATGGGAACTTCGATTCGATTCGAATATTCATTATATACTAATATAAAGGAAAGGTTGCCTTGAGGTGAAAGAAAAACACAAATATAGAAAATACTTACATCACAAGGCGCATAGCGGCAAACACGTTGCAAACACAACACTCACGTTTCAAACAATAATAGCAGTCAAACTGCTGAAAGCATGAATTGCGCAGATGTACTAAGTGGTGACATCTGTTGAGAATAACAAATACTTATCTGGACGTGGACGCAACTGTAACACTAATTGCAATACTAACAGAAAACTAAATCTTGCAGCTAACTGCCACAGGCGCGTCCACCGATGGGTTAATATTGGATGGGAGAATCCAAGTAGCCTAAGTTGTGAAGCAGGCAGTCAGGTCCCTCACCAAAAAAACCCTGAAAATTGTTTGGGCATGTTCAGCAAATAGGGTATTTGACTGTATTCTGGAAATTGTCTTAAATCATTAATTATGTCATTTTATGCTCCTAACAAGCTTTTCTTCCTCTCGAGTTTCAGTACTCTTTTCTAATAACGGAAATGAAATTCAAGTAATTTGAAAGCCCGTAAAAATGCCCCTTCCAAGTAAGTGAGTGACATCCTGGCTATCTCGTTGCTCCTACGGTTATAATGCTAATTCACAGTGATGTGTTTTCTAATTTACATTTCAGAAAATTGGTTACAGTTGGTGTGTAGTACCATACTGTATAAATACATCTATAAGAACTCCTGAAAAGTTGTTTTTGAGTGTTCCAGCATCATTCAACAAAAATAAACTCCTAGTGAAAATTGTTGTTTTACCAAATTATACCTCAATTATTTGGTAACCCAGTGTTGTCTGATTTTATAAGATGATGTCCATAGACCGATAGTTCAAAACTAATCTGAAATAAAAATTTAACTTATTTGAAAAACGACTCGACAGTCCTCCCATATGAAAACCAAATCGCAATTACAGAACTTCAGCATACTGATCAGAAAGAGATTGTTATTGTGTTTTCCTTGCTGTTTACATGTGCTTACATTTGCACGCAAGCCATGTTCAGAAAGATATTTTCTAGTTAATATGACCACAGACCTTTTACTTCACTAGAAACAATGTTTTTGTCTTTGTACTGCCCACCAAGGATCCTTATTGTTTAAACTTTTGCAGTCGGCTTGAGTCATTAATGCTAGTTTACTATCACAAACATCTCAGGTCTTATGTTTTTGTCACCTGCATGTTGTACATGCTTTATATCTTTCCATATAACCTCATCATCCTACACCTCGTTGTACTGGGACATACGGTGATATCGTCAGTACTAGCAATGTTTTCCAAAAGTGAATTGTTTGTTTGCGAAGTAAATGCATTTATACTCTGTTGTCCATTTCTCAAACTAAGACTATGTGAAGCTGTACAAGCTGGTCCATTAGTAGTGACCGGGCCAAATAGCTCATGAAATAAGCATCAAACAAAAAAACTACAAAGAACAAAACTCGTCTAGCTTGAAAGGGGAAACCAGATGGCGCTATGGTTGGCCCGCTAGATGGTGCTGCCATAGGTCAAATGGATACCAACTGCATTTTTTAAAAAAAGGAACCCCCATTTTTATTACATATTCTTGTAGTACGTAAAGAAATTTTAATGTTTTAGTTGGACCACTTTTTTCGCTTTGTGATAGATGGCGCTGTAATAGTCACAAACGTATAAGTATGTGGTATCGCGTAACATTCCACCAGTGCGGACGGTATTTGCTTCGTGATACATTACCCATGTTAAAATGGACTGTTTACCAATTGCGGAAAAGGTCGATATTGTGTTGATGTATGGCTATTGTGATCAAAATGCCCAACGAGCATGTGCTATGTATGCTGCTCGGTATCCTGGATGACATCATCCAAGTGTCCGGACCGTTCGCCGTATAGTTAAGTTATTTAAGGAAACAGGAAGTGTTCAGCCACATGTGAAACGTCAACCGCGACTTGCAATAAATGATGATACCCAAGTAGGTGTTTTAGCTGCTGTCGCGGCATTATGGGAGAAAGGATAATTGGCCCCCATTTTATCGATGGCAATCTAAATGGTGCAATATATGCTGATTTCCTACATAATGTTCTACCGATGTTACTACAAGATGTTTCACTGCAAGACAGAATGGCGATGTACATCCAACATGATAGATTTCTGGTGTGCGGTTGAAGCAGTATTGAATAGCATATTTAATGACAGGTGGATTGGTCATCGAAGCACCATACCATGGCCCGCATGTTCACCGGATATGACATCCCTGGATTTTCTTTCTGTGGGGAAAGTTGAAGGATATTTGCTGTCGTGATCCACCGACTACGCTTGACAACATGCGTTGGTGCATTGTCAATACATGCGTGAACATTACAGAAGGCTAACTACTCGCTGTTGAGAGGAATGTCGTTACACGTATTACCAAATGCATTGAGGGTGACGGACATCATTTTGAGCGTTTATTGCATTAATGTGGTATTTACAGGTAATCACACTGTAACAGCATGTGTTCTCAGAAATGATAAGTTAACAAAGGTACACGTATCACATTGAAAAACCGAAATAAAATAGTCAGACACACCTACATTCTGTATTTTAATTTAAAAATCCTACCTGTTACCAACTATTCGTCTAAAATTGTGAGCTATATGTTTGCAACGATTACAGCGCCATCTATCACAAAGCGAAAAAAGTGGTCCAATTAAAAAATTCCTATTTCTTTATGTACTACACGAATATGTAATAAAAAAAATGGGGGTTCCTATTTGAAAAAACGCAGTTGATATCCATTTGACCTATGGCAGTGCCATCTAGCGGGCCAACCATAGCGACATCTGGTTTCCCCTTTCAAGCTAGACAAGTTTGGTTCCTTGTAGTTTTTTCGTTTGACGCTTATTTTGTGAGATATTTGGCCCAGTCACGATCAATGGACCATCCTGTCTATAAAGCATCCCACAATCGAAATGATGATGACAGTCAGTTCTTGCTAATGCTGTTTTCGTATTTTATGTAAAACTTTCAAAAATGTATTTGATCCTTCCAGGATTCAAATGTGGGACCACCTTATCATCATTCAGGTGTTCTACCGAACTACTCCTGCGTGCAGTATCTCTGCTGAGTGTCTTGTACAGAAGAAATCGGCACAAAGTTTTGCCAAGAATATTTTTCTTGTGTGACTTGGGTTGTAGCTCTTGACTGATAGTTGGCAATCTAGTTATAATATACGGACCCATTTGCGAAAGTTGTACAATTCCTTAGTTTTGAGCAAGTTTAATGATGTTGCAGGAAGCAGGGAAAAGAAAGTCCGTCATTGCATATATTGCCTCTCTAAATTGGCGTAGTATAAACACATCAACTGTTGCAATGTTTCCACTACATGTGTTCACAAAACTTCTTTCTGTTGTTATTTAAAAGTTGTAACCTGTGTGTTCCATCACTAAATAGCTAAACTGTTTGTAGAAAAAGTACATAAAAGTGTCGTAACTCTGACTAACACTCCTATAACACATGTATAGCTTTTTCTTACTCCTAGTCTCTGACGTCACAAAGCATTAGCCAGCAACAGAGCATTTTCAATTAGTGATCAGACCTTGATGTTTAATGATTTTTAAGCTTCAATTACATTGAAAAAGAAATCAGATATTTTGTGAGAATATTGATTTCAAGTGCTATTTAAATGTTATAATCAACCAGAATAACAACCACCCTAATCAAATTTTTAATGTAGGAAGATAGTGTGTTGTACTACTGACATTCAATGAGGCTGAACAGTAAACTGTTTTGTGTCATCCCAGTAACTCCACCCAACATGTTTGTAGTACCACTTGGAAACAGCACCATAAGCACAGTTCTGCTACATAATAAGGTAATTTGAAAGCCCGTAAAAATGCCCCTTCCAAGTAAGTGAGTGACATCCTGGCTATCTCGTTGCTCCTATGGTTATACTTACTTCAGCAACATTTGGCAGAGTATCTCTCTAATCAAAGAAATGTATAATCACTTCCATGAAAATATTCAATAAGATAAAGTAGTTGAAAAATATTGATTTTTAGATTTCATATCCATCTGTCGAAGGGAACATAGAATTGTATAATGGAAGCAATTACAGAATTTGTGACATGCAAAAGTCTTCAAAAAGTATTTCTAAGTTGCTTTACCATATTTAATTTGATGCAAAGCTTGAATGTTCTGGTTGGAATAAAAATAATTAGAGTAAAAGTAACCATTCATTATATGGGTGAAGTGGTGTGTCCTCCACAGGTACGTAAACATTTTAATTGATATTAAACTTTTGGACGTTGTTTATATTCGTTTGTAACAGATTAACAAAAACAAACATGTGTGGCTAAATTGTCCTTTTGTGGCTACTAGGACAATTCACCTATACCATGACTAGTTACCTTTATTTCTTCTGTTAACTATTGAATTTGATTTTACCATAATTGATAGAAACAGACAAAATTTCAAAAATGTACATAAAGCAGATATGTACATGAAAGTTGGTTTTAAAGCCAGATGCTTCTAGTTTTCACACAATTGCTTCTCGTATCAAGTACTATGAACATAAGCAACAAAGAGAAAATGTGGATTTCCAACTTACATGGTTTGTTGAGATAAAAAATAAACTGCAATTTTGATTATATGTGATGAAGTTGTAAAATAACTTCGACTTCTTTTTCGTGGTGGCAAACAAAGGTAATCTAAAACAAGAATAATTATCTTCTGTTATAGGTAAGTGTCATTGCCCAGACGCCACGAAAGCTGACAATGCCCTCTCAACTTACCCCAATGTCACCCGCAACACTGGAACCAAGTCGGCCATCACCAGAAATTACTTCGGATAGGGGAGGTGGTGCAGCTATCAGTGGAGACAAACACGAACCTGCAGTAGCACCTGCGACGTCAAGTCCGTCAGTTCCCAGCGTTGTTAGTGGTTCTGCTGTAATGGCGCCTGTTGCAGCACCAGCACCTGCTCCAGCACACACACCAACGCCACCACCTCCTCCAGAATCCCCTGCCAGTCGTCACTCAGATGATGGCCACCAATTGCCACCACCAGGAGTGCAGCAGCAACCACAACCGAGACCATCACCTTCACCGTCACCAGCCCCTACATCTTCCAAAGATCTTGGGCCAGTCTCACCTGTGCGATCTCCGAAGAGTGGCACAATAAAACGCACGAAGAAAGTTGATTCAATCCTGGAAAACCTTGTTGAGAGTGGTACCAAGAAGGGGAGTGCTCAGAGCACTAGCTCGGGTTCCGAACATTCTCCACAAACTCCTGTCAGCTCGGTGAGTGTACATAACAGATTTTAAGTCACATACATCTAGGTTAGATTAGTAATGCCTTTTCGACTATGAGGAGGCAATGTTGGATTGCACACATTCTTCAAAAGTACAGTGGAATTTTGTTAGCACATTTTTGAAAGGGCCACTGACTTTGAACGTCATAAGCAGGGAAACATACTACAGAAAAATGCCAAATTTGGTCATGATTTGATTTTTATTCTCTATGAAAATGCACAATTACAGGTACCATATTTGGGGTAATATGGGCTCTCATAATGCCACATTTCCTGGCATGTTATGGCAATGTGTAAAGTATCATTCAAAATGTGCATTTTCGAGGTCATGTTCAGAATATCAGACCTAGAAACTCTCAAAATCGTGTGTTAGCATGCAATAAGCAAAAGTGTGTTAAATATGGCAACATTTGGTAAATCAAATGTGTACACTTCTGCCATCAGCCAAATGGAATGCAGGAAAGCCAAGTGACATGAAGGCGCACTGTCTAGTGTCCAAAGTATGTACCTAGTATGTGATGATGATGAAAAATAAACTAAAATCGAAATTTTTATTACTCTTCTCAAAACTAAACGCCCATCATCCGTTTAATGTCTCTTCTTAGTGAATCATTACTGCTAACTGAATACCGGTTTTTTATTCAACTAAACTGTCTGTATATTTTACCATATTTACCTGATTATAAAAGGAGGCTTTTTCCCAAATTCATCATCAGAAAAATATGGGGTTGTCTCATATTCACAGATTAAACTATAGCCGCTCAGATCAACTTTGTTACATTGTTTTTATATATAAAAACAAAGATGAGGTGACTTACCGAACGAAAGCGCTGGCAGGTCGATAGACACACAAACATACACACAAAATTCAAGCTTTCGCAACAAACTGTTGACTCATCAGGAAAGAGGGAAGGAGAGGGGAAGACGAAAGGAAGTGGGTTTTAAGGGAGAGGGTAAGGAGTCATTCCAATCCCGGGAGCGGAAAGACTTACCTTTGGGCGAAAAAAGGACAGGTATACACTCGCACACACGCACATATCCATCCACACATACAGACACAAGCAGACATCTTTAAATATGTCTGCTTGTGTCTGTATGTGTGGATGGATATGTCCGTGTGTGCGAGTGTATACCTGTCCTTTTTTCCCCCAAAGGTAAGTCTTTCCGCTCCCGGGATTGGAATGACTCCTTACCCTCTCCCTTAAAACCCACTTCCTTTCGTCTTCCCCTCTCCTTCCCTCTTTCCTGATGAGGCAACAGTTTGTTGCGAAAGCTTGAATTTTGTGTGTTTGTGTGTCTATCGACCTGCCAGCGCTTTCGTTCGGTAAGTCACCTCATCTTTGTTTTTATATATAATTTTTCCCACGCGGAATGTTTCCTTCTATTATATTGTTACATAGTTTAATATAGTAAATATGGGTCGTCTTACATTTATAGAGTTTTTGTACAAATCTGTTTTGATGAACTCTGAAGGGTAGGGCTTAGTAAACAATGATTTCGTTTGAATAGTCAAGGTTTGCCGATAAACTGAAGTGCTTGATACAGTATCGACCTTGCTTGCACAATCATGGCATTTGACTTGCGGTGCAAGTGCAATGTGCAAGGGATATGTGAGTAACTATGAACTAGCCGCCACAATAATCTAATGCTCAACTTAAAAATTGACGATTTTGTGAAGCACTGGAGAAAATACCAGTGAATTCTATCTAGTTATAAACTGAACAGGTTTGCAATAAAATTTCTTGTACATATATGGACACCACATACATACAGTACATTTATGCTGCTTTTTGAGTAAAAGTAACATTCGAAGGTGAATATCTTGTCCTCCAAATACCTTTCCTTGATTCTGAACCCAAGTCAGTATTCTATTTGGTTGTGAGAAACTGTAATGATGTACCAAGTGAGTTGAAAATGAGAAATTTGGTCGCTGATAGTGTATTAGAATACCAGGGAAAAACATCACCAGCTTTTAATCAGTTTCAGAGCAAGAGGGTGAAATTAAGATGAAACAAGAAAGAAAATAACCCAGAATTAAACATCTAACAGGCAAAATAAATCACATTGACATGGCTTCAGTTGTTATCGCTAGAATAAATTACCTTGGAATGACCCGTTGTGGAGATCGTGGTATGAGTGAAAGTTCAAGAAATCCACTGAATTGTGATTGCGATCTTTTATTTATCTATTACTTGCTGTTGTTGCATATGACCTGTACTGTTAAAGATATTACCGTCTGTGTTTTACTATTGCTCAAGCACAGCACTACAGAAGGGTTGAAGGGGGAACAGTGATGCCAGTCTGGCTTAGAACTATTGTGACTGCAGGATGGGGAATGGTGAGCGGGCAGCAAAGTTCATTATGTTGCTAACCATGGGAGTCTATTCTGTGTTCTTTGGATTTTTATGAGTGTCTACCATGTTTAAGCTCCAGTTTGCCTCAATCTATTTGTACTCTGAATTGAATTGACTTAAAAATTGAACAAATACTCAACGTAACATAAAATTCTGCAGAAGGTGCTGAAAGTCTAGTTTGGGGCCAGTGGCATATTTACATATTTCATGCAGCACTATTGTCGATGCTAACCATGAGGTGTGATGGGAACGATAGAGGGGTATGTCAGCTGCTGGTTCTACAAAGCCACTGAGACAACAGCGGGCAGACGATATATTTGGAAGCAACAGACATTGTAAGATTCTCATGTCAGTATAGAAACAAAATCCGCTTTGTGTTATACCAGGTCCCACCCAACCACAACATCAAAAATCACAACATATTCGGAAGAAATAGCCAAATATTTGTGACAACCAGGATAGAAGTTTCACAGCTGTCCTGTTAGGATGATGATGATGATGATGATGATTATGATTAAAAATAATGATACCACAGATGACAGGCTAAATAAACAGAAAAGATATTAGGATAAAAAATAACATAAACAATTTCTTTCATTTTGTTACTCCTTGTGTTATCAAAATGTAGACAGTGAATAAATGGCCTAAGTATGTGAAATTGTAATGTTACTTTTTAAGCAGATGCATTATGTCATTATAAGTTTATAATTTTGAATAGACAGAATAAGTTTAAAAAATTTATTTTCTCAAGGAACATCTTAAAAAAAGGAGGGGTCATCTTATATTCAGGATTGTCTTATACTCGGGTAAATATGGTATATCTTGTTAGCCCAATTGTACTATAACACAATAACATACTGTGCATTGTCCTGTCTTCACAAAAGTTTAAAAAAACATGTTAATAGTTGAATGTTTCTTTTGTCCTAATTTTAATATCGAATGACCATCTTGCTCAATGTGATCATCACTTCTCCGTCGACTTCAAAACTCAAAACATAGTGCTTAACTGTGTCCATTGCTCCAGTAGCTTTTGACATTGTAGGAACTGATAAAAGGTCTGGTTCATTCTCGTCTTCACTTTCCTCTTAATTCTCTGCCAGCTGTTCCTGCAGCGCTTCATGAATTGTCATGGACTGACGGACAACAACATATTTGTCACAATCAACACATTCATCGAAGCGAAGATTGTCAGTATTTTCGTCTTCCCCATTATTTGCTGCTGCTGTTCAGCTACAATTATTTTTTTCTGGCATGATGTTTTCTGTAAGCACTGGTGTCTGGTGAAAGCCAGCCTTATTGAAGCAGTTTGAGATAGTGCTTTCTTGCATAGAATACCAGGCACTTTTTAAAAAGCAGACTTTGTAATCAGGGTTGTTAGTCAGAGTAGTCACAGTCTGGATATATTATTTTGAAAAGATAAGACAATTTCAGCTATAGGTACTTTATTTACAGGCATGACAGGTTTTGCAATGTTTTAGCTCCATCAAGAGGTGCAATAAAATTGAGACATGTTCTGCTACTTAGCAAAAAATTGCTGACTATGAATGCTGGATCATGCTATTCTCTTTTCTCAACTGGATCATGATTTTATTGCACCGTAACAAAACTAAAAGACTGTGAAACTGGTCACACCTATCGGTAAAGGACTTACAGCTGAAGCGGCCTTATCTTCTCGAAACTTCTTAACAAAATGTGTAGCTTCCTAAATCGCAACTTTTCTCGTCAAAGTATAAAGACCAGCTAGTAGCTTCTGTACATCAATCTTCCTGTAATTTTTGTTTCCGGTATTTGGTAATGTCTTGGTCAAGTGACTGAAGGTGGTTTGTACAATTGGGAGGGAAAAACACTACATTTATATTGCATAGATACAGTGTATCTGGGAGATTTGCTGCCCAGTGGTCAGCAAAGAGGATGATCTTCCTGTTTCTGAATCCCAATTTTGTATCTCAGACATTCAAGAATTGTTTGAAAATAGTTGTTGTTACTGATTTTTAAACACACACATGGAAATGTCTGCACATTTTTGAAGTATTTTGGCGTCGTCCTCTTTCCTACTATTGGAAACAACTTTTCAGGTCCACTTTCGTTATAACATGATAAAACAGCCTCTCTTTACTAAATTTTCCACTGTGGCATATTTCTCCTCTGATCTCCAGAGTTTAGTCAGGCAAAAGCTGCAAAAATAAGCCTGTTTCATCTGTATTAGGACATCATTGGGACTGCAGTTTTCTGGTTTGCTCACTATTGTATTTAATGATGATGGAAGAATGTTCAGTTTTTGTGCAATGTCAACAAGCTTTGTTTATGAATTTTTATACGCTTCCTGAATAATGTTACACTTATCTTTATTTGTAAACTTGTCTCACTGTCTTTTTGCCCATTATGAAGTGGTACACCGTTTAACACACACAAATAAATAATTGTGGACTAAAGAAAATCACAGACTGAGTTAGTCAAACAGTAAATGCGAACAAAGGAGACCAGCAACACTTTGTGTGGTTGCTACAGAAGTCTGAAGTCATTGAAGCTACTACCAACCTGTTTGAACTACTTTCAAGTGCCATTCCTACCATAGCAAATGGTCTGTATGATTTGCAAAGTGGCTGGCACTGTATAGCATTGTCTCCCTGCATATTTCCACACCACATAGCTGCAAACGTCCTTCTCTCTCTCTCTCTCTCTCTCTCTCTCTCTCTCTCTCTCTCTCTCTCTCTCTCTCGCCAACCTGTTTTCTAAGATGACACTTGGGGTCAGTATTGCCTTATATGTTCTTACATTTTAGTTGAACCCAAACTGATTTTCCCCAAGGTCGACTTGTGCCACTTTTTATTATTGTTTTGCAGCCATTACTGATTTAAGTGATGGTTCTGTAATATTCACATCTGTCAGCACCTGTTTTATTTGGAATAGGAATGAATCCGTTCCTCTTAAAGTGTGGGGGTATTGTGCCTGTCTAATACACTAAGCCTAAGAGATGGAACAGTTTTGTCATGGCTGTCGCTCACAGGGATCCTAATAACTCTGAAGGAATTCATCTACCTCAGGGCCCTCGTTTCAACTTAGATATTAAAATTTACTGTCAGATTGTTGCAGTATTGTAGCGCCCATCTCATTGTCGTGTACTTCCTCTTTCCTTTCTACAATATTATCTTCAAGTTTTGTTCCTTATATAGACTGATATTCCTTCCATCTTGCAGCTTTACCTTTGTCACACCAGGCTTGCCGTCTGAGGTTTTAATATTCATTATTGTCTTCTCTTTTCTCCAGATATTACTTTGTTCCTGTATGTGGCATGTATCTTCCCAGAATGAAATTTTTACTCTGCAGCAGAGTGTGCGCTGATCCGAAACTTCCTGGCAGATTGAAGCTGTGTGCCAGATGGAGACTTCAACTCTCTACCTCGGCCTTTCACGGGCAAGTGCCCTACCGACAGCTACCCAACCACAACCCATGACCCATCCTCACAGCTTTATTTTCAGCAGTATTTCATCTCCTACTTTGCAAACTTCAGACACTCTCCTGTGACATAAAGTTTTAACCCATCAGGAAGTTTCATATCAGCACACACTCCACTGCAGAGGGAAAGTAACATTCTGGAAACATCCCTCAGGCTGTGGCTTAGCCATGTCTCAGCAACATCGTTTCTTCCAGGAGTGCCAGTCTTGCAAGTTTTGCAGGAGAGCTTATGTGAACTTTGGAAGCTTGGAGATAGGATACTGGTGGAAGTAAAGCTGTGAGGATGGGTCGTGAGCCATGCTTGGGTTTGGGTAGCTCAGGTGGCAGAGCAATTGCCCACAAAAAGCAAAGGTCCAGAATTCGAGTCTTGGTCCAGCATGCAGTTCTAATCTGACAGGAAGTTTTGGCATCCATCTGTCCCCTAATCACATTTCTACAGCCTTTCATTTCTCTGCGTGTGCAGTTAAGGGATCTAATATTGTGGTTGTTGTTGTTGTTGTTGTGGTCTTCAGTCCTGAGACTGGTTTGATGCAGCTCTCCATGCTAATCTATCCTGTGCAAGCTCCTTCATCTCCCAGTACCTACTGCAACATACATCCTTTTGAACCTGTTTAGTGTATTCATCTCTTGGTCTCCCTCTACGATTTTTACCCTCCACGCTGCCCTCCAATGCTAAATTTGTGATCCTTTGATGCCTCAGGACATGTCCTACCAACCGATCCCTTCTTCTAGTCAAGTTGATCCACAAACTTCTCTTCTCCCCAATCCTATTCAACACCTCCTCATTAGTTACGTGATCTACCCACCTAATCTTCAACATTTTTCTGTAGCACCACATTTTGAAAGCTTCTATTCTCTTCTTGTCTAAACTATTTATTGTCGATGTTTCACTTCCATACATGGCTACACTCCATACAAATACTTTCAGAAACGACTTCCTGACACTTAAATGTACTCAATGTTAACAAATTTCTCTTCTTCAGAAACACTTTCCTTGCCATTGCCAGTCTACATTTTATATCCTCTCTACTTCAACCATCATCAGTTATTTTGCTCCCCAAATAGAAAAACTCCTTTACTACTTTAAGCGTCTCATTTCCTAATCTAATTCCCGCAGCATCACCCGACTTAGTTCGACTACATTCCATTATCCTCGTTTTGCTTTCGTTGATGTTCATCTTATATCCTCCTTTCAAGACACTGTCCATTCCGTTCAACTGCTCTTCCAAGTCTTTGCTGTCTCTGACAGAATTACAATGTCATCGGCGAACCTCAACGTTTTTATTTCTTCTCCCTGGATTTTAATACCTACTCCTAATTTTTCTTTTGTTTCCTTTACTGCTTGCTCAATATACAGATTGAATAACATTGGAGAGAGGCTACAACCCTGTCTCACTCCCTTCCCAACCACTGCTTCCCTTTCATGCCCCTCGACTCTTATAACTGCCATCTGGTTTCTGTACAAATTGTAAATAGCCTTTCGCTCCCTGTATTTTACCCCTGCCACCTTCAGAATTTGAAAGAGAGTATTCCAGTCAACATTGTCAAAAGCTTTCTCTAAGTCTACAAATGCTAGAAACGTAGATTTGTCTTTCCTTAATCTTTCTTCTAAGATAAGTCGTAAGGTCAGTATTGCCTCATGTGTTCCAAACTGATCTTCCCCGAGGTCGGCTTCTACCAGTTTTTCCATTCGTCTGTAAATAATTCGCGTTAGTATTTTGCAGCTGTGGCTTATTAAACTGACAGTTCGGTAATTTTCACATCTGTCAACACCTGCTTTCTTTGGGATTGGAATTATTATATTCTTCTTGAAGTCTGTGGGTATTTCGCCTGTCTCATACATCTTGCTCACCAGATGGTAGAGTTTTGTCAGAACTTGCTCTCCCAAGGCCGTCAGTAGTTCCAATGGAATGTTGTCTACTCCCGGGGCCTTGTTTCGACTCGGGTCTTTCAATGCTCTGTCAAACTCTTCACGCAGTATCGTATTTCCCAATTCATCTTCATCTACATCCTCTTCCATTTTCATAATATTGTCCTGAAGTACATACACTATATTCTCCTTCCACCTTTCCGCTTTCCCCTCTTTGCTTAGAACTGGGTTTCCACCTGAGCTCTTAATATTCATACAAGTGGTTCTCTTTTCTCCAAATGTCTCTTTAATTTTCCTGTATGCTGTATCTATCTTACCCCTAGTGAGATAAGCCTCTACATCCTTACATTTGTCCTCTAGCCATGCCTGCTTAGTCATTTTGCACTTCCTGTCGATCTCATTTTTGAGACGTTTGTATTCCTTTTTGCCTGCTTCATTTACTGCATTTTTATATTTTCTCCTTTCATCAATTAAATTCAATATTTCTTCTGTTACGCAAGGATTTCTACTAACCCTCGTCTTTTTACCTACTTGATCCTCTGCTGCCTTCACTACTTCATCCCTCAGAGCTACCCATTCTTCTTCTACTGCATTTCTTTCCCCCATTCCTGTCAATTGTTCCCTTATGCTGTCCCTGAAACTCTGTACAACCTCTGGTTTAGTCAGTTTATCCAGGTCCCATCTCCTTAAATTCCCACCTTTTTGCAACTTCTTCAGTTTTAATCTACAGTTCATAACCAACAGATTGTGGTCAGAGTCCACATCTGCCCCTGGAAATGTCCTACAATTTAAAACCTGGTTCCTAAATCTCTGTCTTACCATTATATAATCTATCTGATACCTTTTAGTATCTCCAGGATTCTTCCATGTATACAACCTTCTTTTATGATTCTTGAACCAAGTGTTAGCTATGATTAAGTTATGCTCTGCGCAAAATTCTACCAGATGGCTTCCTCTTTCATTTCTTAGCCCCAAGCCGTATTCACCTACTATGTTTCCTTCTCTCCCTTTTCCTACTGTCGAATTCCAGTCACCCATGACTATTAAATTTTCGTCTCCCTTCACTACCTGGACAATTTCTTTTATCTCATCATACATTTCTTCAATTTCTTCATCATCTGCAGAGCTAGTTGGCATATAAACTTGTACTACTGTAGTAGGCATGGGCTTTGTGTCTATCTTGGCCACTATAATGCATTCACTATGCTGTTTGTAGTAGCTTACCCGCACTCCTATTTTTTTATTCATTATTAAACCAACTCCTGCATTACCTCTATTTGACTTTGTATTTATAACCCTGCAATCTAACATTGCATGTTATGAACTGTAGAGAGCCATGTTTGTTTCTCCTGAGAACATCATCTCGAGTAGTCTCTGTCTGGAGATCTCAATGGAACTATTTTCCTTCTAGAATATTTTACTTAAGAGGCTGCCATCATCATTAAGCCATGCTATAGATCTGCATGTTTTCTGAAAATGTAACAGCTGTAGTTTTTCCTTGTTTTCAGCTATATACCAACAGAGCAATGCCATGTTGACTAAGATTACAAGGCCAGAACAATCATCAGACCATTGTCGCTGCAGCTACTGAGAAGGCTGCTGCCCTCTTCAGGAACCATGTGTTTGTTGTACCTCTCCACAGATATCCCTCTAATGTGGTTGACTTTCTTCGTCACACCTATCGGTGTTGTAGAGGCAGGCAAGCCACCCCTCCTGGGCAGGCTCCTTGGTTCTTGTGGAGCCTTTGTAGCATATGTGAATGGAATGATAGTGGAATTGGTGATGGGAAGAGAAAATGAAATGGATTAAAAATCACCTCCATGACACTTCAATAGTACTTGTATAATTTATATAGATAGAGCTTGTTTATACTGATTTACAAATAGCAGTTTTCCTGTTGTTGGAAATGAAGGTGTCAGTCTATTCTCAGAAGTGGTTTCTGCAGCAATCAGATACATATTCCATCCTTAGTTTCCATCTATGCAAAAATAAGTGGAGACATAGAATTTTTCTACTGCTTGCTATGCTCTTAATAGTCCTTTGTGTGTGTGTGTGTGTGTGTGTGTGTGTATGAGAGAGAGAGAGAGAGAGAGAGAGAGGAGATGATGATGATGATGATGCACATTGTTGACTGGCAAATTATTATTTCTTTTGTCTTCATTTTTCAGTGTGTAAACATTTTTTTCCCTTCTGAAAATGATTTTGACCAGAATCGCATACTTGCTATTAAAATTGTTAATCAGTCATTGAGTTCAGTTTTTATTCATGTGGATGGTTTTATTGTATTTGACATGTGAATTATTATATGTTGGCTGCCAATGGTTACCATTCATTTACTTTTATATTTTGTGTGGCTTGTTTTAATGAAACAACGGCTGCTGATTTCAGAATTTTGAATAATTGTGACCTTTTTTATCTCCATAGGTTGTTGTGGCTCCTGCATCCGTAATTGTCTCTCCAGCAGTCACAAGTGAAGATAGTGGTGGTGGTCGTGATGCTCAGTCCCCGTCACCCGGTGATCCTGCTGTTCCACAGAGGCCTGCTAGTAGAGCACATGAAGATGGCACTACATCACCTACATTCAATGGGAGCACAGATGAAGACAATGGCAAGCCAAGACGGAAACGGAAACTTGACAAACCTGTCAGAGTTGCAAAGACATCCAGTGATACAGAGAGTAATAGTAACAGCTCAAAAGCACCAGGATCAGAAGATACTGTGACAGCTCCAGTTGACATGCCTGATAGTTCAGAGAAACTGAAAGAAGCTGTGAAAGTAGAGCCCATGGTCACTGAAAGTGAAACTGTAACCAAATTGACTGGGCTACTGTCTGATAATTCTGAAAGTGATATAAAGAGGGAAGAGGATAGTAAACCTGCAGAAAAAGAAGTGACAAAAGAAGCTGTTAACAATATTGTAGCTGCACCCTTGGAGAATAATGACTCTGTAGAATCATCTGTGAAAAGTGAAAGTGTTGCACAAAAGAATGATAATGCAGATGACCTCCTTTCCGTTCTCAACTCTGATAGTGTGAAATCTGAGCCAAAATTAGAGCCAAAAAGTACTATAATTGATGTTGAAACTGAACTTGAGAAAATGTTTGCAGGAATTGTAGAGGAAGATAATATTTCTTCAGATACTGTGAAGGCGGAAGTTCCATCATCATCTGTTACAGATTCTTCCACAATGGCAGCAAAGGCATTAGAATGTTTAAGTGGTTCTGAAAATACTTCTCCTTCTGTGACTGCAACTCCAGCTCCACCACCACCGCCACAAGATACAAAACCACGAGTTTCAAAACGAGGCCGACCCAAGGGTTCACGAAATAGTTCACATCGTTCTTCCGATAATGTCTTAGGCCTCTCTTCATCAGAGAATACACCCAAGAAAAAGAAAAGGAAACAGGCAGGACGGGTTAGTGGGATAAGTGATGAAGGGCTGTCATCACACAAGAAAAAGGTGAAGCGACCAAAACTTGAAGCGGGTGCAACTTGTGACAGCCCCATACCTTTGGCAGCCGGAAGAAGACGGGGCCGTGATGCAAGTGGTGTTGCAACTGACAGTGGTAGTAATGCCAGCAGTGGGAGGTCACGAGGCCCTGTGGTTCATCTAGAAGGACCCCGTGACAGTCCCTACAGTGTTACTGTAGTTAATGGCCCAGCTCGTTTGGATGATGATGAAGGCAATGACAGGAAAACATCAATAGGTTCCAGTCGTCGCAAGAATTCATCCTACCATAATGATCTTGAGTACAGGGGTGAGTGAAATACCATTTATTTATTGCTTGTTCAGCCTGTCCAGATGTAATTGTTTAACCGTTCAGTGACTGAATGAATTAAAATTTCACATATTACAGTAAAAAATGGTTTCTTGTTTTTGTAAAGGATAGCGAGTCAGGCCGTGTTTCCAAAATTCAGCTGTTTTTAGTTTTATAATCGTTTTAAATAAAGTGGAATTAGGCATCACTGATGATAGAGGTGATACGACCTCAGTTATGGCCTGCCCTGCATCCATTGTGGAGTACACACCTGTTGTGAGTGTTGTAGACAAGTTTGAGCAGTGGAGAGGAAGATATTCTATTGGCAGTAGGTCACTCAAATGGTGAATTTTGCTTGGGGGGGGGGGGGGGTTGAAAAACAGTTTCATCATGTGGTACAGTAATAATAGATGAAAACGTGACCAACTTTCTTTTCACATTATGTTTGTGAGGCAGCTTTCAAATGGAAGAAATATAAAGAGAATGGGGAGGCAAGTATTCATTAGAAAAAACTAACCAGGAGTGTGTGTAGTTTTCCATTCTTACTAAATCAACAGAAATAAAATACGATCAGCACCAAATCAAATATGTAAATGTAAAAAGTTAGACACAAATATGAACAAAAGGCACAAATAGAAATCTCTACTAACACTGGTCATAAGGCAAAACAATTAAGTTGATTTTAAAATGTTTTATCTATAAATATGTGCATACATCTGTTTAGTTCTAGCAAACAATGTAAAACAGGCTAAATACTTTCACTTCGGCTATCAATTGCAGACAGGAAAAAATTTTCATAAAATCACTGAAACACAAGCCACACAATGCACAACTGAAACAATTAAGTGATATCTCACACATTAGGTGCCAAACAATGAGCCTCCTGGCTCCAAACAGTTATTAAATTCAATGCTAGATGGCAGCACCACACAGATGTGGGACTTTCATATCCCTGTGAACTCCGGGAAATAAACTTGTACATGGGACACATATATCCCGTTTGTCATGAGAGGGTTAAAAACTATACAGTTTCCTGGGCATTATTTAATGTAACTTCATATTTTTAGCATTTTTTATGTTTATATCTTTTTGCTGACAATTTTTTTAATTACTTACGGTATTTGTTGTTTGGTTTTTTTATATTTCTGTTTAGGCTCTTTTGATTCTGATACTCAGTACCTAATTTCAAAGCACTACTTCAAAACGACATGTATAAGTTGGCAGTATGTTTTCTCCAGTATTTTTATTACCATTACCTGCACTATAAAAATTTATTCTTTATTATCATTTGTCATTTTTATTTTCAGAAGTATCTGTTTGTGCATAATTTGTGTGTTTTTGATAGAATTATCCAATTTGTTTCGTTGCCACCAATGAGAATTGTGGATGGTACAAAACATAGTCAATTTGTCAGCATTGTATCCTCAAAACTGATTCATATGCCAGTTATAGTTTTCATTTCATTGTATTAAATTAGATGAATTTCTGCACTTAAATTTTTGGTATCCAGATTTTAAGAAAATTTGTGTGAAAGTCTAGAATGAGACATACACCAACTAAATACGTTGGCATTTAGAACTAAACCATTTAAATCGGTCCGCTTTATAGCTCTCGCTGCCATAATTACAAACTATTTTTCTCAAAGCTCACTAATATAACGAAAAACAGCAAACAAGACAATGGTTTCAATTTTGGTTCTAGAAATACATTGCTTCTGTTCTTGCCTCCCATTTGTTATGTATAAGAATCATCCTATTGACTCTGTGAAACTGACAGTTGTCAACCTATGAGCAGTAGATGAGTACCGCAATGATTGCTGCTGGCCTTGATCTAGACTTGAGCAAAAAACAACATACATGGCTTGTTGAACAAAATGTTCTTTTGTAAATGATCAAAATTAATTTGTACATACGAAACTCTGTGTTTCACTATAACCATAAGATTAGCGCAGTGTTCAAATTTTGTGCGGAAGAGAATATCACATTTATTGTCTTACATGGGAAGAATGCTTATAACATATTAAAGCCTCATTTTTAGAGAGATTGCTAAAATAAATGCTGAGGTGAAAGTTTAGGGCCCTAACACAGCAGTTTTTTAATCTGTGACCATCTTAGCACACACTGTACTAGGGTATGAGGGATTTGGGGGGGGGGGGGGGCAGATATAGCTATGGAATGAGACATGTAATTCAGCTTAAATATGTTTGACATGTTCCAGTAGATTTAGGAGTTGAGCACAAGCTTCATATAGTCATTTACCTGACCGTAATAGCAGATATGAAAGTATTGCTTCTCTTTTACTACAGGTAAAGGTGGTGGTGGGCTATTCAGCAGCACATTGTCGGCACGATATGATGCGCACACATCAGATCCAACGTGGATTTGTGTTTTTTGTAAGAGCGGCCCACATTCGGCACTTGGTAGTGGTGATCTCTTTGGTCCTTATCTCGTATCTCGACCAGAACGAGAGTTGCCTGCATCAGCAGATGAGAAAGATATAGTTGAGGAGCAGTCACGCGGTGGCAGTGGTACACGTGGCAAACGAAGTCTTCGCACTGCACACATGGTTGAACATTTCCATCAAAAAATGTCAAAGAAGGTAAATTTAATTTCATTAATGTATTTTGAAAACTATGTAAGTTAACATTATTGTACATTCATCAAAAGACCATATATCATATTTCTCTTACAAGGTATGCTTGTACCTCTTATTTATTTGTATTTTCATAATTTCATTGACTAATTTATTTTTTATGTTGTAATTTGTGCCTTGGAAAGTAGGTACAGATACTTTAATGTTCAAGTCCAATATCTGCAATATTTTTTGTACAAGTAGCACACTTACACTGCATAGGTAGTATCATCTCAGATAGAGTGAGTCCAATTTTCCTCTGTAGGCACTATCAGTTTCAGTTCATCATGAAATAAAATTTACAGGGTGACAAAATTTGAATGCCTAGTGGTTAAGTAATATGTTTAGGTAAACTAAACTAATTTCTGCGTAGATTTGATAGGGGACCACCTGAAGCATCAAGGAACTGTTAGTTTGGAAATGGAAGTAACTGTGGGGGTTGGACGTAGTAGAGGAAGACCAAGGCTTTGCATACAGTAAGCAAGTTCAAACCAGTGTAGATTGTGGTAGTTACAGAGAGATGAAGAGGCTTGCACAGGATAGGCTGGCGTAGAGAGTGACATCAAAGTAGTCTGTGGATAGAAGACAGTAACAACAGTGTTGAACCAGTTGTTCCCATTGATAACTGTAAACACTGAACACTTAATTCCATTTTGACTGACTTGTCAGCAAATTATTTGTGTGAACTAAGTCAGAAATTATATGTTCTTATAGTGGCCAGCACGAAAGTAGAGTTCTCAAGGTCACGGCTGCTGCCTGCCGCCAGCAGGGGTTGTGGCTGTGATTTGCCCGCCTCTCGGCTTTGTTGCCATGTAGGTACCGTTAGCGGTGCAGTAGGTCAGAGCAGCCGAAAGTTCAGTGTTACCGTGCTATATCAAGTGTTCACATCTGATCTCAGTGTCTTACTGTCTTTATGAAGGTGCTTTGCCGTCTGTTCAGTGGTGAACAACAATGCAGGAGCAACGGCCTGCATGTAATACTCTGGTTGGTGTGCGTAAAGGGTGGAAAGACATTCGTAAGCAATTGATAATTATCATATCTAATGTACTCAAGTGTTTTACTGATCTGGTCGACAACGAAGAAGCGAGAAATAACTTAATTTTTGCGCAAATTCATAAACTTACTGCTGAAGTGTGTGGTGTCTCAAAGTCAACTGTAGGCTGTATTACCAAATCTGTGTCATTGGCAGAATTTCCAGACATGAATGAGTGTTTCGATTCTCCAAGAAAGGGATACGAACGTGAACGGAAATCAACTGATGTTGATGATTTTAACAAAGAGCTCATGCTTAGAACTGTACTTGGATACTAGGACAGAGGAGAGTATCCAATGGCTAAAAAAGTACAGGCTGCCCTCCGTGAAAAAATTAATTACTTGGGCTCGGAGATCTTCATTCTTCGTCTTCTCTACTCCCTTGCAGCGGCAAGAGTGAAGTTTTTGCATACAATGCACTTCTTTGCTTGCTGAAGACAACCAGGCCTTTAGTGTACTTGGGTTTCACAGAACCACTCCAATAAGTATATACAGCAAGACTCCAAAGGAAGCAGTGGTTTGCAAGTGCCTACTGGTAGAGGTGGCCGATTAATCATCGCCCACGCTGGTACATTAACCACAGGCTTCATACCAGTGGCCAAACTTGTTTTTAATGGTAGGAAAAGTTCTTGCCAATCCGAATAACATTCAGAAATGAATGGAGAAGTTTTTAAGGATTGGTTTATTTTACTGTTGTCTGCACTGGAAGAAGGGTCAGTTACTGCCAGCTACCACTCCATTCAGATAGAAAAGCTGCCACATTCAAATTAGCGCAAGGCAGATATTTTCGAGTGGTTAAAGAGAAAGAATATTTCATTTTCAGTGGATGAAACGAAGGCTGAACTCCTGTCTAAGGAAGAAATCATAGGTGCCAAAAAGACTTAAGAATTAGATCAACTGGCAAATGAAACGGGACACCAAGTGGTACATCTACCACCGTATCACTGCCAGTATAATCCCATTGAATTGATTTGGGCCCAAGTAAAGTGAGAAGTAGTGGAAAATAAATACTACTTTCAAACTTGCTGATGTCAAGAAGCTAACGCTCGAAGCTCTTGACAATGTTACTCAGCGGGACTGGTAGAGGTGCGTAAAACACGCAGAAGCATTACAAGAAACTGATTTCTTGAAGCTCGGTTTAAGAAACACCCTAGTGGAATCTGTGATGAAAAATCTGGCTGAAACAAGTGACAGTGAATCTGAAGACATGAAGCCAGAAGATCCTTCAGTTTAGGTAAATGCCGTCTATGCATAAAGCTGACTTGATTTAAATGTTTGTCTATTCAGTTTAGTTATAGAGGACATACTGTGAATGTTTTCTCCTTACAGTAGACGTCTGATAAATTTATCACAAGTGTGGCGATTAGTTTACTTGACAGTAACTGCCAATTAAAATAAGATTGTCAACTCTGCATTAATTAACAACAGTTTTTCTTAAAAACCAGTATCAAATGTCTTTACTTTTGGATGTAATCTTACTGCATTCGGTTTATTTGTACATTCAAAATTTAACACTCTTTCTTTCATAGAAGGATGTACTGGCTGTTTCGTAGTAAGGGTAATGCAGTTATAAAATGACAAAATGTTGTGGTGCTTATGTATATATAAATAGTGCAGTAACATCAGAACAGTCCCAGCACCTATTCTGATTCTCCAAGAAGAGCATAGAAATCAATGATATTTGATGACTTTTACAAAAAGCTAGAACGTAGAATTGTATTGCTTTAATATGACAGGATAGTATCCGATGTCTAGAGAAATACAGGGAAATTTCTGTGATAAAATTGATTATACTGGCCAATCACTTCAGTGCACTGTCTTCTCTGCCCACTTGGTTTTTAATTCAGAAACTTTAATGATGGACGAAGTTTATAACACAAGACAGGGACATTGCAGTAATAAGAATGAGGTTTTTGTGCACCAAACATGTATTGTGTGCTGAGAATAATAGGCTTACAGCAAATTTAGATAAAACTTGTGTTTCACAAAACCTTTCGAACAAATATTTCGCTCAACTTCAGTGAAAATATTCGCTTCAAAATAACCAGAATTACTTTTGCGTAGCATGTATTGGCATTTTAAGTGATGGACGCAATGACAAAGGATATGTATTTGCAGCCAGTAAAATATTTTGAAGGGGGGAATATTCTCTGTCACATTAAAGCGAGCCGTCCGAACAAAACTCTTGGCGACGGCCTATGACGATTCGCGTACTGTTGCGCACAGAATATCGCAGAAGTAATTTGCCTTTGTACGTGATACGATGCAATAATGATGTCTAAAACGTTACCAAAATGATTTTGTAGTTTTCTTAACAACTTTCTCGTGGGAAGTTTCATTGCAGTCCTACAGAACGAAAATTCATCAGTGACTACATTTTTCGCTATGCTGTCGGCACAGTTTCACGCCTCTTATAATATTTTATTTTTTACCTCAGAATATTTCCATGTTTCCAAAAAAAAGATGTAGCATATGCATCTGTAAACTTTGAGGATGTTCATATATATATTTTTTTTCATTCTAATCACATTAGTGATTCAGTTACTACCACAGGTTGAAGTAAAAAATTATTTTCCTCCAAAATTTCTTGTAATGTTAGTTTTTATTTTTTTTCCTAGTAGCTAGTGACAATTTTCTTTTGGAAAGTACTCCATCATATTCTAGACTAAAAATAGAGTTGCCTGGTATTTTTTTTATAATTTTTATGAACATTTGAAATTATCACTATAAAATGCTGTAAGACGGCGAGATGACCTTGAAGCCCTGTTTTCATGCCAGTCACTATAGTTATCCTGTTGTTTAATTTGATTTTGGAGACTGGTTGAGTTTGTTGATAGCTGATATTTAGCAGTACCCTTGTTTTGCATAATACAAATACCATATAGTTGGTAACACTCTACATAGTGACATGCATTCAACCTACTTTTTGACACAGCAACAGTGTATCAGTTACTTGTGACATTGTAAATGTGTGCCATATTGTGACACACACCATGACATCTGCCTTTCACAGCCGGTGTGCCAGCTTAACATACATTTATGAGGTATGCTTACAGTTAATTTCTCAACTGAACACATCTGTGCGAGGTGCCTAGAGGAATGATGAGATAGTGCCTATTATAGACAGATATCAGAGTCAGAGTCCCAATCTGGTGACCAGTTCTAACTTGTCACATTCAAGCACTTTGCATAGTGTTACTATATCAATTATGAAAGTTTACAACAGTTTAAAAAGTTTCATTTTATCATCAAAACATTTGCGGCAGACCATCACGAATTTTGTATATATTTCTATATAACAGAATCAGAATAACAAAGAGACTGACAGTGGAGCACAGTTGAGTGTGGAAGGGGCAGGAGGGCGATGTTGGTTAACTGGTGCGTGTGCACACAGTATGGCTGTAGTAGCAGCAGCTGTGTGGTTCCATACTATCTCCTCATGCTGCCTTGTAATGTGCATTATTGAGTTTGCTTAACAGGATTGTAATATACTGGTAGCTTAACAAAAGCACTCCTTTGTATAAAATTATACTGCGCTCCTATTATTTGTATATCTCAATAAAAACTGGGTTTTACGATAATGAGAATGAGTCGTGATCAGCTGACGTAATCGAAATGAAAGAGGTGCTAAAATGGGTTTCAATTGTTCGTGTAACTCAAATGACTAACAACATTAAAATAATACAAACTGCGTAAGTAGTTACCTAAAACTTTAATATGTGTGTAGTCCATTATACTCATGCAAGGAGGTATTCCTTAATCTGAAAATGTGATTAATAGTGGAAAAGGGGTAGACACTCAAAAAAAATCATGCAAAAAGAAAGGTGAGTTATGGCAAAGGGTAAACGCCATTTAGTTTAGAGTCACTTTCTTCCTTGACACTGTCGTTATGTGTTCTGTTCAATGGATGAGTCACTGCAATTGTACAAAGGGTATAAATATATTTTCAATATTATCTCTCCACTCATTTCACATTTCCATACTTGTTTAACAACTGTTTCTGTGTGGTGTGCTACATTACTCAACTTCTCTGGATTTATTTGTGGTAGTACTTCCTCTATCAGTTTTTGAATTTCTGCCATATAGCTTAAGAATTCTATGACCTTGTTCTTTAGCCACTTCGTCAACAACACACTGTTGAAACTCGGGTTTATTTTTGCACAAATTGTCCTGAACTTTGACATTATAGCATTTCAGCCATTCAACAATGTTGGCTTTTGTGTTACTATCATCACTGCTTTATCTCTAACAGCTGAATGGTATGGGGGATTGTCCATTATAATGACAGATGGCTGAAGTTTTCCAATATCTCCCCTTGAACCACATGAAATTATCATGGTTCGTCTCCTCATTGTAGTCATTTGTTTTGCTTGATTTGAAAAAAGTAGGCAGTTCGGTACGAAACCAGATGAAAATCCAGCACACAAGACAATAATCATTGCACCCTTTCCGACAGTAACAGCAAAACTTCCATCTGTCCAGTCTCTCCTGACAAAATGACTGGCATGTATCCATATTTAGTCAAGCCGCACAATGTCGTCAAATGGCACTTTAACAATGTGTGTGTGTGTGTGTGTGTGTGTGTGTGTGTGTGTGTGCGCGCGCGCGTGCATGCGTGCGCACGTGCAGGAGAGGGGGAGGGGGGTGGCACTTAACCACAAAGCAAGAGCTCTGACAAGCATTAACCCCTTAATGATTTTGTGGAGGAAATTGAAAATTATGTCATTCTAGAAGTACCCGAAACTCTCAAGAGGAGAAGATGGCCCATATCAGAAGCGTTTGTTGTCTTGTGTAGAGTCTGTACCTATCGGGACTGGCACTCGAAAACAGTTACCCTTTCACTTATTAGAGTCGCAATGGTATGCGAATTCGCAATGCCTGGCATTAAGGGATTAACAAAGGAATCTTGCTGATGCTGAATAATCTTACCTAATGAAGAGTAACAGACAATCTTGTAATAGTTGGATGTTCAGTCTCTTGTAATACCCAGGTATGTGGCTGAGAACAGCAACTTGTTGAAGAGAGTCTAAGTTTGTTACTTGTTCTGTTGTGCTCTTTTTACTAGGTGTCCATAACCAGCCTCTTCCTTTTCTGCAGAGTATTTTTTCTCACAAATTTTGATGTCAGGGTTTTTATGTATCTTCAAAGCATCTGCAGTCCTTTTGATGACATTTGTTAGAGGCAATAGTCCCTCCTTCTCAAAATACTCTGTACCAAGCACGCACACACTCCCATATCTGACCATGCAAAACATGAGCAGATCTCTGAATTTTCCATTTAACAATCTCACTTTTTTGCACATTTCTGCTGCAAGCCTCAGACGTTTTGCAGTGCAAAATGAATTTTCTGCACAGAGAAACAGAGCACACAACAAAACGGATCATAACTTTTTAGGCCATCAGCCACAAGTGTCATCTGCAATTGGATATTAGCGATAGCAGAGATATTTAACAATGATAAAAGGAACAACCAAGCACATTCTCTTATTAGCTGTTGCTATGGTTGTGGCAAACAGCTAACCGTCAATCACTTTGTTATTCTGATCCATATATAACAGTTTTTTTAATTAAAATTGCTATTTAAATCTGCTGTTTGTATCATGAACTTTGTATCTGTACAGGCAAAACGATCACATTCAGTTGATGGAAGTGTTGCTGTAGCTGGAATGACACCAGTTGGTAAGGATGATAGTTGCTACGAGGTGTGGACACATGAAGAATGTGCGGTATGGGCAGCTGGTGTACATTTAGTGGGTACACGTATTGTTGGACTGCAGGAAGCTGTTTGGGGTGCTGTACGCACTGTAAGTATTGACATGGCTAGTGAAATCTTGTGTGTTTTGTTTTGCTAGTAACAAGATTGTTAAATGTTCCGAGAAGTACTTATAATTTTTCAGTTTAACCAAATCCTTTTAATTGCAGTGCAAAAAGAGTTTTTATTCACACAATCATATTCTATAAATTAATAAAATTGTTTCAAAAGTAGACGTGAAGGACAGGGCAAGTTGTTGAGACATGTCTTAGTGAATTAACACCACGAGCAATATGGGAGGGAGGTGTGGTACGTTTAGTGTGACTTTCAATGTATGTTAACCCTTTTAATGGCAAATACAGAGCGAGTTAAACAGGGCTTTACAACTTCGGAATAATTTGGAAATTTATTACGATAACGTACCAAATCGGTAGATGCATCATTTTGGTTCAGCTGTCCCCGTTGTTATTCAATCTGTATATTGAGCAAGCAGTAAAGGAAACAAAAGAAAAATTTGGAGTAGGTATTAAAATTCATGGAGAAGAAGTAAAAACTTTGAGGTTCGCCGATGACATTATAATTCTGTCAGAGACAGCAAAGGACTTGGAAGAGCAGTTGAACGGAATGGACAGTGTTTTGAAAGGAGGATATAAGATGAACATCAACGAAAGCAAAACGAGGATAATGGAATGTAGTCAAATTAAATCTGGTGATGCTGAGGGAATTAGATTAGGAAATGAGACACTTAAAGTAGTAAAGGAGTTTTGCTATTTAGGGAGCAAAATAACTGATGATGGTCGAAGTAGAGAGGATATAAAATGTAGACTGGCAATGGCAAGGAAATCGTTTCTGAAGAAGAGAAATTTGTTAACATCGAGTATAGATTTAAGTGTCAGGAAGTCGTTTCTGAAAGTATTTGTATGGAGTGTAGCCATGTATGGAAGTGAAACATGGACGATAACTAGTTTGGACAAGAAGAGAATAGAAGCTTTCGAAATGTGGTGCTACAGAAGAATTCTAAAGATAAGGTGGGTAGATCACGTAACTAATGAGGAGGTATTGAATAGGATTGGGGAGAAGAGAAGTTTGTGGCACAACTTGACTAGAAGAAGGGATCGGTTGGTAGGACATGTTTTGAGGCATCAAGGGATCACAAATTTAGCATTGGAGGGCAGCGTGGAGGGTAAAAATCATAGAGGGAGACCAAGAGATCAATACACTAAGCAGATTCAGAAGGATGTAGGTTGCAGTAGGTACTGGGAGATGAAGAAGCTTGCACAGGATAGAGTAGCATGGAGAGCTGCATCAAACCAGTCTCAGGACTGAAGACCACAACGACAAATGACTGCCATTTCTGACGTGGCACACACCCCACTGGTAATCAGTTTCTTCCTGCACTCATTGCAGCAAATTGGGTATAAGTTCTGCATTGGCAGCAGGGATTCGATTTTTCAGGTGGGCGCAGGGGGTCGGAACATACACACAGTCTTTAAAGAGACCCGAAAGAAAAAAATACAGTTGCATCAAGTCTGGGGAGAGAGGTGGCCATGCGATTGGCCCTTCACGGCCAGTCAACCAACCTGGGAAGCAATTATTCAGGAAACCTCTAACTTCCATGAGGAATTGAGGTGGTGCACTATCTCACTAATGGTAAATCATCCCATCTCGGTCATATTCATTGATCTATGGAATTAAAAAGGTTTCAGGCATATTGTCAACTCGAGGGAAACATGGTGATTTATCATGTTTGCTGTGAACAACACTTCGGAACAAATTTCTTGTGCCAGGAGTAAATTGTAGGCTTGCTTTGGAGGTTCTTCAGCATATTCAGTGGGAAATTTACACTGAACAGTGTTGCAGAGTTCGTTTCATGAAACCAAGACACACAGCAAGCATGCTCCATACCAGTGTAAGTAGCCATTTTTAACTGTGCACTATGCTGGTGGACCTGTTGATGGAATGGGATACGATGTGATACGTGAATCAAACCTGGGTGATACATCTACTTATTCTGTAAGTTATCTCAAAGAATTTCTATGTTATTCCAAGGTTGTAAAGTCCATTTTGACTCACTCTGTATCAGCTAATCATGACATTCGTAAAAGGTCAAGTGCAGTCTAATTCTGACATTATAGTCACACCATTACCCTGCACCATCTCTCTGCATATTGAGCAAAAATTTAGTGTCATTGTGTGCTGAACATAATTGTAGGTTAAAGTAATGTGTATTTTCTTGTTGTCATTGTCAATGCAAAATATTAATCGTTATAATTTTAATACATCTCTTGGTATGTTTGTGACTGAACAGTATTATGGTTATGTCAAGCAGGTTCGTGTTTTCAGAACTGATAATAATGTGAAAAATGATTTGACTGAAAGTGATGCAGATTTTAAGTGTTGGGAATAAAATTAACAAAATGAAAGTAGGCAGTGTGTGAGGGCAGGAGCTGAGTGACAAAGCTCATATGGGAAATATGTGAACTGTACTAAGCTAAAGTCAGTGCTGATGAACAACAGCTAGACATTGATAATTACTAATTTGAAGCTACCAGATGGTATGCGGTATGAGTGAGGAGCACAGTGACCCGTTGGCTCAAAGAGGTAGATAGAGAAGTGAAGGCTAATTGGCTGGAATTTTTATAGAGATAAAAATATTGTGGCTATGAAACTTTAATAGAACGATGAAGATAACTTTTCAGCTCTGCTGTACTAATAACACAATGTCAAAAAATGTCCCAAGTCAGAAAGGTGTCTGACCAGCTATGCCAAGAAGCTCTACTAGATGACTATAAATGCATCGCATTCTAAGTCCTGCAGGAGAGGAGTCAATATGCAAGAGCAACACACTCAGCATCCAAGGCAGAGTCAAGAGCACCTCCCTTTATTTGCAGTCAGTATGTTGTAACTGATGCTACATATGACATGTGTCCAACATGTTGCCATGAATCCACTTGTTTGTGACACATACTGTAACCATTCTTACTAGGACACCTGTCACCTGCACTACTGGACGAGGGACGACTGCCTCCCTTCCTCGTCTTCTAAGTTGGTTATCTTTCTCTTAGTGCAAGTAGACTTGACATGCTCCTCACTCACTTGATCTTATGTGCCCTTCGGCAGCTCCAAATTTATAATTATGAGTGTCTAGCAAACTTTGTTGACTATCATTGACTTCAACTAAGCACTGTTCATATATTACGCAAATGGGCTCTATCTGCTCTGCACCTTCCGTATCCAACACCAGACCAGGTCCCTTTGTGACATCAACATTTATTTCACCAACACTTAAAAATCATTATTACATTCAAAAGCTCTATTTTCCATATTCTCAATTTTGAATGTGCCAAAAAAATACTGCAGTACCGTCACATAAGAGCACAGTCGAGAAATATGAAAATTATAATTATTTACATTTTTGGTGGTGGTGGTGACAGTGACGGTGACATTGGTCTCTAGTTTCTAGTGCAGAAAAACTTGGCTGCTCACTGAATGCTATTGCACAGCCCACAAACAGCACACATATTATGAAAACTCGTTAGAACAGCTTGTCCAGCAGTTGAGTGGGATAGAATTCAAAACTAATTTCACTGCATAATGGAGCATTTAAATGCCGTAAATGTGTCGTATCTTAAAGTATTATATACTAGTTCTCGGGAGACATGCTTGCAGCTTGTGTCTACTTGGAAGTTTCCTTTCAGTGGAATTTAATTTCCGCATCCTCTTTAACTTCCACAAGGAACTCTGATATAGCAAGTGAATTATATTGCGAACGAGTGCCGCCAATCAGTTAAGCTCCAAAGTCTTAGGTGCCAGAATGCACCCCTTCAGCCATACAAACGCCCCAGCCACCACCCATCTGCCCTCCCTCCCCAGCCATAAAAATCACAAGTAACAATTTTTGAAAACTTGGTTTACAACTTACAATGAAAAGTCAGTTCTTATGAAATACTGTTCTGAAATTCAGGTTTGTAAAACATCATTTCTAATAATCAAATCAATAAAACCACAAGATTTAATGTAAACAACAGATGCTACTGTCTGTCCCCATATCAATGTAGCTTTGCTCCCTAGTTCTGCTCTATACACGTGGGTAGTCTTCATGACTATGACGTCATGTTTTCAACTGCCTCCAGCTGCAGTGTTCAAACAGTTGATTCATAGCTGTTTGGTGAATGCGTGTCCAGGATTACGTAATAAAGCATTAAGCAGTGAATAATGAAGAAGATATTTCTGTCCTATGGGGATTACATACAATTTAGACATCCCAAAGAGATAGGAAAAACTAAACACGATTTAACATTAGACACGGAGTTAGACCATTAGTAAATGCTTTAAATGGCAGTTGTCTTCTACTCATTGAGATGTATTACAACAGGACTGATGTAAGTTTATATTCATTATTACAAATAACCAATCCCTTGGAGTGCAGAAATTAACCCCTGGTGCTGATGTTAATTAGTGTGGTTGAATTTCTGGTATCGTCCAAGAAACATGTAAAGTGTAAGCCTGAGAGTGGATTGAAAATAATCATAGTGGAGCTCTGTGTACTGATTAATGTAATCTATGCATCCATACTTTCTAAGTTCGTGGTCAGTTGCAAAGAATGGAAACAATTGCATTGACAAACAACGATTTGCCCATTTTGTCCATATGGTGCACATTTTTCTTGATGGTTGGGGCAACTGAATCTGTGATTCAGTTCAAAACATAATGGAAACAAATAGGGAGGATGGCATTGTGGGGAGGCAGTATAACTGCCATTGTTACAATTTGACATGAGCTACTTATGTGGAATCTCACTTATGGAGGCATACAGCTTGCGAGATTTCAAATAATTGTACTATATGTAACACCTCCCGTGTAAGTTGCTGAACTTTTAATGCCCCACTACACGCCTGATGAAATGTTCAGCAATAAATCATTACATATCAAATGATTGATTTAGCAGTTATTTTTGACATGTTGTGTTATTAAAATTTAATTTAAATATGACAATGGAAAGTCCTGATGGAATGTAAATAATTGAGGGTAAAGGTAACAATTCATTGAGCTGTTATGTTATCGAAAGGGCACATAAACAAGACAGAACGTTGTTAAGTTTCTAATGAATCCTTGTTCTTCCTCCAGGAGACAGGGTTCAACTGAATTATGTGCCATGCAGTATCTGCTGACAAGAACTCTGTTGCAGTTGAACACCTTAAAGACCAGTTAAAACTTTTATTGTGTCATTGTGGAGCTGTCCTCGCGCAGTGGATGACCTCAGAAGAGCTGCCATCAAAGACCGAGACAGGCTTGAGCAGCAGTGTGTCTACCACCTTGTAGGCAGCATGCCAAGGAGGTTCCAAGAATACTAAAATTCAATGAATGAATGAATGAATGTTTGTTAGAAGCAGATTTTGCTTTCAAAGATTTGCACTTTCGAACAGAATGTGTTTATTTTGGTTATTGTTTTGTTTTTCTTTGACTGTGAAGTCATCTCTTCAGTTTCACAAGGCTTATTCTTTCATTCCCTGCCCACATTGAATCTAAGACCACACTCGGTTGAAGATATCAAGGTGGTTCAAATTTTGTGGTTTGATTTATTTTTCTTGTTTCGATTTCAGAAACATGTTAATGTTTATATGATACAGTTCTAATTAATACACTTTAATATGTATTTTACATGTATTACATATTTGTTGGTAGGTCCATGTACATGTGCAAGCTGTCCTACAGTGTATAGGTAGTAGTATACATAACCCTAATCAGTGGATCTTTTATATCCTGGTTTCTAGCACATGCCACTGACATTTGCTGATAACTTTTATAAAGTTGGATAGTTATATGAGTGTGATAATCAGCATATACATTTGGATAACTTGTGAAACATATCACTGTTGGCAAATGCACAATTCTCAAATTTATATGCTAATTACCACAACCGTGTAATTACACCATTATATAAATGTTATCAACAAATGTCATTGGCATTTGCTAAGAAACCAGTACATACGTTGATAGCCAAAACATTATGACCATTGCCCACTGTGATGTTTGATGTCACCTGGTGGCATTGCGGGCACGTGACACGGTAAGAAGTGTATGTAAGTGGAGCAGACACAGACAGGAGATCACCCTAGCGAAGATATGGACTGAAAATAGGAAAATCCACTGAGACAAGCAACTTCGACAAAAGGCAGATTATTCTTTCCCAAGCATGTGAATGAGTATCTCGAAAACAGTGAAGCTGTTCTAATGTTCACGTGCTACTGTCATGAGCATCTACAGACTGGTAGAAGGGTAGTGGAACTACTATTAGGCATTAAATGGTTGGATGTCCACGTCTCTTTACAGAATGTGCAATTCAGAGGCTTGTCTACCTAGTAAGGTAGGGTAGACGGCAATATCTGCTGAAGGAACGCAATGCTGGTGCATGCACAAGTGTTTCAGAGCACACCGTCCATTGTACATTGTTTCTGCATTAGACCACCCCTACATGTTCACATGTTTACCCAATGACATCATCAGTACCCAACGACATCATCAGTTACAATTGTAGCGGCCGTAGGACCATCGGGATTCAACTGTCGGATCAGTGGAAATGTGTCGGCTCTTTGGGTGAATCAAATTTTTGCTACACTAGGTTGATAGTCTTCCCCACAAACATGGTCATCAAGGTGAACAGCGGCTTGAAACGTGCATCTCGCCATGGAAGCAGGCTGATGGGACCAGTTTTATGCTATGGGAGACATTCTCTTGCACTTGCATGGGACCTGTGGTATTAATTGAAGACACGCTGACAGCTGCAAACCAACTGCATCCCTTCCCGATGGCAATGTATTCTTTCAGCAGCATAATTGTCCATGTCTTATTGCCAGAACTGTGTGACATTGTTTTTGAGGAGCATTATAATGAACTCCCTTTGATGTCTCAGTGGCCAAATTTGCCTGATTAAAATCCAGTGGACTCCATCTGGGTCGCTATTGGGCGCCATCACCGCATAATCAAGTCAGTGGCTCATTATTCACACAAATTACACAGCCTGTGCACAGACATCTTAATGCTACATACCTCCACAAACCCACCAACCAACTGTCGAATCCCTGATGTATTTCGATCCAAAGATAGAGAAACAAGCTATTAAGAAAGTGATCGTAATGTTTTGGCTCATCAGGGTATATTATGCTGCTGCTGATGGGTATGTGTGCCATCATCTTTGGGATGTAAAAGTCATAGTACTTCAAATATAAACTGATGAATAAAAAATTATGACTACCAGTCAAAGAACGTGTTGGTCCATGTTCGGAAGTTGTGCTTCTGCATGGCATGGATTCAACAAGTCCTTGGTAGGTTTCCAGAGGTGTTTGGCATCAGATGTTGTTGCATAGGTTACACAATTTCCATATATTACCTGCCAGTGGTTTGTAGGCTCGGAGCTGGCACCTGTTAACTCCCAGATGTGTTCCAGCGGGTTTATATCAAGCGAATTAGGTGTTTCACACGTGCTTGGGAGAGATGATCTTTTTGTCAAAGTCGCTTAAGTCAGTGGATTTCCACACTTGAGCCCATATCATCCCTATAATATTTCATTCATCTGTGCTCCACTGACCTATTTCCCTTACTGCGTGTCATAACCCCACAATGCCACCAGATGGCATTTAGTCTTGTGGTGGGCACTGGTCTTCATATTTTGGCCCATCAGTGCACTTATCTGGCCAATAATATTTGTAGCCTGAGTAATGACATTTTAGTTATCAGTGGATATTATGAGCTTATATATTTGTATGTGTATGTATGCAGGACCTTTCATAAATAATAAAGGTTGATTGTGCTGAAAAGGATTCTTTAGAATGAATGTTGAATAAAAGTGAAGAACTGTGCATTATGATGGGTTTATTAAGGTTTGATTTATTTGACATTGAGTGTGACTCATGGACTGCCTCATTGATGAATGTGACTCATTAACTGCCTCGTTGATGTGTCAAGCTCATAAATACTTATACATGTTTGTATTGAGTCATATTGATATCTTCTGTTTCTGACTCCCAGTTTGTCATCCAGGTCAAATTCACATTTTGATGCTGCATGCAGTTTTTACATTCTCATACCAAAGTTCTCTGCTGATACAGTCTGTGCTGCACAAGTTTGAAATCACTTTACTCTTGTCTGTTGATATTAGAATGCTAGTGAAGTTTTATTTGGAGTTAAATAAATATTGACATATTTTATTTATATTTCATAAAGTTAAACGACAGTGATGGCTCTAGAATTATGTTAAAGAACTTATGTAATTATGCTGCCTAAGAAAATCTATGCTTAAAATTTTTATGTTTATGTACTCCTTATTTACATATTGTGGAATTCCCAGAGAACTATTTTCAGGATTGCCAATAACATGATCTCATTGGTAGTCTTGAGTTCTCAAGACTGGTTTCAACATAATGATGCCTCCTTAACCCTACAAGTGTGGGTAATTGTCTGATTTTTCTGTACAGAATTGCAGGACTTTTTGTTTGATAACTGGAACAGTCGTAAGAAAAGGATTAAAGAAATGTAACAAGAATACCAAAAAAATAACTTCTTGATAATGTTTCTGAGTGTGGTATGCCTTCAAGCCAAGTTTCATATGGAGATAGCAGAAATGGTTACTAAGTTAGTGGCATGAGAAGGTATATTTGTAAGTATATGGCTGAGATTTCAGAATGTGTAAAATGTGACTCGTGGTGTTCAAGAGCAAAGGGAAAAGATTCAATGGGAAAATAGCAACTTCCAGCATGCAAACAGCCCAAAAATTTCGTCCAATGTGGTAACAGCAGGCCCCATGAAATTGTCTGGAAAGGGCGGAATGCACATATCCATTTCGCCTGTGGCTGGAGGGTTAAGCCTGGCACTGAACAGTTAGAAGAGTGTTCTTGACTGGCTTAGTTTTTCTACCCTTTCAATGACTCCACTGTTTCAGAGTTTCTGCCCTCCCTTGTGTGCCAACAAATCAGTTGTCTCAGGGCGAGGCTGAAGTTTTAATTTAATGAGGGTGGTGGTTTGGAAGAGGAGTAGGGGGTAAGATTCCTTCCACAACTAGTAGGGGGTAAGATTCCTTCCACAACCAACCAGTTTGTTTTCTGTCACTTCCGTACGTCAGTTCAGATGAATATGTGATTTCTTCAAAAATTTGATGGTATTTTTCGTGTCTCATTCGTCCCCAATCTTAACTTTTGTTCCATCTTTTGATGTAAATGCTGATCGTCTTCCATTGTCCTAAAGAACTGTGACTGATAGCCAGAAATAAATTTTTTTGTATATTGTTCCTACCCTGACATTTCTAATACTATCATTTCTTTTTGATGTTCTTTGTTATGTACCATATTTACCTGACTCGACACGTTTATTCCCCCAAATTCTTTTGAAAAATAAAGAGTAATCTTATGTTTCCAGATTAAAATATTGTTCCTGAGGTCAACATTTTTATGTTGTGTAATAGGTTAATATAGTTGTTGTCTCCAATGTGCAAATGAATCTTTGGCAATTGAGATAACGCTAAGATTTAATTTGAAGAATTCGAAAACTGGATTAGGTGGACCAGCTTGAGCAACCCCTAGGATGAACGTGAGGAGGGGACTGCAGCACAAGGGCAACAAATTTTGTCATGCTTGCAACCATGGGAATGTATATTTTGTACCTTGACTTTATATGAACATGTACCATGTTCACCTGAAAACAGTTGTAGTTCAAACTTCAAGACTGAACAAACACTCAAAAGTAGTATAAGTTTCTACCGGAAAAAATTAATTCTAACAAAAATATTTTTGTACAGAACACTTGGAAGTGCAGCACAACAGAAGAAACATGAGCTTCCACAATGGCACTTACATAGCTACTGCTTTACAGCACTGTTGATTTTTAGGTTGGCAACGGTGTTAACCCAAGGGGTATAGTTTCTACCAATTTAACTGTTAAGGAGCCAGGGAACAATGTATTGTTGTCATTAAATTTGATGATAGTGCTGTACGAACTGTAAATTTTAACACTCAATAATGGATGTAAATCACAGCCCTTACTCTTTAAATGAATGTTGATCTAAAAATTCGCAATTGGTTCACACAGACAGCATGGTTCACACAGACAGCACGATGTTGATCATAGATTAAAAGTCATTCATGAAGTGGAGACCATAAACATTTGTGCAGCAGGAAACAAATTTGACGTTACAGAAGTGAATGTTCGTAGGTGGTATCAGATGAAGAATAAATTAAAAACACCTTTTCTATATGCAAAGTGTTCAGGGAACTGAACAAGAAACACAATGAAAGCTTCCTGATTGGTTGAGAAATTATTCTAATGAAGCCTCTAGAGCTACAGAAGAATTTTCCAACTGCATACGCCATGGAATCCAAAGCAAATACTGGTTAGCATCTGAGGATGAAGAAGATGGTGGAGCTTATGTTACATTGCAGAATACTACAGCAATATTAGAGAAGGAAAGTTGCTATTCACCATATAGCAGATATGCTGGGTCAAAGATAGGCACAACAAAAAGATTCTCATAATTATAGCTTTTGGCTATTGAGGTCTTTGTCAGTACACACACACACACACACACACACACACACACACACACACACAACTTGCGCACACACCCAAGACTGCAGTCTCAGGCGAGTGTGTGTGGTTCCAGTCACCTGAGACTGCAGTCGTGAATGCGAGTTGCGTGTGTGTGTGTGTGTGTGTGTGTGTGTGTGTGTGTGTGTGTGTTTTATTGACAGAGACATTAATGGCCGAAAGCTATAATAGTGACAATCTTTTTGTTGTGTCTCTCTGCGACTCAGCCTCTCAGCTTTATGGTGAGTAGCAACTTTCCTTCTCTAGTATTGTTACAGTCCTCCTTGGTTTTTCCATTGCAGAATACTACTGCCTCAATGTCTTCCCACGGTATTTGATGAAAAGTACTTTGCATATTAGCATTGAATAATCAGTATAAGAAAACAACACGAGTATCTGCTAGGCTATATTGGCAATACCTATCAGACACCTGTTTACTTCGATTACCATCAGTTGTTACTATCGACATGAAGACTAGGACAACACTGGGGGTGCTAGCAGGTGGAAGTAAGTTCATTCCCTCTGCACCCATTTGTGACTCTTCATATGAAAATCATACCAAAAGAAAAACTGCTTGTAGAGCTTACTTAAAGGTGCCAACAAAGGAAATGGATGATAAAATGACCCAATGCTAGATTGGTTGAAGGTTGTTTGGAACAGAATACCAGGCTCTTTGCTTAACAAAAGGAAAATGTTGGTGCTATTTTCGTTCAAGGGACACTACAACAATAAAGTTACATTTGTGGTATCAAACAAAATATACCTTGTAATTCCTGGTGGCATGCATGGTCTCGCAACTTCAGGTAGTGGATATTGTTGTGAATAGACCTTTTAAAGCTCACATGGCAACTTAACAGTAAGTGGATTCGTTGAGGAGACTATACCCTACTTCCGGGGGGGAGATTGAAGAAACTCTTAATATCTATGGAGTGCCAGTCGATTCTTACTGCCTGCAGCAAAATCGCAACTGAATCTATAATAAAAGGATTCCAAAAGTGTTGCATATACAGTGCTATGCATGGCTCAGAGGAGAACTTAACACGGGAGGAGATCCAGGAAGGAGGAAATTGCAGCAGGCTTATGAATCAAGGTGGTGGTGTAAATAGCAGTACCACAGTCTACATTCTTAGATAGTTAGTGAAAAAGGAAGTAAAGATAAAAATTAATGTAAACCAATTTTGATTTTATTTGTCCATGTATTACCAAATTGTAGACAGTCAGTATGTGAAGTGAGAGAGAGGCAACTACTCACCTGTAGTGGACTGATCTATGGAGCATAGAAACACATATGGGAAACAGTAGTAACACCCGAGTCTAGACTAGCTCTAATGTTAACTTTTTAGGCAGATACTTTGTCAGTAAAACAGTTTGTTTAGTCAGAATGTGTTAAAGATAAAAATTTCTCATGGAGCATCTTCAAAAAAGGGATCGTCGCATATTAAGAGTCATCTTACAGTGAAGTTAATATGGTATGTATAACGCACCTTGTAGAGATGGGTTGTTCGCGAACTAACGGGTCCAAAGGAATGGTTCACCAAGATGAACAGAACGAGTGAGGAACGAATTCTAAGGAACGGTCTTTCATAATTCATTTCGATCGCAGCTTTCTACTTACAGTTCCCAGGAACGGGAAATGGTTGGTCTCGTTCTGGAACGCCACGTCGGCCGATCTCCTTCCAGCCTTGGTCCCGTTTCCGTCTGTCTCAGTCTTGGTCTCACTCGGCTGGACTCGTCCCTCTTCGCGTGGCCACTCTTCACAGTTCCACTGCCGACTGCTCCTAGTTAGTTCAGTATCGAGTTGTTGTTCGTTTTGTTAGCTTCGCACACCCAATCTAGATCTGTTTCAAACCTTTTTTGAACTCTGAACTTCTGGTTCTTTTCGTATCCTATTCAGTGTCCGCGACCGGTAATTAAAATGTATTTCATAATTATGTAAACTACATAAAAATTTCATGGTATGTAATACATACATCTTTTCAGGTAGCAAAATGGCGTATAATCTGACTTCACTATTTCGATAAACAGCTGAAGAAATACTTGTAAAAAGGCAAGATTTTTTTGTTATTACACATGCAAAAAGACATTGGCACGGCACAAACGAGTGGCCATTTTCAGTCTTTTTTTTTTTTATCCACGGTGAAAGAGCATGTTCATTGTTACGGAAGGCAGATCGACTTACAAGCGAATGAAACCAGCACTTCGTAATCAAGTGTATGGTGTCACATTTTGTAAAGAGAATATGATGACTCCTACAATATTATTTCAGTGGTACAGGATGGCGCATGAAAAATCGGCCCCGAGTACTAGACTGCTCATTGTCGCTTACCAGCCGTCATCTATTGTTTCAAAGTTGTTTGTATTAGCTTGTTATTTCTTCACTGCCTAATTATTACATGTTTATCTCTTCTGCTCATAGCAGTCAACAAATCGTGCGTAATTGGCGAGCAGTCTGTACTAGGGGTCGGTTTTTCGTGTGCCACCTTATATTATTTCAGTGCGATCAGCCACATAACACCACAGTTGGCTAAGTGAGACGTTTTGCAGAATCATGAAAATTACAAGTGTGTGAGAATTCTGTTATGAATAAAAATTCTATACTCCAGATGGGAGGCAAGTGCCCCCTCCTAGCGCCTCCCACCCTTCAGTCACCTATGCTACTAATTTTCAATTTTTCATAAGAACCATATACCAAGCACGATGAACAGTGAGCAAGTAAAAATGAATGGTTCACAAAAAAGAACGATCTCCAGTGAACTAGTTCCCAACGGTGAATGACTTTGCCCATCTTTAGCCCCTTGTGGTACATAACCTGCAGAGACTTGTCACCAGTTGTCTACATCTCATAGTCTTCTAGCTACTTTCATTCTTTGCAGCTTTCTTTTCCCCGCTCCATTGCAGGACCTTCAGATTTGTTTACATTGTATATGCTTAACAGCTCTTTGTCGTGAATACTCTTTTTCCCTAGTGTTGAATTCTAAGAGCTACTTTCATAATAAGTGTTTCTGAAGAGAGATATTGCATAGCTTGGTGAAATTGTCATATTCATTCAGTTTCTGTTGCAATCCACTTTTGTCACTGCATATTGCGTCTTTGACATTTTTACAGACATGTACCAAATGTGGTGAGGGAGGTGCAAGCTTGGGTTGTGTACGTAGAGGCTGTGACCTGAGGGCTCATTATGGCTGTGCTCAGGACATGAGTTGGTTATTGGAAGAGGAAAATTACGTTGCCAAGTGCACACAGCACAAGGTGAGTCATAAAATCTTCATTATCTTTTTTAAATGTGGTACAGTACTTCATAAAAGTTTTTAGGAGAAACATCTTTTAGTGATAAGTTGGTGCCAAAAACTATAGTACTAGTGCATTTGGTGAATGGTTGTAGGTCTTATATCTTTGGGAAGTGGTGTTATTGAACTTCAACTATATCCCTGTACTGTCATTTTTAGTTGTCTTAGAGTCAAAATTTTGTTCTGGAATGCATGAGGAATTCTATAGTTAATACAAATTAAAGGCATACTCAGGTCTAGCCTGTTTGTGGGTTTGTCTCTCAGCACATGTATTAAACAGTGCTTACCACTGCACACAATAAAATATGTATTTCAGCTGTGACATTACACTGTTTGATATCACTGTTTCACAGTTACCAGACAGTTTACTTTGACTGACTTCTCATTTATATTTAATACAGGATTGAGTGTCAAAGATAAAAACTAATGCAGTTCAATTCTAGATTTTCTTTATGAATTACTGAAACAGTAAGAGGTCTGGCAGCCCTGCACTATTTTTTTCTGTTTCAGGAATTGGTAAGCAACTGGTGCTCTTGTGTTGTGGTTCTTTTACTGACCTGTTTAAATTCATTTAATATTCTCATGCTGTCTACTCTTACTGCTGCAATAATGCAGTCCATGCTCATTGCGTAGGATTGAATTTGATTGAATTGAAGGTATTCAGGGAGAGGGACAATGTTTTTCAGATCAATTTTTAAGTGTCGAGAAATGAGAGTTATCAACTTATTATCCATTTTTTGGAAACTAAATTGTGACAGTGTGATCTCTCTCTGAAATTTATATTGTACCATGTGCCGTAGGGTTACAGACAAAGCATAAAAAGCTTTAAGGGGCTCCGGAATGAACTATAATTGCAATGTTAAAATAACGCTTATAAATTACATCTTTCCTCGCAAAGTATTTGAGGTAGGAAGTTGAACTTTTTACAGATTATTTATTGGAAATTGGGCTACAACTTGTTGTTGTTGTTGTTGTGGTCTTCAGTCCTGAGACTGGTTTGGTGCAGCTCTCCATGCTACTCTGTCCTGTGCAAGCTTCTTCATCTCCCAGTACCTACTGCAACCTACATCCTTCTGAATCTGCTTAGTGTATTGATCTCTTGGTCTCCCTCTATGATTTTTACCCTCCACGCTGCCCTCCAATGCTAAATTTGTGATCCCTTGATGCCCAAAACATGTCCTACCAACCGATCCCTTCTTCTAGTCAAGTTGTGCCACAAACTTCTCTTCTCCCTAATCCTATTCAATACCTCCTCATTAGTTACGTGATCTACCCACCTTATCTTCAGCATTCTTCTGTAGCACCACATTTCGAAAGCTTCTATTCTCTTCTTGTCCAAACTGGTTATCGTCCACGTTTCACTCCATACAAATACTTTCAGAAATGACTTCCTGACACTTAAATCTATACTCGATGTTAACAAATTTCTCTTCTTCAGAAACGATTTCCTTGCCATTGCCAGTCTACATTTTATATCCTCTCTACTTCGACCATCATCAGTTATTTTACTCCCTAAATAGCAAAACTCCTTTACTACTTTAAGTGTCTCATTTCCTAATCTAATCCCCTCAGCATCACCCGATTTGATTTGACTACATTCCATTATCCTTGTTTTGCTTTTGTTGATGTTCATCTTATATCCTCCTTTCAAGACACTGTCCATTCCGTTCAACTGCTCTTCCAAGTCCTTTGCTGTCTCTGACAGAATTACAATGTCATCCGCGAACCTCAAAGTTTTTACTTCTTCTCCATGAATTTTAATACCTACTCCGAATTTTTCTTTTGTTTCCTTTACTGCTTGCTCAATATACAGATTGAATAACATTGGAGAGAGGCTACAACCCTGTCTCACTCCCTTCCCAACCACTGCTTCCCTTTCATGCCCCTCGACTCTTATAACTGCCATCTGGTTTCTGTACAAATTGTAAATAGCCTTTCGCTCCCTGTATTTTACCCCTGCCACCTTCAGAATTTGAAAGAGAGTATTCCAATCAACATTGTCAAAAGCTTTCTGTAAGTCTACAAATGCTAGAAACATAGGTTTGCCTTTTCTTAATCTTTCTTCTAAGATAAGTCGTAAGGTTAGTATTGCCTCTTGTGTTCCAACATTCCTACGGAATCCAAACTGTTCTTCCCCGAGGTCCGCTTCTACCAGTTTTTCCATTCGTCTGTAAAGAATTCGCGTTAGTATTTTGCAGCTGTGACTTATTAAACTGATAGTTCGGTAATTTTCACATCTGTCAACACCTGCTTTCTTTGGGGTTGGAATTATTATATTCTTCTTGAAGTCTGAGGGTATTTCACCTGTCTCATACATCTTGCTCACCAGATAGTAGAGTTTTGTCAGGACTGGCTCTCCCAAGGCCGTCAGTAGTTCCAATGGAATGTTGTCTACTCCCGGGGCCTTGTTTCAACTTAAGTCTTTCAGTGCTCTGTTAAACTCTTCACGCAGTGTCATATCTCCCATTTCATCTTCATCTACATCCTCTTGCATTTCCATAATATTGTCCTCAAGTACATCACCCTTGTATAAACCCTCTATATACTCCTTCCACCTTTCTGCCTTCCCTTCTTTGCTTAGAACTGCGTTTCCATCTGAGCTCTTGATATTCATACAAGTGGTTCTCTTCTCTCCAAAGGTCTCTTTAATTTTCCTGTAGGCAGTATCTATCTTACCCCTAGTGAGACAAACCTCTACATCCTTACATTTGTCCTCTAGCCATTCCTGCTTAGCCATTTTGTGCTTCCTGTCGATCTCATTTTTGAGACGTTTGTATTCCTTTTTGCCTGCTTCATTTACTGCATTTTTATTTTTTCTCCTTTCATCAATTAAATTCAATATTTCTTCTGTTACCCAAGGATTTCTATTAGCCCTCGTCTTTTTACCTACTTGATCCTCTGCCGCCTTCACTACTTCATCCCTCATAGCTACCCATTCTTCTTCTACTGTATTTATTTCCCCCATTCCTGTCAATTGTTGCCTTATGCTCTCCCTGAAACTCTGTACAACCTCCGGCTCTTTCAGTTTATCCAGGTCCCATCTCCTTAAATCCTCGCCTTTTTGCAGTTTCTTCAGTTTCAATCTGCAGTTCATAACCAATAGATTGTGGTCAGTATCCACATCTGCCCCTGGAAATGTCTTACAATTTAAAACCTGGTTCCTAAATCTCTGTCTTACCATTATGTAATCTATCTGATACCTTTTAGTATCTCCAGGATTCTTCCAGGTGTACAACCTTCTTTCATGATTCTTGAACCAAGTGTTAGCTATAATTAAGTTATGCTCTGTGCAAAATTCTATAAGGCGGCTTCCTCTTTCATTTCTTCCCCCCATTCCATATTCACCTACTATGTTTCCTTCTCTCCCTTTTCCTACTGACGAATTCCAGTCACCCATGACTATTAAATTTTCGTCTCCCTTCACTACCTGCATAATTTCTTTTATCTCGTCATACATTTAATGTATTTCTTCATCATCTGCAGAGTTAGTTGGCATATAAACTTGTACTACTGTAGTAGGCATGGGCTTCGTGTCTACCTTGGCCACAATAATGCGTTCACTATGCTGTTTGTAGTAGCTAACCCGCACTCCTATTTTTTTTATTCATTATTAAACCTACTCCTGCATTACCCCTATTTGATTTTGTATTTATAACCCTGTATTCACCTGACCAGAAGTCTTGTTCCTCCTACCACCGAACTTCACTAATTCCCACTATATCTAACTTTAACCTATCCATTTCCCTTTTTAAATTTTCTAACCTACCTGCCCGATTAAGGGATCTGACATTCCACACTCCGATCCGTATAATGCCAGTTTTCTTTCTCCTGATAACGACGTCCTCTTGAGTAGTCCCCGCCCGGAGATCCGAATGGGGGACTATTTTACCTCCGGAATATTTTAACCAAGAGGACGCCATCATCATTTAATCATACAGTAAAGCTGCATGTCCTCGGGAGAAATTACGACTGTAGTTTCCCCTTGCTTTCAGCCGTTCGCAGTACCAGCACAGCAAGGCCGTTTTGGTTAATGTTACAAGGCCAGATCAGTCAATCATCCAGACTGTTGCCCCTGCAACTACTGAAAAGGCTGCTGCCCCTCTTCAGGAACCACATGTTTGTCTGGCCTCTCGACAGATACCCCTCCGTTGTGGTTGCACCTACGGTACGGCCATCTGTATCGCTGAGGCACGCAAGCCTCCCCACCAACGGCAAGGTCCATGGTTCATGGGGGGGGGGGGCTACAACTTAACACAGGGATTTTACAAAATTTTAGTTCAGTTATTAAAGATGATTTTTTTCAATTGTAATGAAAATTCACAACATTTTTTGCAATTTTTTATTTATATATTCAAAAATATACAGTTTTTTGGAAAAAGGCTGTGTTAAATTATGCAGAAGGTACTGTGTAACATTTACTGAAAGTTTGAAACAAATATGTTTGGAAGATCCTTAGAAAACATGTAATTAGTATGAGAAAATACAAGTTTTGGGAATCGAGCGACAAAGATTGGATTAACTTTTTAGTGCATTCCAGGTCCATAGGATGGATTATCTTCATCCTCTGCAAACTCCTCCTCCAGCTTCCTCTTGTTCCTCCTCCTGTTTACTCTTGCTTGTATTTCTAGACAGCCCTGTCTGCAGCCCGAAGGCGTTCCTTGTCTAAAGCAAGCATCGCTCGTTGTTGTGTTCGTGGATTTTGCTACCATTTTCTTCAGTTGCAGTTACTGCAACACTGTTCCAAAAGGTGGTCATGTATGAACACTTATCACATTTCAGTTGTATTTCACTAGCAAGTCGTACGTGCTTTATTATGGAGAGTTCCAGACCAACTTCACTACAATGAATACATCTTACACAGTTTGAAAAAATTCCTTTGAGAACCGACATATCAAATATTTCATTCACATCCGATTCGCCCATAAAACATTCATAGTTTTCACTCATTGAACCAAGCTTCTTCTGTGAAGTATTTTCTTTCCCACTTTGACTGCTATGGGCAGGTGTACTTGAGAGGTTAGGTCCACTCACTTGGTTATTGTCTTTATTGTTTACAGTAATAACACATACCTTTGGCTTTCCAACATTTCTCCTTTTCTTAAAAGCCTTCAGAGGATTTCTAATAACTTTACTTTTACTCATTATTATACTTCAACAAAACAGAGACTCAAGAAACAGAATTAATTACGAATATTTTCGAGATAACGACAGAGTAAATAAACATGAAACAATCGACAATCACACCAGCGATATATATTGAACCATCACAGGTTAGCCACAACACATACTTTTCTCACATCGCTAAAATGTACTTGATGAACACGGACGTTAATAATAACACCATTTGACAGCAGTTTAACAGCGCCACAGTGGGTCACGCCCATGTAGAACACATTTCAAAAAAAATTTAAAGATAGTTGTAGTCTTCGGAATTGAATAAATTATATATCTATTAAAAGGTAATAGTCTGCAGATTCAGAAAACGCAAAAAGGTAAAAATTGAACTTTTCATGATTTTGAGCCTTTCCGGAGCCCCTTAAAAAGATGCAGGCAGAAGCAGAAAGTAAATTAGACTGTTTGATAGTAAAGATAGCTGCTTTTACACGCCATACAAGTGGTAATAAGAAGAAGGTGACATTTAAGCATAACTCAGGAACACTTAGTACAGTTTCAACTAAAGCTGTTACATACATGTTTTACTATTTGTATAAAAATATGCTGTGGGAGTAAGCTTCTCCAATAGCACTAGGCATGGTTGTGTGGATACAGAGGGGTGATATAAAAATGTTCAAAAACAATTTGTTGGTATTTATTTCCTATGTTTAGTTGACTTGGAATACTTGTAAAAGTATTATGTGCAATTTGTCTCTTACTGGTGCTGTTCAGTGTGTCAACAATGTGGCGAGAATGAACACTGTAGCAATCCGCTAATTCTGTCGCTGTGTTTTGGAATCTAAGATAAAGCCACATGGGTGATTACCACAGATAAATATACCGAAGTTTTGTTTTCTGTCTGATGTACACAGATTTTGCATCTCTTAAGTGTATTTTTTGAGCATTTCCATACTTTGACTGACAAATTGTGTGGAATCCACTTGGAACACATGTATAAGATGTTCATGCAAAACTGAATGTACTGCACACTCACCTGTGGATGCCTCTACTTCACACTAAGCCACATGTTACTCTTCAACCATGCTGTACACAGCATCAGTGTTTTCTAAGTTCAACCAGTTTTGGTCAAATACCACGAAATCACAGAAGGAAACACAACCATGACAAAATACTACAAACCAATTGCAAACTGTCTTTTCTGATGACTGATTACCGAAAGGTGTTAATAGCAATCTGAGGCAAAAATAATAAAACCGGATCCAATTAATATCTTCATTGAAATTTCTCTTTCTGCACAACACTGTTTTTTTAGGTGTTCACTGTAACAAACTACTTGGGTAATTTCTATGCTGACGCTGTTTTAATGACAAACTTCAGAACAGTAGTACTCTCACATCGCAACAGCACCTTCTAGAGACCATTTGTCAAAACTTAAAAAGTGTTCCTCGTATTCAGTATGCAACTGGAGAGAATTTATATCAACCAATGACCCGTTTCCACACCAGCCCCAAAGACAGTACACCCAGAAATCACCTCTAGATGCTCAATAATAGAAAACAAATTACATTTTAGGGGTAAAATACTGCAGAGCCTAAGCAAGGTACATACTCATTGCAGAATTTCGCCCGAAACAATGTAGAAGAAACAATTACTGAAACACTGAACAATATAAGGTAAAGAACCATGTAGAAAAAACATTGCATCCCTTTTGAGTCGTGTGTGTGTGTGTGTGTGTGTGTGTGGGTTGCACAAGTGATTTAACCATGCTTAAGAGTACTGGCATGTCTGTTCCACAATGCTGCAGACATGTTTTCTCGTGCCACCTAGTGTTCCTCTGAGTGCTATGTACTTGTTAAAGAGAGGAGATCCATTACTGTTTGATTTCACTATTGGCAAAAACAGCTAACTTCTCGTAACAAATGAGTTAATATGTTAAATATTTAACATTAAACGTGTAAGTAAATATTTGACACTGAACGTGTAAGCAAGGAAAATAAAATATTCACACTCCATGGCCATGTCAAGCCTCTTCTGTCTTGTCATGGCAACGGGAGTGTGTGTAGTGTGTGAATTGCTAAAAAAAAAAAAGGAGCTAGTGTAAATGCTATTTTCTGTTATGTGTTTCTGTGCGCCACACATCAGTCTGCTATTGGTGAGTGGTTGCCTTTCTCTTATTTTACATGACAAAAAGTTCAGAAATGGTTTGAAATTACATTCAAAGCTTGTGTGAAGTCACTAAGTGCTGCCAATAACTAACACTAAATGAATATAGTCTGGGTATTTTCGCATGGCGCATTATGCTTCTTTCTTCTCCCCACTGCTTTGAGAAGTAGGTGGGTCTTACCCTAACCCTACAGTGCTTCTTTCCAGAAAGCAAGTGATATGTGTACAAAGTTTTTTTTTAAATGGATTTGGTAGTTAGGAGGAGATGTTGTGCATGCATACATACACCCAATTTATGATACAGGGTGTAACAAAAAGACATGTCCAAACTTTCAGGCAACATCCTTCACACATATAAGAGTAAAATGTGGTACATGGACATGCGTCCAGAAACTTTTTCATACATCAAATGTTGGTTAGAATATAAAGTAAGCTGTAATTCTTAGCTTCACAGTCAGTGTTTATTATTGCAGTTGAACATAGGAAATGTTGACATGTGACTAACTTCTTTGTTCTACTAGCATCAAGCACGTTGCATCGGTTGTTTCAGATTTTATCATGTACTTGGCTTCCAGTATGATGCAGTGGAAGTTACACCCTGCTTATAGAGATGTAAAGATGAATCTGGCCTTAGTGGGAAAGAGCTGTTGATCAACTGTTATGTTTTGTCCTTGTCTATAAAGCAAGGAACAACTTTCAGTGTAACTGTTTCAAATTTATGACATCAAAATTGACTTGACTATTCTGTGATTGTTGAGCAGTGTTAAAGATATCACAGAGCAGAAATTTCACAATGTCTATAAATCTGTATTTTGTTATTTTACAAAATAACTGAAGTCACAAGTTTTTTGGCCACAAAGTATTTATTTCATTTCCCATGACACAAAAACGGCAATGGGTGTACAAAACTACAATGAATGCATCTAGCTCACAAAGGGAAAGATGCCAGCTATTATTTCCAAGTTACTTGTAGGCTTCGGTTCCCGTGCACAGTATTACAGATGGAACTCGCATTCTTCTTACAAAAATTCATATGTTCTTTGGGCACAAGTACCTTGGTATAATTATAATTTTGTTCAGTTTGTTACTCCAATCACCATTCTTTCTCCAAACATCAAGAAGATGCATACGGTTTTATCACATTGTGTTCAGTCTGTTCTACCTGTGTGGAGTACAGTACATAAATGTGCAACTGTTCCCTTAGAGATGACGTTCAAAATGTCAACCTCCATGATCAATACAACATGTACAATGACAAACCATCAACTATGTTCACACTGATATACTATGTTGTGACTACTGTCACTGCAGGAACAGCTTGGCATAGTGTTGCCACAGCTTCTCCGTTGTATTCAGTGGACCCATTCAAGGTGTCCATGTCAGCCAATTTTTTGTCAGTTAACCTATCCATTCTACTGTGTACCAGTGTCAACGTGCAACTGACATTGCTGGGAAAACAAACTCGAGACAGAACTGAGCAGCACTAAATGCAAGGTTGAGGACAAAATGTAAGAGGTCGTTACTTGTTGTCAACAGCGGGTATTGTGAGTGAATAGCAATCAAGACACACACAAAGTGAAATGACGGATGTCATGTTGGGCAGAGTGCTCTGCGACAGGGTGGTCCACTTGTTTCTTGGCCACAGTTTGTAGGCGGCTAATCATGCGGACAGACAGCTTGTTGGTTGTCATGCCCACATAGAATGCAGCACAGTGGTTGCAGCTTAGCTTGTAGATCACTTGACTGGTTTCACAGGTTGCCCTCTCTTCGATGAGAAAGGTGATGTTTGTCACCAGACTGGTGTAGGAGGTGGTGGTGGTGGTGGTGGTGGTGGTGGTGGGAGGATGTATTGTACAGGTCTTGCATCTAGGTCTAATACTGGGAAATGGGTCATTAGGAAGGGGGATGGGAACAGGGGTTGTGTAGGGATGGACAAGTATATTGTGTAGGTTAGGCGAATGGTGGAATTCCACTGTAAGAGGGGTGGGTGTAAATAGCCTAGATTTACGTCTGAAAAATTCGAAAAAATACACCCAAATATGTGGGAGAAATCACTAGAAGGATGAAACGGATGCAAAATGGGGGAAACAAGATGAAATCTGAGGGAGTTGATGATAGCGAAAGGTACCAATTTTTGCGAGTTTTCGCCTTTCACTATCGTCAACTCCCTCAGATTCCATCTTGTTTCCCCCTTTTGCATCTGTTTCATCCTTCTTGTGACTGCTCCCATGTATTTGGGTGTATTTTTCGAACTTTTTTGGACCTAAATTACATTATTTACATAATTTTTCGCATTTCCATCTGCGTCAATAAACAAAAGTTTCCTTACACTAGCCAGAACCCAGTCCCACATACTGTTTGTGCATTGTTGCTTGGCTCATGGAATCCACCCAAATGGCCTTACCATCAAATTACCCCTCTCTGGCTGCCACCCTTCATTCCATAATGGCCTCCATCTGTTCAGATTCTGTCAGACACTAGCCCTCATTAACATAATCCTGCAAAATCATATCAACAGAACCCAAACCTCCTTGCAGTACCTTCTATCCATCTGCAAAATTTTCCTGCTATGCAATACTAAATTCCTGGTACCCATAACACACATTGAAACTCTTGCCCTCCAACAACTAGAGCACCATGCACACCACCACCTCAAAAAAACGCTCCACCCTGCTCACTTCCCAATTCCCACCTAGGAGTGCCACTCCCCACAACCTCTACAACAAACTCCAAACCTCCCCCATGTCCCCTCATAGCTGACAAACCCTGTCTTGCAGGCCTACTACATTTACCCCACCTTCCAAAACTCCCACCAAGACACAGAATCTAGAACCTAAACAGATCTGAAACACAGTCATGAACCTTTCCTCCAGAAGCCCCACAGTAATATCAGTCCTTTCCAAGGGCCTCTCCTTTTGCCCCACTCCCAAATTCAGTCATTCAGGATTTGTTAAAATCCTCATCTCATTCTCCCGGTCCCTACAGTGTAAACATTTTCTTGCCACCGACCCTACCAATCGGACTCAAGCAATGACCAAATTTGAACCCTGCCTGACTCAATTCATTCCTCCATCCAACCATAATCCACCCCACTGCCCCCAAATCAACCCCTGTTAACTTTCCAGAATTTCTAAACCTTGAACCTTGTCTCACCATCATTCCTCAAATCCCTCAAAGTACAAACTAACGTTGCATCCGCAGAAAGAAACACAGTGCACCATCTAAATACTGATCCCGGCCTTATAATCCTACCTCCGGACCAAGACTCCACCACTGTTGTTTCAAACTGCAAGGATTTCCTGGCAGAAGGACTCTGTCAGCTGTCAGATACATCCATCTACAAACCTTGCCACAGTGACCCCATTCCAGAAATCCAGCATCTCCAATCACTCCTAAAGTCCTTAGGCCCATCCCAGAACCTCTCCATGGAGTCTTTACATTCTTCCTAAAGTTCAAAAAACCCAACCACCCTGGACGCCCCATTGTGGCCAGTTACTCTACCCCCACTGAGAGAATCTCTGCTCTCGTAGACCAACACTTCAGCCTATTACCCGGAACCTATCTTCGTATATAAAAGGTACCAACCATTTCCTCCACTGACTCTCCACAGTTCCTGTCCCTTGACCACACAGTGCCCTCCACGTCACTATTGATGCCACCTCCCATTACACTAACATCCATAATGTTCATGGACTTACCACTATTGAACAATACCTTTCCCAATGCCTGACAGATTTCAAACCAACCACCACCTTCCTAGTCACCATGACCAACTATATCCTCACCCACAATTACTTCTCCTTGGAAGGCATTACCGACAAGCAAATTAGGAGGTATGAGTATGGGCACCCGCATGGCACCATCCCATGCCAACATATTCATGGACAGACTAGAGGAATCCTTCCTAAACACCCAGAATCATAAAGCCCTCTCTTGCTTCAGATTCATTGGTGACGCGATCTGGATCGAAGGTGAGGACACCCTATCCACATTCCTCCAGAACCTCAACAGCTTCTCCGCCATTTGCTTCACCTGGTCCTACTCAACCCAACAAACCACCTTCCTAGATGTTGATGTCCACCAAGATGGCTACATCAGTACCTCTGTCCATATCAAGCCTACTAATCGCCAGCAATACGTCCACTTCGACAGCTGCCACCCAGTCCATACCAAGAAGTACCTTCCATAATGCCTAGCCACCTGTGGTTGTCGCATCTGCAGTGATTAGCGGTCCCTCTTGAAATATACCTAGGGTCTCACTGAAGCCTTAACAGACTGTAATTATCCTCCCAACCTTGTACAAAAACAAATCTCTTTTGTCTTCATCTTTCCTGTCTCCCACCACCTCCCAAAGTCCCACAGTCCGACCACAGAGGAGCATTCCCCTCGTAACTCAATACCACCTAAGACTGGAACAATTGAATTACGTTCTCCACCCGGGTTTTGACTTCTTGGTGTGCCCTGAAATGAGAAATGTCCTGCCCACTATCCTCCTCCCCCCGGCCCCCCCTCCAACAGTGGAATTTTGCCATCCATCGAAACCTACACAATATCATCTTCCATCCCTACACAACTCCTGCTCCCAACCTCTTTGCCTCATGGCTCGTATCCCTGTAATAGATCTAGATGCAAGGCATGTCCAATACATGCTCCCACCACAACCTACAGTCCAGTGACAAACATCATCTATCTCATCAAAGGGCCAGGGCTACCTGTGAAACCAGTCATGTGATTTACAAGCTAAGCTGCAACCACTGTGCTGTATTCTATGTGGGCATGACAACCAACAAGCTGTCTGTCCGCATGAATGGCCACCGAAAAACTGTGGCCAAGAAACAAGTCACGCTGCCCAACATGACATCCTTCATTTCAATGACTGCTTCACAGCCTGTGCTATATGGATCCTTCCCATCAACACCAGTTTTTCTGAATTGTGCAGATGTGAATTTTTCCCTGCAAAATATCCTACGTTCCCAAAACCCTCCTGGCCTCAACCTTCGTTAGTCATTGCCCTCACCCATTCAACTCCTTCCGTATTCCCATTCCAGCATTACACAGCCCTCATTCTACCACTGCACCCAGTCTTTCTACTTCTCTCCTTTTCCACTAGCCCTTCCCCACCTCTCCCCTGCCCTTCGTCCAACCTCCCAACTGCACATAGCTGCCCAACCCTCTCTCCACCTTGTCCCTGCACGCTCCCCGGCCTACCCTCTATCCCTCCCCCTTCCTGCCCCAGCCTCCTCCTTACCCCCACCCAGTCACCAGTCCCATAATGCACCAGTGCTGTTGCTCGCTGTGTGACTTCAGTTTGCCAGAGACTGCAGTCGTGTGTGTGAGTTGTGTTGTGCACGTGTGTGTGTGTGTGTGTGTGTGTGTGTGTGTGTGTGTGTGTGTGTGTATTTTTTTGACAAAAGCATTGCTGGCCGAAAGATTATTTGTAACAGTGTTTTGTTTTGCCTATCTGTTACTCAGCATCTCCGTTATATGGTAAGAAATCAAATAAAATAGTTCTGTAAAAATTCACTGAAGATCACGAATCCTTTGAAATATTCCTGACCAGTGTCTGAAATTTTGTTGTTTTAGTTTCTGGTTCACACTGTATGTGTGATAGAATTTTTCAGCTATAAACACCAACCAAGATGTCACAGTGCTTTGGGAGTGGCATTCATCCTTCCTCTTGGTGTAGAACATTTTGGTCTTTCAGTCTTAACGGTGTCTTCAAGGTGTGACCTAAAGTCACCCATTTTTTCTCTTTTTTCTGAATTCCAAATGCCTCTTACTCCCTGTCTTCCTCTGGTATAGCAGATATCACTGGCCTTCCTGAATGATATACTGGTTTTGATGGATGAGGTCATATTGCTGCTGTATCAGTCATGCCATAACTTCTGTGGGTGCATCATAAAATTGCAGTTGATTCAGCACCTTCTGGAGTTCAGTTTCTCTTGTCTCTTGGTTTGACTGTCTTTGGACTCTTGCTCTGTAACTCTCTGTTCAGTTATTCAATTTCTCCGTTGCCTGATAGTACAGCAAACTGTTTCCAATATCTGTATCATGACTTGCACACAGCCAAGCATTCAGAATTAGTGATGTGCAATAATCAATTCAGAATCCTTAGCACACATTGCAGTATCATTCACAGTCACTAGAAATACAATTGAGCATTTGTAGTCCTCGTGGGCAGTGTTGATGTGTAAAGAAAAGTTGAGCAGTCAAAATTATCACAGTGGCAGTTTAAGATGTTAAGTAATGAGAAATTAATGTACACTGCTGGGAAAAAATTAGTACCTCCTTGTAGAGGTTTCCAATTCACTCAAGATTTATTGTTGCAATTGTGCATATGGAGTACATGAAATGATTACAGTTGCAGATCGATAGCCAAAGCAGTTCTGAGGTACCAGGTATCAACCCATTCTGAAACACCCATATTAGTATGTGATGTAGCTTCAATGAGCTGCATCCATAACTTGTGGTCTAGTGGCTAGCGTCGCTACCTCTGGATCACAGGGTTTTGGGTTAGATTCCCAGACAGGTTGGGGATTTTCTCTACCTGGGGACTGGATGATTGTGTTGTCATCATATTCATCAGGGTGTATACGACCCGTGAGAAAACCAGGAACAACCTGGGGATTTTTTAGAATTTTTCATTGTTTTAGTTTTCGGTTAAATTTTTATGATTTTGAATGATAAGAACCAATACTCTGAAAATAAAACTTAAGTTGCAAAGGAAATGTGCCATATAGAACAACAAAACACAGTGCTCATACAAGCATCTGCCAACAGCAAAGTGGGTAAACGGCTTTAGGAAGACTACGCAATGCTTCCTAACTACAAATAGCTTCCGATGAGGATGAAGTGACAACTGTGATTCATTCGAGCAGTTGCAGTCGAGCTCTTGTGCATGCGCAGTTGAGTCGCGTATGAGTAGTACCTTCTCCCACTTCTGGCTACAGATATGTGGCTGGGCGCCACTATCTAGTATTGCCCCGGTTCGGAAATATTGTAGATCCGGGGCTGATGCACAGAGCAATCTGAGTTATTGTGGGGAGGTGAGACTTCTCCACATGACCCGTGTTTATGTTTAGTGATTTTGCTGTTTCGTCTTTATTTATTGCTCTCTCATGAAATGAAAACAAAACGGATTTCTGTGGCCAGGAGCTAACAAATGAATTAAAATACGTTTTCATAATTATGGAAGGCTAAAATATCTCATTAGTTCCACATTTTATTTCCACATTTTTGACAGTAAAGCATTAATTGCCTTGCAGAACAACGAAGTTATTTTTGTTGGTTTGCTAAAGAGATTTGGCTTTTGTTAATCTTCTCCGCTGAGGCAGTCAATTTATTTGAAATGAAGTGTTTAATTTCAGACTGTTGGCTAGTTTCAACTGTTCGCTGCATTTCAAGTGCACGCTTTCTATCTTATAGCTTGTATGGCATTATGCCATAATAAAGATCCAAATATGAGATAATACAGTACTGGTACCCCAAGCAAATTTACATCCGAATTTGGACATACGAATGTGGACTTAAAACTGAATTATGCATATCAGTATGGTTCACGAAATTCCAGTGCTCTTGAAGTGTCCTCTAATGTCTTGTTTCTTATATGACATAATGCAAGATCTTTTAATGTCTTACACGAATGAACATACGGGCTTCCTGCATCATCGTAGCTGCGCAGGCATGGTGACGCCTGTTACTTGGTGTTCTCTGGCAATTGCTGAAACGAACCTACTTCTAACAGGTTGCAGGAAAATATTGCGAATGGTGTTTTGAAAAGTGTTACTTTCAAAGTAAATTTCCTTTTACGCAATATGTACTGTGTGCAAGAATGTACGATGAATTTCTTAGATCACAGAGTGTTTGCTTCTCATTTAAACATCAACTCTTTGAGGACGACCATCTAGAAGAAATTCGAGCCCAGAAGATCAGACATTTACTTTGTTATTAAAAATTTTACAGACACATTTGTGTGATGTATCTTAAAGTGTAACACGTGCAAAAAAGATCAACATTGTATGTATAAGCTTAGCTTCTCTTGCAGCTTGTTGATCTTAGAGACCAATATTATATGTGAAAGCTTTGCTTTTCTTGTAATTTAAACCATTAACTTTTCTTATTTGTGTGTTAGCACTACTTAAGAGTTAACTTGCCATTGGCAGGCTACATCACATGTCCTACACTGTCATCAGCTAGTGAGATCACGTGACATGAACTGAGACTGACTTACAAAAGCGCGTCGCAGTCTCAGTTTCAATGCTTTGGAAAGTAACTTCGGTATTTGGTGGCATTAGAGTTTATGCCTTTGTAACACGAAAATAAGCAGTGTACATGTTGCTGCACATCAAAGACCTTTCCAAAACGTGTTTTGTTTCCCCTGAGTTTCGTTTTCTAAACTGCGGGAAATTCTACGTCGGTGTATAAAACCATAAACATTCAAAGGATTGATAAGTTTTACAGTGCTGAGGAAAAATATATTGTCACTTAACACGTAAAAAGTGTATTTTCACCTGAGAGAAAGTGTATTTTCAACCGGGAAAAATCCGGGAATTCCCCCCCCCCCCCCCCCCCCCCCCCTCCCCACGTATACACCCTGTTCATGAAAGTAGCTAGATTGGACTGTCTACAGTTTGGGTATTTGTACGGATACTGATGATGACCACGCAGTTGAGCACCCCACAAACAAAAACATCATCAGTGAGCTGCAAGGCGGGCACTGACTCTGGCATCCAGTTGATCGTACAGATGGTGACCATATGGCCTGTGATGGGGCCAGTGTGTCTTGTGTGAATGCACTCTACAAGGCAGCGCTCACCAAGTCAGTATCATATGCGCAAGTGACCATCACTTGCATGCAGGTAGAATCTGCTTAAATCACCGAAGACCATGGCGTGCCATTCAATTTTCTAAGTGATCCTCTGATGGCACCAGCCAACCCATGTACATTGATGCTGTAGTGTGAGTGGAAGATGGATTAGAGGTGTACGTGCCTGTAGCCTCACTGCTAGTAACTGGTTCCCAACAGTTTGTGTTGACCCATTTGTGCTCACAAGCCCTTTTATCTGTGCTGTTGTAGCTGAACAATCTGCCAGTGCTGCCCTTACAATTGATGATCCTGGTGGGCATCCAGAACCTCATCTACAGGTATGAGAATCTTAAAATGGTCACTGATACCAGCATTGTTGCGCAACTGGTGCAATACTTCCAACATCTTGGCAATTCTGTGAAAGGATCATCCTGCTATTTGGAAGGCCACAGTTTGACCCCATTCAGATTCTACCCATTTGGGTGTAGGAAGCACAAGTTCATCTCCATACTGTGGTTGCCTACATTCTTCACACATTTGCACCACACTGAGCCTTTTGGATGTGACCATTCCCCATTAAAGGGTAGGGTTAGTGGTGCTCTGGTGGTAGCTATGGTGCTACGCTATCTATTTTCAGGTGATGTTGAAACCATTATCAGACCATCTACTATCTCCCAGGTGGCATATGTTGTCATCGGATCAAACACAGCATCATTTTTTTAGGTGTATTAATTTTTTTGGTATTGTATTTAAGGGTCTGTAATTTCTGCAGTGCAGTTGCTGTTGAAAAGAAGTAAAGATCATAAAATTTCAGAATGGTCAGTTTGACCACTTCTGTGAATCTGTTGCTAAGCAACCATCATGTGAAAAAGTCTAACTTTCCGCTGTTTAAATATGGTGTAATACAGTGAATTTCATTTTTTCCACACACTCTAGCTCTGCAGCTTCTTTTTGCTTCACAGCTGAAAGATAAGGCTCACTTGGGCATATTAGTATTCGACTGCACAAAAATTGAGAAGATTTGAGTGCATGTGGGAAATTTGGTACCGCATTCATTTCAAAATTGAGATTACACCTTATGTAAAATATTTAATTTTCGCTATTAGAGGACAGACATTTGTATTGCACATACTGACAGAAACCACATTAAATTGGCTATATGAAGTCATTCATGGTCTGAACGAAGGCATGACCCCACCTCATTCAGTAGGATCATACCTTAGAATTTAATGTTGTGCTGTTGTCACACTTCCTGCCCATCCTACAATCCTCTGGCCAGTACAGAGAATGGCACTATCCCAGTCATGTGAAATGTCAAACTGCTACATTCTTTGTAGTGATACTTTGGTTAAGAATATTCTTTTTACCTGAGAGGAACAATAGTAGAAACATTTCCTATAGATTTGTTTGACAGAAGGCAAAACCCAGTCCATTAACTGAAAATCCGTGGCAAACGTGTTATGGGAGTAGTTGCATTGCATGTATGTAGCCAGTACCTTGAAAACTGGAGGAAAGGTTCCAGGCCCATTTTGTTGGTTTGTTTGTTTGTTTGTTTGTTTGTGTGTGTGTGTGTGTGTGTGTGTGAGAGAGAGAGAGAGAGAGAGAGAGAGAGAGAGAGAGAGAGAGAGAGAGACATGTTGGAAGATGGTTTAGTTTTGAACCATTGTGTACATCCACATCCATCAAGTAATGGCAGCCAATGAAATTTTGAGAGTGCAGTAAGTGCTCTCCTGCTATCCCAACCGTTACCATTCTTAGGTGGCAACTGTAACTAGATAAACCTACCTGAATGTTGTCTGCAGAAACTTTTTGTATGGCTCAGCTATGTGGAAGGGTTTCTGCTTTCTTCCCCCACTTTTTCAGCTGTCTGCTGTCATGTGAACCCCCCCCCCCCCCCCCCCCCCCCCGCCCCACACTCTCTCTCTCTCTCTCTCTCTCTCTCTCTCTCTCTCTCTCTCTCTCTGTTCCCCTCACACCTTTCTCTACTGATACATGTTACAGAAAGCTGAGTAAAGTAGTACTGGATAGAAGGAAGATACTTAAAGTGTAGTTGTACTTCAGACTGTTTTGAGAGTCTTTTGTCACTTAAATTCAGTAGCTTTTCTCCTACTTTGAATATTGCATTGAATTGCATTGATAATTATGTATTGATTCTTTACTTCGCATACAATTGTAGAAATTTAATTTTAAAGTATCTTCATTTGTAATAAATTCAAATAAAAATTTTAGCATGGGGGATGTACAATATGTTACAGATGTTGTACTGGTACAATAAAATTTAAAAACATTTATCCGTTAGATCATTGAAAGAGAATGTGTGTATGCTACTTTTTTCCTTCTATTAAATGGTAGCTTCCTGTGCAGTTCAAGCATCATGTAGTAATACCTTAGCAGTTTTGTTTGTATACATTCTTTATTAGTGCTGACTATTTATATTGCAAGTAGAAGTAATTTGTCTTTATTTTCATCTTTTAGATTACAAGCAAGGGGAGATGATTGCACTGGGATGGAGGCATGAGGATGCATGGTATAAAATAGAAACTCATATTTTAGTGATGATGGAATTATGCAGAATGAAAGACTGTTACTCAAGATTTCTGATTGTTTTTAGAGATATACCTGTTGCACTGTAAATACTGAAAGTTTGTAAAAGCAGACTGAAATCTGAAGAGTGTTGGTAAAAAGAGTAATAAGGACTGTAATTATGGGTCTGAAGACTTAGTGAACATAACATGCAATGGACACTGTGCTGATAATGATGAACTGGTCATTCTCACAAAGTTCCCTGTGAAATTGTAATTTTTATGAGTGAATGTTGTATGACACCCAACTTTATTTTCATTTCATTAATATTTTCCTCATATCCTGCAGAAGATGAAGAGAAACGGCTACAAGAACAACTTGTAAATATGTGAGTGTTAATTCAATAAAATGAGTACATAATCTGCAGCAGATCAAAGTGTTATCAGTGAATACCAGCTGGAACTTATTTATGATCACTATGTTATTATTTTAAATGGTGCTGTTGTTTGTTAATGGAATTTCCAGTCATCTTTTTCCTTGTGTTTTTTGTGCAAGTGTGATAGTTGTACATATCCTTCATACCTCCCATATTATGTTGCAAGATAAGGAACAGAATATTAACAGGCCAAATTGTATCAAATGCATTTGACAGGAACAGAATAGTCAGTATTGTTTATATTCCAGTGCATCTCTGTACCGGTGATAATTTTTAAGTAATAGAAAGATGATATTTATTAGTTTCTATTTACAGCAATAGTCAAAAATTAAGGTATTTGGAAGTTAATAAAAATAGCTTTCATTTACTTTACCAATGCATATTGAAATTACACTTATTTTTTAAACTTAAATTACATGTAAGTTAACACTAGAGTCCTAATGTGATGGTCATTGTAGTACATCTCAGCCATGTAAGTTAGGAAGGAGCTTATGCTTTCAGCTGATTTACTGTATCACTTTCCACTTGGCCTAGCAGAAATTGTTTTTGTGAAAGACTGTTAGTTGCATGCACAAATGAAAATTCTGCCGTGAAACCTATGAGTCAGTCAGTCTTATCTTCTCAGCCTGCATTTCATTCTCTTTCCTGATTAATCAGTGATATTTTCCTTTTCTTAGAAATGCTGCAGCATAGGGATGCAGTTTGTAAGAAACTGTGCCTTTTTTCAGGTACTTAAAATTTTTCGCATACTTAGTTTTACCAAATGCAGAAATATTATTGTGTTGTATGATGATTAAAACTGCCTCATGGAGACTTTATGTAAGTCATAGAAAGGCCAAGGAATAGCAGTGTTAACAGGACCACACATAATAAAACATTTTGGTGTAGAATCAGTCTCTTAATTTAATAAGATGAAGAAGTTGCTCATATTCGTACAGGACAACACCCAAAATGCAAGCTACACTGTTAAATGATTTGTAACATTATCCTCTTCTTGTTGTTCAAAGAAAAACACTCTTGGTTTTCCTTAAGTGACACTTTTAGGTTGTCCTGTAAAGTGATTAAGCGCACTTGCCTCTTTCAGCTGTTTAAACTGTGTTTCTTAGCCTCCTCTCCATCAAGATAATACAAAGAGTGCATCATCCTAGAACAAAGTACAGTTGAACTTCCGTATAGCGAGCATAATTCATTCCAGAATCTTATTCATAGTGTGAAACACTTGTTAAGTGAAACAATTTATCCCGTATAAATTAATGTAAAATACGATAATGCGTTCTGTGCGGAAAAAGTTTTATACATGCCATTTATTCAAAGAAAATCAGACATACAGTATTATGTACTTTATTATTGATGATACGTAATTAATTCTTTTTTATTGGTAAGCTTTCTGTGGCCATTTGTTTCTACCAACACTTCAACACTTGGAGAAAATGGCACGCAGCATTACCATCAGATAAATTTGTAGTGCGCATAACCATTGCTTTATTGGGGGTGATGATTTTCAGTGTAAGATGCAACCAATTCCCATGCTTTCAGCATTTCTCTTATTGTGCCAGAAGGTTGCTGTTAATGTTACTTGCTCCTCCTCCTCCTCCTCCTCCTCCTCCTCCGAAGAACTCCTCTCCAGAACTCCTATCCATAGCTTCCTGCCGTGAAAACGTTTGCAACTCCATAAGCTCTTCAGTGGCCGTGGCTGTGAGCTTCCACAAGCTCATCAATATCGTTGTTATCCACTTCTAGTCCCGTGCTACTGGCCAAAGAGACAATCTCGTTGACTATAGGCTCCACAGGTACTAACTCAAATGCCTCATAGCCACGTTCGACAACACACTCCGTCCAAAGCTTCTTCCAAGCAGAAGTCAAGAGTTTTGTTGGTAAACCCTTCCCACACCTTTTTGACAATCTTCGAACGCAGTGATGTTGAAGTTCTATTTCGAAAACTCTCTGAGAGTGAGATTGGTAGCTTCAGTCAACTCAAAGCAATCTCAGAGAGTGCGTAAATGTAGAACTTCTTAAAGTTAGAAATAATCTGGTGGTCGATAGACTGGACTAATGGATTGGTGTTGGGAGGCAGAAATTGGATCTTGATGAGGAGTTACAGATTCATTTCAAGCAAATATTTTTTCACTGAAGGACCAAACACTTCCTTGATCCAATACATAAAAGATCACGTCTCACCCAAGCCTTGTTGTTGGACCTCCACATCACATTTGACCTGCTGTTCTGGACTTTAACGCTTGTTGAGTTTCTAAATGATAAACAGGCAGCACTTTAATTTTCAAGTCACCAATTGCTTTGCCACAGAATGAGAGTGTGAGATGTGTTTCATTGGCTTATGACCAGACAGTGCAGTCTCCCCTGTTGTTATGAAGGTATGCTTCGGCACCTTTTTCCAGAATACAACCGTCTCTTCACAATTAAAAACGTGTTGTGGCAGATAACCCTGAGAATATAAGAACATCTTGAAGTTGCTGATGAAGTTCTCTGCTGCCTTTGTGTTGGAGCTGGCTGCTTCGCCGTGCCTCACAACGCTGTGGATGCTGGTTCTTCTCTTAAACTTCTCCAACCTCCCATGACTTCCCTTAAATACTTCTTTGCCGCTGATGACCCTGGCAACGTCTTAATGAGATCGACAAAAATGTTTCTCGCCTTCTCACAAATGTTCTCATTAATAGTGTCACCCTGTAGTTGCTTTTCCTTTATCCATATAGGGAGCAACCTTTCGACATTGTCCTTAATATAAAACCGTTGTATAGGTAATCTTGTCATTCCCTTTGAACCATCTATCTCCTTAGTCTTGTCCTTGTTCTTGAGGATAGTGCAAGCAGTTGATGTAGACCGATTGGGTGTGAGTGCTAATTCAGCAAAGCTCACATCACATTCACATTTTTAAATGATTTTACGTCTCATTTATAAGGTCATTTTCATTCTCTTATGGTCTTCTTCTTGTGGATCTATCTTTGGGGACATTTCTATGAAATTTATTAAATTTTGGACACAAAAGAACACTGTGTGAAAACAAGTTTAGAAAAATACGTGACCACAAGCTGCACTAAGATGGTAGCAGAAAGAGCGCTAAACCCAGACTGCAGTACGTACTAAAGTCATTGTTCATATGCTGCTGCCAACAAATGAAAGGTGTTTATATTGTTGACGTTTCCCCTACTGCACATGAATGTCTGATGGTACCTCACTGAATCGTTGTCACTTATCATGCGAAACATCACTCGTTAAGTCTCTTTTTTTTTTTTTTTTTTTTTTTTTTTTTTTTTTTTTTTTTTTTTATACGAACTGCGCTTTATTGAGAGGTGCTCGTTAAATGAGGTTCCACTGTATATTTCTTTTCACATTGGACACACATTCATTAGGTAATTTCTTACACAATGCTTATAAATAATCTGTGTTAGAGCGTGAATCCAAAATTGTGAGAAACAAAATTTAAATTTTCTTTAGAAATTTTATTTAGTATTGTAAATTGTTGAAAGTAAATCCAAATACTAGTTGGGGCTTGGGGGTGGGGGGATGGGCTCTGAGACCAAAATGATATGACGCTGAGCATAAGAAAAATAGGTAATGTTGTGGCTAGTTGCGAGATTATTAAACAAAATTAGAAATTAATGATCATGGACGAATCTAGAAACCATGAAAAAATGGCAGTAGACATGCAGTTGTGAATCTGCTAACTGTTTTGTATTGATAATGTAAATATCTACATCTACATCCACACTCCGAAAGCCACCTGACGGTGTGTGGCGGAGGGTACCCTGAGTACCTCTATTGGTTCTCCCTTCTATTCCAGTCTCGTATTGCTCGTGGAAAGAAGGATTGTCGGTATGCTTCTGTGTGGGCTCTAATCTCTCTGATTTTATCCTCATGGTCTCTTCGCGAGATATACGTTGGAGGGAGCAATATACTGCTTGACTCTTCGGTGAAGGTATGTTCTCGAAATTTTAACAAAAGCCCGTACCGAGCTACTGAGCGTCTCTCCTGCAGAGTCTTCCACTGGAGTTTATCTATCATCTCTGTAACGCTTTCGCGATTACTAAATGATCCTGTAACGAAGCGCGCTGCTTTCCGTTGGATCTTCTCTATCTCTTCTATCAACCCTATCTGGTACGGATCCCACACTGCTGAGCAGTATTCAAGCAGTGGGCGAACAAGCGTACTGTAACCTACTTCCTTTGTTTTCGGATTGCATTTCCTTAGGATTCTTCCAATGAATCTCAGTCTGGCATCTGCTTTACCGACGATCAACTTTATATGATCATTCCATTTTAAATCACTCCTGATGCATACTCCCAGATAATTTATGAAATTAACTGCTTCCAGTTGCTGACCTGCTATTTTGTAGCTAAATGATAACGGATCTATCTTTCTATGTATTCGCAGCACATTACACTTGTCTACATTGAAATTGAATTGCCATTCCCTGCACCATGCGTCAATTCACTGCAGATCCTCCTGCATTTCAGTACAATTTTCCATTGTTACAACCTCTCGATACACCACAGCATCATCTGCAAAAAGCCTCAGTGAACTTCCGATGTCATCCACAAGGTCATTTATGTATATTGTGAATAGCAACGGTCCTATGACACTCCCCTGGGGCACACCTGAAATCACTCTTACTTCGGATGACTTCTCTCCATTGAGAATGACATGCTACGTTCCGTTATCTAGGAACTCTTCAATCCAATCACACAATTGGTCTGATAGTCCATATGCTCTTACTTTGTTCATTAAACGACTGTGGGGAACTGTATCGAACGCCTTGCGGAAATCAAGAAACACGACATCTACCTGTGAACCCGTGTCTATGGCCCTCTGAGTCTCTGGACGAATAGCGCAAGCTGGGTTTCACACGACCGTCTTTTTCGAACCCCATGCTGATTCCTACAGAGTAGATCTCTAGTCTCCAGAAAAGTCATTATACTCGAACATAATACGTGTTCCAAAATTCTACAACTGATCGACGTTAGAGATATAGGTCTATAGTTCTGCACATCTGTTCGACGTCCCTTCTTGAAAACTGGGATGACTTGTGCCCTTTTCCAATCCTTTGGAAATATGCTGATTAACTGTGCAGCTTCCAGTTTCAAAGTTTAGATTACCCTGATAGTTCTCAGAAATGTAACTGCTTTAGTTGTCATGGTATGCTGAATACTGGTTAATTTGAATTCACAACAGAAAATAAGAATATAAAAGATCTTGAACCTGCTATCTGTATATTTGCTTGAGGTTAACAAGCACCAATAGTGTAGGTAAAGGTGTTACTATGATTTTACAAAAAAGAAGAGCCTGAAATGAATGTAACACAAGATATTTCTTAAGTGACTCCATCTTGCCACTAGCTGTTAATTTTTAGTTTATTTTTGCTCTATTCACAATTTTGCCTTAAGACATTTTCAAGTACATGCATACATTCATTGGCTGCTAGTTCATCATATATCTGTGATGGCAAAAACATTGCCACACTTGTTTGTTGTGCGCGTTGTATATGAAGTAAGCCACTTAGTCTATTATTTCTGAATCCAGATCTCATATATGTAAAGTTAAAAAAATTAAACATTACAGTTAAAGCTTTTTTGTACTGTTTTAATTATATGTATGATGTCTGCCCTCAGAAGTACCATGTTAAGTGGTGTGTAGCAGACCAATATGGCAGCTTTTGCCTTAGCAGATTTTTGATTACCAAACAGCTAACGGATGTACAGTATACACTGTAGTACTTGAAAGTGATCTAAGATTGAAATTCTGCAATAGTGTGACAAACTAAAAACTAACAGTTGGTAGTAATGTGAGTCATTTAAGAAGTTCATGACAACTGTGGACCCGAGTTCAAGGTAAAGTACATACAAAAGTTGAAAGACTGATAAGTATTTCTAACCTTGGGTTCCTGCATTGTCTTGTACCACATTGACAGTTATTGTAGAACTGTAACTCGTTGTTAGAAACTACAACAGGAACCTGTAAATCATAAAAGTTTTCATAGGGATTGCACTGAGGAAGCAGTATGGTAGAAACAAATCAGAAGAGGCTATTAGCAAATAAATTGTAGAAGAAGAAAAATAATAAATAACTTCTTTGAGGAAGAGTAATTATCACAGTACTAATCCAACAACTTCATGATCCGATCTGTTAATGCTATTGTTATGTTATTTCCTGCCCCTTTTTCCTCATTCATGTATTTAATGTTACAGTCACCTCTGGCATTATTTTGTGTCATCCAGGGTAGCTTTAAATACACTAGAACTGACCTAGGGGTCTAAATTTGACCACTGTGTACACTTTCTAAATTCACATGTTTATGACAACACAATTACCTACTAGTTGTAACTGCTAACTGATGAGATCTCCCTTTTGACTTTGCAAGGCAGCTATGAAGATAAAATATTTTTCCCATGTTACTGAAACATGTTGTAACTTGAAATAATATTCCAGCACAGAGTCGAGTAGAAGTGACAAGGCAGAACAGATGCACTGGTTATGGTGCAATTTTGGTCTGTCGCAAAAACCATTGTTTTCTTGCTGCGATTTGTATTCTTGTGTTGTCATTCTTCCGTGTTGTGCAGCAGGTGACAGTCGTGTCTTCTAAATATCCAGATTTTGCTAAAGCGGTTGAAGATATAAAGTCAAATGCATTATCGGTTACAAATGCTGCAAAGAAGTATAGAATTCCACAAACTACCTTAGGAGACCATGAAAGGGGAAGGCATAGAGTAAATATGCTGTGTTTAATGTGGAGAAAGGAAAAATCATTTTAGAACATTTGGTTTCTGTTTCAAGGTACAGATTTCCATTTTTGAAATTCGACCTTCAGGAATTACCAAAATATTATTTTATGCCTGGGAATTAGTTAAATACTTTCTATTACATTCATGAGCATGAACACATGTAATATATGTCATTAACAAGTGTGTTAAGTCCAAATTTTCCAATACTACAATTCCTTGCAAAGAAATTAAAAAATAAATTAATTAACTCAGTAAGGATGCCAATATCAGCCAGAATGTATGTGAATGTTCATTTACATGTACTCCTAACATGGAGTTCGAGTTAACACCAAGTACTGGTTTGAATCAGCTGGTACTTAAAATGTGTTTTCCTCAGTGACCATGGATGTTAATACAGAGAAAATACAGGAAACAATCCCTTAGTTGTGAGCTATAAGATACTGTTTTCCATGAAAATGCAAATCACTTTGTCTGTGAAGTAGTGTAAAAAATAAGAGAAAGAAGTGTCGAATCTAGGTGAGTTTATTGTACTGCAGAAGGAATAAATTAGAACGATAAAAAAAAGGAAATGTGTGAAAAATATAAGAATGGAGAGGAATCATATGAACTGAACTCTCCTCTCTCTCCTCTCTCTCTCTCTCTCTCTCTCTCTCTCTCTCTCTCTCTCTCTCTCAGTTCTTTATAATCTGTTTGTGTTCCGAAAGCGGAGAGCAGTGACAAACATGATGTCAAAAAGGTTTGTTCTCAATGTGTATATCTGTACCAGAATAATTAAAGATTTTATTATTATTGTTGTTTTTGTTATCGTCACATAAGTTTAACAACCATCACTATCATAAGTATATAACCAGGTTTTAAAAGAGGTAAATATAACACTTAAGAGTACATTTGTACAGATGGAAGCAATTTTCTCATGCTTGCCTTTACAGTGTGTTAGTTGTACACATGATTTTATCAGAAGATTCTTGTATAACTTTTTTTTCCGAATACTATGTCATTAATTTCCAGTGGTTTAATTATTGGTAGAACATCTCTAAGAAAATTTAGATCTCTCTGTACACTTAATAACTTAGAAAACTGTTAACTTCACCCAGTACGCAGTGTGTTTAAAGGGTTGTATCTGTTTCAGTAGAAGGAATATCTGGGTAATTTACAATATTTACATAGGACTAGTGTAATCCATAGGAAGTATGTAAGAATTGTACTCCATGGGGTATAGTGTGTGTTTGCTTAAGGATAAAACTTGGGAATACAAAATAGTGTAGTAAAAATTCTAATTGTACATTTGTTGTTAAGTTTTTTATTAGTTTCAGTGCTGAATCATCTGTTTTAGAGTTCACATTCACCACTTATTAATATCTCCCCCCCCCCCCCCCCCACACACACACACACACACACACACACACACACACACAATCATCTGCCTTTCTGTTTGCTATTTATAACCTCCTGTTCATTGTTTCTTTTTTCTCTTTGTAAATAACTCTTACAAGATACATATTTTTATTAAATTAATTGTTATTTCATGAGAACTAATATTATTACGAATAATAATCCTAGTAACCTATGAGTTGCATTCAAGTTCTAAGGCCTCCGATTTTTTTTCTAATTAACTACTCACCCGAAATCGATGAAACTGGCATTACTTCTCGTCATAATCGCCCTGCAGACGTACACATTTTTCACAACGCTGACGCCATGATTCCATGGCAGCGGCGAAGGCTTCTTTAGGAGTCTGTTTTGACCACTGGAAAATTGCTGAGGCAATAGCAGCACGGCTGGTGAATGTGCGGCCACGGAGAGTGTCTTTCATTGTTAGAAAAAGCCAAAAGTCACTAGGAGCCAGGTCAGGTGAGTAGGGAGCATGAGGAATCACTTCAAAGTTGTTATCATGAAGAAACTGTTGTGTAACGTTAGCTCGATGTGCGGGTGCATTGTCTTGGTGAAACAGCACACGTGCAGCCCTTCCCGGGCGTTTTTGTTGCAGTGCAGGAAGGAATTTGTTCTTCAAAACATTTTCGTAGGATGCACCTGTTACCGTAGTGCCCTTTGGAACACAATGGGTAAGGATTACACCCTCGCTGTCCCAGAACGTGGACACCATCATTTTTTCGGCACTGGCAGTTACCCGAAATTTTTTTGGTGGCGGTGAATCTGTGTGCTTCCATTGAGCTGACTGGCGCTTTGTTTCTGGATTGAAAAATGGCATCCACGTCTCATCCATTGTCACAACCGACGAAAAGAAAGTCCCATTCATGCTGTCGTTGCGCGTCAACATTGTTTGCCACATGGGCAGCCATGTGGTCATCCGTCAGCACTCGTGGCACCCACCTGGGTGACACTTTTCGCATTTTCAGGTCGTCATGCAGGATTGTGTGCACAGAACCCACAGAAATGCCAACTCTGGAGGCGATCTGTTCAACAGTCATTCGGCGATCCCCCAAAACAATTCTCTCCACTTTCTCGATCATGTCGTCAGACCGGCTTGTGCGAGCCCGAGGTTGTTTCGGTTTGTTGTCACACGATGTTCTGCCTTCATTAAACTGTCGCACCCACGAACGCACTTTCGACACATCCATAACTCCATCACCACATGTCTCCTTCAACTGTCGATAAATTTCAATTGGTTTCACACCACACAGATTCAGAAAACGAATGATTGCACGCTGTTCAAGTAAGGAAAACATCGCCATTTTAAGTGTTTAAAACAGTTCTCATTCTCGCCGCTGGCGGTAAAATTCCATCTGCCCTACAGTGCTGCCATCTCTGGGACGTATTGACAATGAACGCGGCCTCATTTTAAAACAATGTGCATGTTACTATCTCTTTCCAGTCCGGAGAAAAAAAATCGGAGGCCTTAGAACTTGAATGCACCTCGTACATGTATTAAAAATAAGTTACTGGGGAGCTGCTGCTGTAACTATACATTGGATTTAACAGAGTACTCACTAGAAAAATTTGCTTTTCAGGGTGGAGTTTCCTCTTCAGAAAACGTTCTTCCAACTTAATTGCAGGTACCAAAGTGTAAATTCAACTTGATGTACCTGGGTTCAAGATGAATGTTGTAGAATGAAAAACACCAAGTGTAAATGGAGCACTCCAGATTAGTGAAACTGTTGTTCCTCATACTGTTTATGTAATATTTTGAGTCATTACATAACTACAGGCATCAGTGTTCCAAAGGATTACTCTCCACATGTGTCCTTTTACAATTAACTGAACAGTGGAATTGCACAGAAAGTGTGTGAGTGTTGAGTGTTCGTTATTACACATCTGTCTGTCTACTATCTTACGAGATTTATTGTGCGCCTTCTGAGTTAAAATGATTCTGAAAAATGTGGAGAAAAGTAAATGTAATCTTCTGCAATATTGGTCTATAAGAATGATTCTTACATTATTTTTGTAGGTGGAGTGAAGTAAAGATAAAACATAATTCATGTACATATATACTAAGTTCATTTGGTATACATCCTTTTAGTTTTAAATGTGTTTCCTTAAATTCAGTACTTCTGTTGGGCATTTGTTTAGAACATTAATTTCTAATAAAGTATGCTTGACAACTATTGCCAGTTGTAGACCAGTTTTAAAAAATATGTGGTGAAGCTTATGTTAGTGGATGTTTGTGTCATAGTTTACATACAAAATTATTTTATTTCTGAATGTATTTGCATAAATGTAATGCATATACTTTTATTTTTCCTACTTAAAGATGTAGTATATGATCTAGTCTCATAATTGTGTTAATTATCAGAGAATATTAATTAAACTGTGTTCTACTTTTGCGTGTCGTTACAGATTATGGAACTATTTGTATTTTCCACAGATATTTTCTAGTTAGTGCAGTTATTTTTCCTTTTATGTAATTAAGTCAATTTTATTCGTACATTAAAATATACAAAATATCCTAGACATGATAAAGCAGAACTACATAATGACCAAAGTTGTGGAAGAATGTTGCAGAAGACTTTTTTTTAAAAAAACTTGCATTTTATCTTTAAGTTTAGTTTATATGTTGAGGATGAGGCTATCTACTCTTTTTACTCTTTAAAACTGTTTTATTTGGAAAGTATATATATCCTGCTATGTTGGATAAAGTGAGTTTATACATTGTTTTAATTTTCAAAGGCTGAGTTTTATCTTAAAACTATATTATACAGGGAAAGAAGTATACTTTGTCATTTTGTACTTAACAGTTTCTTTTTCCTCTTCAACAGGAAAAAAGAGTACTGTCTTACAGAAACATCACTAATTCTCAGGCTTGCGTGCTTCAGCAATGAAATGTTGAAACATAATATTGCTATTCAGTAATGCCTTGGGCAGTAAAACTATGAATAAGAAATTCTACCTTGAGGCTTGGCTGGTGAGAAATTCTGACAGTGACTTGAAAAAGTTAGTAGACCAACAAACTGTAAGATAAAGGTGGTCCAGAAAAATAATTATCAACTGAACAAGTTAATTATAATTACTTAGCATTGTCAGCTCCCAGTTATTAATTTGTGTCATGTGGACAGTATTGCTGGGCTATCAGCAAAGAACTTAAAAATTTCATGAGGAGATCCCAGTTTTGACTGAGATGGTAATGAAACTTGGGGGATTCGTGTAATTTTAGTCATGATGTCTAAGGAAACTTTTACTACAGTATTTGGAAAAGATAAGTTATATTCTGTCACTTATTTTTATTATATTCAGTGGCATACTTTCTAAATGAAGTTTCAGTCAAAATTAGTTGAATGCATTTGTGTTAGAAGTAAAATAAAAAATGGAAATAATTCTTGTTCATCTTTGTTGTATAGATACTTTTACATTAAATGTAAATTATGTAACTTTCTAGTTTGTGGCATGTATTTGTAAAGTATGCAAAATCCCTCATATCCGTAAAAATGGAAGTGAAAGGGAGAGAGTGCTTGTAAAATATAAGCTGCAGATGCAAATAGTGTGATTAAAATCATTTGATTTGAGTATGTGAGAGAGGACTGATTTAAAGCTGGAAGATAATGGGGAAGTAGTAACTGGCATTGTGTATGTGACCAAACTTTAGGCAAACAAAGGAGTGTGCTTCCATATGTTGGAGAAAAGAACTAGAAAATCTGATGGAGGATTCAGAGCTGCAGAAGAGAAAGGTTATAGGCAATGGCAGAACAAAAGGCAGAAAGAGATTAACTGTTACATGCATTCTTGTAACACGAGGCTGCACAGTAGTGTGTGTGCTGGAATAAACTCAACTGGAAGGTGCAAGAATATTTCACTAATCTACTGAAATTGTGTTCTTGTTGACTAACATTTAGGTGTAAATCACACTTCAACATTTCCTATTAATGTAATATAATATTCCACAAAAATAAGATACCAGATAGAGATAGCAGTAGCTAGGGACGTGACTGGGCTGCATGAAATATTTTATCTTTTTTCCTTGTGCGTCATATTTAATTATGTCATATATCAGTATGTGTTATTAGATGTAGAAAATGTCGATTACTCACCTAACCTCAAATAAGCAATGAGAGGTGGTGTAGCTTTCAATGGTCTTGTATTTGGAAAGAATGGAATTCAAATCCCTGTATGGTCAGCTTGATGGAAGCTTCCATCCATTCCTTAAATTATTTGAGATTACTGCTTAAATGAAGTCACAGCTGATTTCTTCCCCACTCTTGGTCATTGTGAGGCTAATCATAATTTTCAACAGTGTGTACACTGTTAACTTACATTTCTTCAAATAGATTACCACACATAGCCTTACACTACAGGAAACCTGTTCCTCATTACTGATCTCCATGTGCATCATTACTGAATTGAAAAGGGGGGGGGGGGTGCCTTCAGGACCAGAACCAAGCAAGGTTGCATAGTGGTTAGCACACTAGACTTGCATTCTGCAAGAGTATAGTTAAAATCCGTGCCTGGTTGTTTAGATTTAGGTTTTCTGTGAGTTCTCTAAATTGTTCCAGGCAGGTGTTAGATGGTTCCTTTCAAAGGACACAGCCAGTTACCTTCCCCTCCTTGAAATATTCCAAGCTTGTGCTCTGTCTCCAATGACAAAAACATCAACGAGCCATTAAATCTTAATCTTTTATTTTTTCTTTCCTCCACACCGTAAAGACCAAAAGGAAAGTTCAAATGTAAATCAACCATATATTTTTTGAAATCTGAAGAAACTGCTTATTTCCACGGAAAAGAAAAAAAGAAGGCCACCCACAATATCCAAGTCCTTTTAATGTTTTATATCTGCACTCTTAAATAATTGGTGAAATAAGTAGTTTTATAGGGTTGACATACACAATGAATTCTTGCCTCATTGGCTGGAGAAACACTGGCTGTTGGCAGCAGTCAGTTTACATTTGGGGAAGCACAATAAAGAGGAAAGAATGGTGGCAGATGTGTGGACTTCAGTGAGGGATACGGATGTATTGGGATTTTGGAGAGCTAGGTGCCTTTCAACCACTAGTTTGAGTTGGGGAAAGAATAAAAAGGGAGTGTGGCATTTGCACATTTGTGGTCTTTTTCATATATCATGGAAAGAATCTATTTTAATCCCAATTTTAGAACCAGGGAAGGACAGGGCAGACTCCGACAGTCATAGTAGTTTTAGCCAGACAAGCTGCATAGGAATGACACTTTACCATGTGGTCAATTGGCGCCTAGTGTGGGTTATTGAAACGAGGTCCCTACTCAGTCGCTCCCAGTGTGCGTTCAGGAGGTATCACTCTGTGTTTTCTTTGATTTGGAAAAGGCCTATGATACTACGTGGAGCCATAATATTTTCTCACAGCTCTATCAGTGGGGATTCCATGGACAGCTACTCACCTTCATACGATCTTTTCTCTCGGACAAATATTTTGCATACGAGGTTGGGGTGTGTGCTGTCTGAGGTTTTAAGCTGGAGAATGAGAGTATTTTAAGTGCCAATAAACAGTATTATGTCCACAGTGCAACGTCCCATACTATGTTTCATGTTTGTGGATAACTTCTCCAGCTTTTGTGCAGTCTCTGGCCTTGCAGTGGCTACTCAGCAATTGCAACTGATGATCAGGTGGTTGGATGAATGGTATTACACCACAGGTTTTAAATTCTTTTTGGAGAAAACAGTTTGTGTTGCCTTTAATCGTTCCCACTGTCTGACCCATTGCAAAACTGGCGCACACCGCTGTCACATTTAAGCGGAAGGTGAAGTATCTGGGCCTTACCTTCATTCAAGGGAGAGCCTTGAGTTATTACAGTTGGGAGGTGGGTCATTAAGATCCAAAGCCTTGGGTGTAGTAGAGCATAAGCATTGTACCCCAAACTATATTTTTAAAATTAAATTTAACGAGACTTTGTTGCCACCCAGATTTTATTACCGTCTATCCAGATGGTTCTTGGTTGTTCTGTTGTGTTCCCGACATCGACCTTAGGATAGGGCTCCAAGAGCAGTTTTCAGTTTATTACACAGAATTGTTGGCTGTCTTTAGGGCAATGGAGCAGATGTGATGGTATCATGACAAGAAATTTCTCATCTGTTCAAATTCTCAAAGTGCCCTTCTCACTATTGGACAGATGTGCCCAGCAGATCGGATGATGTAACAAGTGCAGGACACACTCCTTCTCTTGCAAAGGCAAGACAAGGAAATCATTTTCTGATGGGTTCCAGGGCACATGGAGATTCTGGGGAATGAACTCAACTGATGTGGCTTGTGGGGGGATGAAATTTGGTTTTCTGTTTTATTGACCTTTTTCCATAGGTTTTCACCACATTCTTTGGTATATCTTTAATGGAAAGGCACTGATGATGTTGCTGTGTAGCTCCCTCCACCGTAAATAATAATAATAATAATAATAATAATCATCATCATTTTCATAAGCATAAAGTGTTTCATTTCTTCTGTGGTCTTCTTTCAGTTCTGGACAAATTTGATGTAACTAACAAATAATATATTAATGTCTCCAAATTTGTCAATAATATGTGGCATGCAGTACTTCACATTTCCCTCTGCTTTTCATATGGCATCAGTTTCGAAAAGAGGAAAAACAGCTGAAAATAATTTTTTAAAAGGTTTTGTTTCCAGAAATAAATTTTGTCAGTAATTTGAATTTTCAGCTATAATTAAAGACTGCACTGCTGGATTTTGCAAAATCAGTGTAAATCAGAAATAAGCGTTTGAAGTAAGATTGGTTTGGTTTTACACTGAAGAGCCAAAGAAACTGGTACATGTGCCTATCATATAGGGCCCCCATGAGCACGCACAAGTGCCGCAACATGATGTGGCATGGACTTGACTAAAATCTGAAGTAGTGCTGCAGGGAATTGATGCCACGAATCCTGCAGGGCTGTCCATAAATCCATAAGAGTATGAGGGGGTGGAGATCTCTTCTGAACAGCGTGTTGATCCCAGATATGCTCAATAATGTTTAAGTCTGGGGAGTTTGGTGGCCAGCTCATGTACGTGTCATCTGTCAGTCATATCTAGACTATCAGGGGTCCCATATCACTCCAACTGCACAAGCCCCACACCATTATAGAGCCTCCACCAGCTTGAACAGCCCCTTGCTGACATGCAGGGTCCATGGATTCATGAGGTTGTCTCCATACCTGTACACGTCCATCCACTCGATACAGTTTGAAACGAGACTTGTCAGACCAGGCAACATGTTTCCAGTCATCAACAGTCCAGTGTCGGTGTTGAAGGGCTCAGGTGAGATGTAAAGCTTTGATCATGCAGCCATCACGGATACATGAATGGGCCTTCGGCTGTGAAAGCCCATGTCGATGATGTTTCGTTGAATGGTTCGCACGCTGACACTTGTTGATGGCCCAGTATTGAAATCTGCAGCAATTTGAGGAAGTATTGCACTTTCGTCACGTTGAACGATTCTCTTCAGTCGTCATTGGTTCCATTCTTGCAGGAGCTTTCTCTAGCTGCAGCAATGTCTGAGATTTGATGTTTTATCGGATTTCTGATATTCACGGTACACCCGTGGTCATACAGGAAAGTACCCACTTTATCGCTACCTCAGGGATGCTGTGTCCCATCACCTGTGCGCTGACTATAATACCACTTTCAAACTCACTTCAATCTTGGTAACCTGCCAGTGTAGCAGCAGTAACCAATCTAACAACTGCGCCAGACATTTGTTGTCTTATATAAGCATTGCCACTGCAGCACTGCATTCTGCCTGTTTACATGTATTTGAATATGTATGTCTATACTAGTTTCTTTGGCACTTCGGTATCTTTAACTGGGGACAATATTTAAACTTTTCTTTATTTCCTAATGCTGCACAGGATATTTTGTCACATATCATGTGTTTTCACAGTATAAAAAAGGAAATCACATTTATTGAATTTGGCAGTCCAAGGATATTAATATCTATATTACTAAATGGTTGAAACAGTCGGCGGGTCCCAGTTGCAGACTGCATATCAAATGGCTTCCAGAGGCAACAAAATTTTGATTTTCAATACTTCATATAATTAGTGACAGTATTTAAAATTCTGTCACAATGTGCTCATTGAAATGCACAACCTTAAATTAAAGGTTTAACACAATAAGTTGGAAAAAATATGTATGTCTTGAGGCAGAGTAATTCACAACATGCAAATTATGCAGATTATTTTCATTCTATATTTAAGAATGAGAACTCTTGGCAATGTCCAATAAACAGTATAAGTAATTTCAAAACTTTTTCTCAGTGACACCTCCACTAAACAAGGACTAGAGTAAAGTTTTATCACTTCATACATTTTCGTTCATTATGCAGTAAAACTTTTGCAACAGCATGACATTTTAACAGTATCCTCGTATACCAAAGGACACACCCACAAATTTATAGCACTGGATGACATAGTTCAGGAGATGTGACATAAACATTTAGATGCATGAAAAACTACCTTTTCTTAAGACAGAGATCAGATTACGCAGAATATACTCCAGTGTTTGATAATTGATAGTGTTAACTGTTTTATACATAACAGTGGGATTCTTTAAAGAATTGGGGTTGAAGGCATTGCTGGTTTGGTAGATACATAACAATAGGTTTCGCTCTTCTGCATGAAGCACTACCATTAAATTCTGTGCTGTAATACACATGTATGTTCAGCAAAACTGCCACTCCTGAAGAAATTGCAAAATATATTACATACAGGATTCAACATTTAAGAACAGTAAAATGATCTTCAAGGCCAGAGATCACAATTTTTTATGCTAACTGGTATTATTACAGTTTCTGTTGTCAAAGGTTAATCTTGAGATGTACTGATTTTAAACTGCATTTAAGAGATACTTTGGCATAATATTGATAGACTAGATGCTGAATAACCATATCTTTGTCTTTCTTGGTCTGCGGCATGCTGTGAAAAATATAATGGGTGAAAAGTAGTTTGTGCTGTGAAGAATATTTCTTCATTTCAGGCAAAATGTTTTGTGTATACTTAATGTCAGGAGAGTGATGAAATGAGCAGGTCTGCAGTAACAATTTAGGCATTATTAGTTTCCCGATGTTTGGAGCCGGCTGCTGCCTGCAACTGTGTAAACTTAGGGTGAATTTAAATGTAATTTACTCAATTATATTGTAGAAAAATGGGTGTGTCATGATTTTACAAAGTATACAGTTGGCATTATATTTTGAAATGTTGAAATTTTAAATTACTGTGCTTTACCACTGAAGAGAAACAAACGGGTTGTTTAGATTTTATTACATTGTAGGTCAAGCATAAGTTCTCAACAAGTGTGCCGTGGCATGATACCATGCTGTAAGATTAGCTAGGTGTGTTTTGATACTTGTGAAGGTTTATAATATTGCTAATAAAAGGAATTGATGTTATTTCACCATGTATTTATTTTTTAAAAGTAACAACAGAATATATAGTAATATTCCAGAACTTAAACTTATTTACATGTTATTTTATATCAGGAACCACAAAAATGTGCTTCCCAAGCAGTCAGCAAGTGCAGACCTGTGAGCACTGTACCCATTCTGTTGTTAAAAGGAATAGGTTGGAGAACCGTGAAAGAGAAAGTCGATCTTGAGGGAAATGCTTGGAGAAGTGTAGACTGTTTATGTTTTCCATGTTGCATTACAGATCAGTTACCTCAAACTGCAGATAAGTGCAAATAGGGTACTGGAAGCTTTTTATTTTACCCTTCCATTGCACAATGAATCCTAAATTTTTCCAACATGACTAGTGATGTGTTTGTACAAATGTAAACATGACAAATTTACATTTTCTTTACCTTCTTCAGTGTTGCAAAAAATGTCCCCTGTACATGAGATATTTACACTTCCATGGACACTAAAGAATATGCAACAAACTCTCCAAGCTGGCTCTGAACATCAGCTGCCATAACATGTGTGAGATCCGACTGCCATGTTTGACAACAGCACCACGTGAAATTGACATATCTGAAACTGACAAATTTTCAGATGCAGCTACCAAGAATTCTTTTATTAAATCTCTGTGAAAGGATTCAAGAAATTCATTAAGTAGTGCGATTTTGCACTTCATATTCGCTTGTTTTGTCTTCATCCTCTTCAGAGAGCTTCCTTTTACAATTTAAAACGTCTTGTATATGTTCAAGTCCATTTTTCGTTTCTGTATTCATTGATGTGATAAGACATGTAATGCCTTCATAAGTTGAAAATCTTGAAAGCATTCAGCATCTGGTGATGCACTAAACTTATTCTGAAGCAGTCTCTTTGCGTAAAACAAGATACCTCGCAGGGCAGATTGAAGGACAAAGACATTGTCAGTGTTATGCAATGCTTACTTGCCACTGCTGTTATTAGACTGCACTGCTGTCAAAACTGACCTTCCCCTACTTCAGGGCTGGTGCTTCACCCATGTTGTTGTGACCACATCAGGCACTGTTCCTCTGACTCCCCACTCTGCCACAGATGCTCTGCTGACAAGCAAGAGTGTGAGCAGACCCAAGCGCTCACACTCAAAATCAATGAGCTGTTAAGCCCTGGTTTACGGCTTGCAACTTCAAATTTTCAGTGAGAAACTTGAGCTTGTCGCTTCTTACTCAGAAGTTCACTTCATGGTGGAATTTAAGACAAGCACACACGCATTCCTGTTCAGCTGAGAGAAGTCTCTCACATCCCTTGTTTTTCATGTCGGCTGGTACCAACACAAATAGGTGGTCGAAAAATGCAAAGTGTAATAACTGCTTCCACAGTTATTACTGGGTACTCTTCTTTTCTAACATCCAAAACTTGGTAAGTTTCACCATATTTCAGTTGAAATGTTCAGTGTGTCTGAACTTGTCATTCAACTTCCTCCAGAGAAAGGATAGTGGTGGATTCTGGAGATATGGCAACTGGATGGTGCATTAGTTTTCTTTCATAACCGCTTGACCACAGCACATTTTCTTCTTTTCCACACACTCTCATTCAGGTAATTTAGATGGCGAAAAATGTCAGCCAAATAGGCTATTTTTGCACACCACACCTCATCATTTAACTGTGCTGCAAAGTCGGGCTTTTCAATGCTAAACATATTTAATAGCTCTCTTCTCAATTCAAAAAATCTTTCCAGGACACTAGCTTTTGACAACCAGCAAATCAGTATGCACAATCAAAGTGTAACGTTGAGGTCCTGCTTCATGGTACAATTGAGGAGTCTTGTAAAGAGCTCTACACTTAACAAAATCTATCATGTTACTGGCTGAATCTAAAACAAATTTAAGACACTTTTTAGTTCTTTTGGAATAATATTCAACACCAGAGCCTCACAGTGTATGAAGTGATGGTTGAACCTACAGTCAGGAAATCTTATTTCAGTCTTGGAACAAATCCTTTGAATTTTCCAGTTGTTGCTGACACATCAACTGAGCAGACAGAAAGACAACTTTTCCAGGACTTGTACCAAGGTGCTGTAAACAGTATTATACACATCTGAATCAGTTGACGTTGAGGGTAGTTCAGTACATGAAAAGAACTGTCCAATAATCAAATTCTCATCAACAAATCTTACGTAACTCAGTAAATGACATTCCTTACTTATATCTGTTGACTCATCAATCTGCAGTGAAAATACTTGACCATCGCTTAGCTTTTATGGACATTGCGCAGGATATCTGAAGACATGTATTCAGTTATTGGGTGGTAGTATTGTCTGACAATGAAACCAAAGATATTCTCTTCTCGACACCATCACCTCATATCGATTTCACAATTTCCTTACATGCATTAAAAATTATGTCCTCTTTTTGTAAAGACTGGAGCTTCTCCACACCCACACTAGCATGGTGACTTCCATAAAAAGTTGTACTCTCACCTCTGCAAAGGTTAATTATTCGAATCTAGTAGTCACAGGATGTGGGACTGTGATATGTCCGGGTACAATTACCTACAAATATGGGCCTATCGGGAGATAGAAGCAGACAGAGACATACAAAAAAATACTGGGTTATGGATAGGAGGAAAAGAGTGCCATGGCAAGCACCATGGGAAAAAATCCTGTGACTGTCTGGTCTGGACGGGTAGTAAGGGCAGTAGTGGACTTGCTTGATCTGCCATAGGTCATGCGAGGATAGCTTAACGTTAGTAATTGGTATTATGCAGCTCAATACCAGTGTCATAGCCTTCTGCTCATCATAAAGAGGTCCGTTTGAACCTATGTGGCAGTGCTATGAGCTGCTGTAAAGCCGCTCTGCTGTGCTTTGTCAGTGGTGACCTGTCATAGCAGCAGGACCAGGTTAGCTACAGTTTTCTCCCAGAGTTGTTCCTATCATTTTCGTCAAGGGCCACGGCAATCCCCTCACCATCCAGGGCATTGCTGGTGGGGGAGTTCTGGCACAGTCTCGTTGTCAGCTGAGACATCCGGCTGTCTGGCCGTTACATCTGACTGCAGTGCATCTTGTGGGAGGTGCCGTCGAGCACCATTGGCAATTGCATGATATCTTGGCATTTTCCTGCAGATCCATTCCATCTCGCTGTGCTGCCTCCACTGGATATTGGCCACAGTGTCAGCTACCCATCTTGGAGCATCTGTGGCAGCTGGCATCCACTTCATCAGCTTGAGTGGGCAGGCAGTGGAGACGAATGTCAGTGTTTCCTGCTTGTTGGTGCCCTCTCCTTCCTTCTGTTACACAGTTGTGGCAGGGACAGGTTCCTCTTCAACTGTGGCAGCTCTGAGGTTGTGCGGAAGAGTCGCACATATCCTTTGCAGTTGTTGGCAGGTCTCCTCCATCTCGGCAGCTTGGAATGTAGCTGTCTCTGCCACCATGGTGGCTGTGAAGGCCACAGTTGCTTTGTCCATGACATCACACAGTGTGGTGCTTGTGTTGTCATTCCTCAACCAATGTGTCTTCTCTGGCACAGGCAGCATTTCCTGCTTTTCCGCCAGCAGCTGGTCTCCTCAACCGTTGGTGGGAAATTCCGGCTGTCCACAGGTAGTGGGAATTGCCATCGGATCCTCCATCTGCTGCTACAGCCTGTTTGTGCTTTGCAACATGTCGTCATTACTGGCACCTGACACTTTGAGGCTTATTGTCCAGTCCTAGTGACAGAGCTCCCATCTTTAAATTCAAGCCCAGAAGCTTCTGCAGTTCCAAGATGTCACTGTTGTTGGTAGCTGTTCGCATGGTGCCGATGAACAATAGCAGCCCCTTTTTTTCGTCCATGTGGCTCATGCAGCTTGATTGTTACATCCCAGAAGCTGGTACATAACAGTTCTTCCCTGACTGCCTTTTTGTCACAAATCCAAGGCAAACTCTTGAGGAGAGCCTTAGTTGCCTTCTCTCATTGCTTTGATATCATCATCATCATCTCCATGAGCACCTCTGTGATGTGAGCATCAGTACTGCTCTTGAATGCCCTGTAGTCAGCCAAACTTGCTGCCTGCAGCTCAAGTGTGGCATTATAGACTACAGACTTGATGCTGACTTTGTGCTTGTAGCAGCTGGCTGTCTCATCATAGAACACAGTGCAATCCTGTATCTCTGCATTGGATACCTGTAGAAGGAACAGGCGCACAGTCATGTTCAGTTTTCTGCTGATTGGCAAACTCACTGAGCTGCATGACTGAGAGCCCCTTCACGGCATTGGCTTTTTTCCAACTGTCTCGTCTGCCCATGTTGTGATGCGAAAACACAACAAATTTTGCTTGCATCAAAAGAACGACACTTTGAGGCTTATTGTCCAGTCCTAGTGACAGAGCTCCCATCTTTAAATTCAAGCCCAGAAGCTTCTGCAGTTCCAAGATGTCACTGTTGTTGGTAGCTGTTCGCATGGTGCCGATGAACAATAGCAGCCCCTTTTTTTCGTCCATGTGGCTCATGCAGCTTGATTGTTACATCCCAGAAGCTGGTACATAACAGTTCTTCCCTGACTGCCTTTTTGTCACAAATCCAAGGCAAACTCTTGAGGAGAGCCTTAGTTGCCTTCTCTCATTGCTTTGATATCATCATCATCATCTCCATGAGCACCTCTGTGATGTGAGCATCAGTACTGCTCTTGAATGCCCTGTAGTCAGCCAAACTTGCTGCCTGCAGCTCAAGTGTGGCATTATAGACTACAGACTTGATGCTGACTTTGTGCTTGTAGCAGCTGGCTGTCTCATCATAGAACACAGTGCAATCCTGTATCTCTGCATTGGATACCTGTAGAAGGAACAGGCGCACAGTCATGTTCAGTTTTCTGCTGATTGGCAAACTCACTGAGCTGCATGACTGAGAGCCCCTTCACGGCATTGGCTTTTTTCCAACTGTCTCGTCTGCCCATGTTGTGATGCGAAAACACAACAAATTTTGCTTGCATCAAAAGAACGACTTATCACAATTTTCTTTTTCAGTCCAACCATCAAAGAGTGCAACAGTACAAGGTCACATTCTTCCAACCGCCCCCGTCTATTTCAGCTACTTTATAACAGGCACCTGTATTTTTTAAAAAATAGTTGCTCTCTGTATGATAGCTTCGTCTTGCTTTCCTGCCAATGAAATCAAACAGCTAAAATAGTTCTTACCTTTCCCAGACAAGTGACCATGTTTGCTATTACTAGGGACCATGGATTCATTGGTTAATTTTTCTCTGCACATTGATAATGGACAGCTTTCATGTCCACTGAACATAAATCCAAAGCATAAATAATTCTCTTGATACTTACAAAATCTTTGAGTAGCTTGCACTGCTTTCATGGGACTCACATGTTGAATCATTTCATTCTCTTTTGTTATCTGTTACTGTCAGTGAGTCATCTACAACTTTTTTCTTTGTAATCAAAAACCTATCCATTCTGAAAAATTAACCAATAACCAGATAATGCATACATGTGTGCAACTAAAAATCAACCTTAAAATATCACACAACAATGACTGCATTAGGACTTCTAGTCTACAACAGACTGACTGATGGAAGGATGGAAGACAATCCACACATGCGACTGACAGAAGCTCTTGTATCTAGACAGAAGTTCTTGTATCTAGAAAGAAGCTCTTGTATTGATGCTGACTCATACATTAGCACCCTCTCAATGTTGACAACTCATGTGTCAGTGTACCACGACAACTTGCTACACTGTATAGTGTGCTGTGAACAGAAAAAGTTGAGAACACGGTTCTGACGTGAGCGAGTAAAGTGATAACACAGGGAACTGTACAAGATTCTGGCGCATCTTGGACACAGTTTGAATGTCTACTAGAACACAGTATACTAACATCTGAATGCAACTATAAAATTCAGAGTGCCTTTAAATGAACCTAGTAGTAATGGGATGACGTATGTGCAAAAAGAAGCACCAATTTCCCTGACATATGCCACCCCACCCTGTTATTTACAAGACTCCTTCAATGGCACGCCAAAATTTCGTAGCTCCTCACACATGTTAATAAGCATGTCCTTCTAAGCAGTTCACATTGTGTCGATGACAGATTAGCAACCTCTTTAGTACCCTGTATTGTGACTGTTGCCCATTTATGTTAAGAGGAAACTTTATGTTTGAAGATGCACTGTCCACTTCAGCTATTTTAGATTATTATTATATCTAAGATTAAACAATTACTTTTAGCCCTTCATTGGTAAAGCATGCAATTCAAAACATTTCAGAATATAACTCCTTTTAAAGCTAAAGCATTCCAGTACTTTTAATGTATCAAAATGTACAGTTTTAATAATAATGATATGCCCATGTTTCCCATGAAGTTAGTGGGCACATCACTTTTAAAATCACATGTCTCACTCATAATCATTTGATGTTGCTTTACGACAGCACAATTTAAGGTATATTCTCCTATTTTTTCTTTTTTTGTACATATGTAAACTTAAAAGTTTCATTTCTTTTTAAACATCTATTGTATTGATCATTTACAATGTCAATTTCAGAACTACTAGAAAATGGCTTTAATATAAAAGTCAAAACTGATTGTGGAGTAAAATAGAGAACATATTAGCAACTGGAGTGGCTACTCACTAATTTAGACACTGATGTGGGAAAGAATATCAGCCTCGAAGGAAACATTCTACAGAAGCAGCAAAATATGTTGTGAGGATGTTAAAATAGATATTATTTGTATAAATTAATTGCATAATTCACATTGAAACTCAAATAATACGTACTTTGTAATTTTCAGTGCACAGTCTTCTGTGAAAAGTGATATTTTTCTTCCAAAAACTCAGGCATAACCCCAGTAAATCATTCTTTTTTGGATCACTAATCAATGTTCTGGTCCAAAGAGGTGGAAGACGTTCTGTTCCATGACAATGCTTATGTCCTTAGGACTGTCCTTTCTCTGTAATCTTGATCTCAAGTGTTTCTTGCCTGCTAAAGGTAAAGCACACTTTGTGAAGGGGGAAAAAAATCAAGAGTTCCATGTGTTCAAGATGCTGGAAATTTCTAATCAACAGTTTTAAAACAGTCATTTGCTACAAGCTGTTGTGTAACCTTATTTAGTTTTGGAAATATGCCCTCAATAGCTGCACCTCCATTGAATCTGGCTGAAAAGTTGGTGGTGAGGACAATTTACTACTAATAATATGGTCCGCACCTGATTTGCAGTTCACACCCTTTAATTGCACTTAGATGTTGACTGAACTACTGCTTATGGCCAGATCATTCTTTACTTATTTCCATAAATTGTGTACAGATACTGGTTAGCCACATACTATACTCGGTTGTTGTTCTGTAAGATGGTTGTTCAAGTGCAGTAACCTAACACTCATCATCATGAGTAGTGTTCTGCCAAAAGGCAGGTTTTCACATGGTAGTTCTCCAGGCTGTCCGGTCTTCTGCCATCCTCTTCAGGTCTGCCTAATTTCCTCTTCCCTTTATGTTGCCTATCATCTTGTATCTCCTTCTGCCTCTCAGTCTTCTCCCACAAACCAGTCCTTCCAAAGCATCTGCTGCTAGCAAGCACTCCCTTCTCAATGAATGTCCCAACCAGTTCTTTTTCCTTTCTCTTATAACCTTCAGCAGACATATTCTCTCACCAATCCTTTCCATTGCTCTTTCATTACTCACTCTTTCCTCCAGCTTATTCTCTCCATTCTCCTCCACATCCACATCTCAAATGCTTCTAACCTGTTTTCATCCTCTTGTCTCAGTGTGCATGTTTCTGCCCCATTTAGTGCCACACTCAAGACAAAACCTTTACCAAGCCTTTTCCTTAGACATTTATCTAATCTGCCACGTAACAGTCTCCTCTTTCTGTTGAATGCCTCCTTCGCTATGGCAATTTGAGTCTTCACCTTCTGGTGACATCTCAAGTCTTCAGTTATTGTGCTACCAAGATATTTAAATGCACTTACTTGGCTAATGGTAGATTGTCCTATTTTAATATTGGACAGTCTGCGTCTTGTACTGATGATCATACTCTTTGTTTCTTGCTGTGTTTATTTGCATCCCATATTCCTCTTTTCCCATCTAAGCTTTTCAAGGTATGTGTTAAACAACAGTGGGGAAAGGCAACAACCTTGTCTAACACCTCATCCAATGTTGCTTCCTTCTGACATTTCATTTCCAATCCTTACCCTTACTTTCTGGAGTAAATATAGATTCTGTATCAGTCGTCTCTCTTTCCAGTCTACTCCTTTCCTCTTCAAAATATCCACCAGTTTGTTCCACTGAACTCTGTCAAAGGCCTTTTCTAAATCTATAAAAACAGCAAAGATTTCTCTACCTTTTTCCATATATCTTTCCCCTATATTTCTTAACAGGCCAATATATCCTTTGTTCCCTTTTCTTTTCTAAATCCGAACTGCTCCTCTGCAATCCCTTTATCCAGCTTGCCACATAACCTTCTATTCAACACTCTCAGCAACACTATAGCTGCATGAGAAATTAGAGTGATGGTCCTATACTCTTCATATTATTTAGTGTTTCTCTTTTTCTCTATTGGTATCATAACTGTTGCAAGGAAGTCCTCAAGCCATTCCCCTTTGTCATATATCTCATTACAAAGGTTGACTATTTCTTTTCTTGCCTTGTTTTCCAGACTTTTCAACAGTTCTGCTGGCAAATCATCAATTCCACATGCCTTTCTATTCTTCATCTCCTTCAGCACCTTTCGCACTTCTGCTTCCAAGATGGTGAATCCCTTTCCATCTTCTGGCACGTATTGCTCCTCTTCAACCCTAATTTTGCTTTGTATTTCATCCCTCTTATACTGACATTCAGTATATTCTTGCCATCTGTTCAATACCTCCTGTGGTTCTTCTGCTAGAGTACCATCCGCTCTTTCTATCTCCATGTTATTCCTCTTTCTTAAAGTTCAAAAACTATCTCACTAGTCAGTCTATACATCATTTCAAACTTTCCCTCTTTCTCCATTTTATCTATTTTGTCACATTTCTGTTTCATCCACTTTTCGCTTGTTCTTCAGTTTCTCTCCTTAATTCATTATTCAGTTTCCTTTACCTCTTTTTGCCTTCTTCAGTTTCTACATTTTTCCACTTTCTTTGGTCTTCCATCTTTTCCTACATGTTTTCTGTTATCCATTCTTTCCTGGTACTTTGGGATACTCTAACTCCTAGTACTTCTTTGACAGAGACCATGAGTCCTTCCCTCATTTTTATCCATTTGTCATTAACACTTTCATCAACAACACTACCTCTTTCCCATAAATCTGTTTTCCAAATCTGATGTCTTACCTACCTCTTTAAGTCTTTCTATGTTTAGTCTTACTTTTGATTTACCTATCCAGACTTTTTTCAACTTCACTTGTATTTCTCACACTACTAGGTTGTGACCTGAATTTATATCCACTCCAGGAAAAGCTTTGGCATTCTTCAAACAGTTCCTAAACCTTTTTTGTATCAGGATATAGTCCAACTGATATCTAACCCTATTCAAATTTGGTATCCATGTGTAGCGTCTCCTTTTGTGGTGTTCCAATAGTGTGTTACCCACTGCTAATGAATTTTCTTTACACAAACTAATTAGTCGTTGACATCTCTCATTTCGTATTCCTAATCCAAATTTTCCAACTGTACCTTCATCTCTTCCTTCACACACCACTGCATTCCAGTCCCCCACGAAGATAATGCAGACATTTCTAGTTTCTTTCTCGGTGAGTTCTTGTATTTTCTCATAATATTCTTCCACCTCCTCATCTTTACATTAGCTGGTTGGCATGTATACCTGTATTAACACCAAATCTTTTGAACTACCCTTCAGACGTATTATCATCAGTCTTCTATCAATATATTGTACCTTCATTACCTCCCCCCCCCCCCCCCCCCCAGCTTTCCCCCTATCAATATTCCTACTCTGTTTTCAGCACTCTTGATTTCCATTGAGTAAAAGAGTTTATAAGCTCCACTTTCTATCTCCCCATCTCATTTCACATAAACCAAGGGCATCTAATCTGTTCCTTTTCATCTCCTGTTTTGCATTCTCTAGCTTTCCTGTTTGCAGTAGTGTCCTTGCATTCCATGTTCCAATCATTATCTTTCCTTCCTTCATTGTCCCTTTCTTCCTTTCAAATATGTCTACTCTCAATGTGTTCCCCTCCCAGAGATCCAAATGAGGGGAAGTTTTAACTCCAGAATCTTTTACATGGAGAGACATACCATGTACTGTACCTAACACTGTAGTGACACAAATGTTAACATGTGGCAAGCAGACGATCATATTAAAACGACCATGAGTGCACAGTAATTCACACTTTCATCGCCTAATGCTACTGTCACGTTTAGCAGTTGACATTATTGAAAAATTAATGCAGTTCATGAAATTAATTACACGTTCACAATCATTCATTACAGAACAGTCACTGAATAAACTTTCAGCCACAAAAGTTAATTAAAAGGGATACGTTTTCCGACTTGTAAACAGTACTAAATGATCTGCAATACGTTATCCCATATTTTCGGACATAGGTGTTGCTTCGTTGAAAATCACTGCAAACTCACTTTCAACAGTTTCCAACCCTGTTAGTTTTATAAGTTAGCAATAATTAGAATTACACTTGGCTTCTAACCAGCGTTCTACGGATTGGAGCATGGAATGTCAGATCCCTTAATCGGGCAGGTAGGTTAGAAAATTTAAAAAGAGAAGTGTGATAGGTTAAAGTTAGATATAGTGGGAATTAGTGAAGTTCGGTGGCAGGAGGAACAAGAATTTTGGTCAGGTGAATACAGGGTTATAAGTACAAAATCAAATAGGGGTATGCAGGAGTAGGTTTAATAATGAATAAAAAAAATAGGAGTGCGGGTAAGCTACTACAAATAGCATAGTGAACGCATTATTGTGGCCAAGATAGACACGAAGCCCACACCTACTACAGTAGTACAAGTTTGTATGCCAACTAGCTCTGCAGATGATGAAGAAATTGATGAAATAAAAGAAATTATTCAGATAGTGAAGGGAGACGAAAATTTAATAGTCATGGGTGACTGGAATTCGATAGTAGGAAAAGGGAGAGAAGGAAACGTAGTAGGTCAATATGGATTGGAGGTAAGAAATGAAATAGGAGGCCACCTGGTAGAATTTTGCACAGAGCATAACTTAATCATAGCTAACACTTGGTTCAAGAATCATGAAAGAAGGTTGTATACATGGAAGAAGACTGGAGATACTGACAGGTCTCAGGTAGATTATATAATGGTAAGACAGAGATTTAGGAACCAGATTTTAAATTGTAAGACATTTCCAGGGGCAGATGTGAACTCTGACCACAATCTATTGGTTATGAACTGTAGATTAAAACTGAAGAAACTGCAAACAGGTGGGAATTTAAGGCAATGGGACCTGGATAAACTGACTAAACCAGAGGTTGTACAGAGTTTCAGGGAGAGCATAAGGGAACAATTGACAGGGATGGGGGAAAGAAATACAGTAGAAGAAGAATGGGTAGCTTTGAGGGTTTAAGAAGTGAAGACATCAGAGGATCAAGTAGGTAAAAAGACAAGGGCTAGTAGAAATCCTTGGGTAACAGAAGAAATATTGAATTTAATTGATGAAAGGAGAAAATATAAAAACACAGTAAATGAAGCAGGCAAAAATGAATACAAATGTCTCAAAAATGAGGTCGACGGGAAGTGCAAAATGGCTAAGCAGGGATGGCTAGAGGACAAATGTAAGGATGTAGAGGCTTATCTCACTAGGGGTAAGATAGATACTGCCTACAGGAAAATTAAAGAGACGTTTGGAGAAAAGAGAACCACTTGTATGAATATTAAGAGCTCAGATGGAAACCCAGTTCTAAGTAAAGAAGGGAAAGCAGAAAGGTGGAAGAAGTATATAGAGGGTCTATACAAGGGCGATGTACTGGAGGACAATATTATGGAAATGGAAGAGGATGTAGATGACGATGAAATAGGAGATATGATACTGCGTGAAGAGTTTGACAGAGCATTGATAGACCTGAGTCGAAACAAGGCCCCGGGAGTAGACAACATTCCATTAGAACTACTGATAGCCTTGGCAGAGCCAGTCATCACAAATCTCTTCCATCTGGTGAGCAAGATGTATGAGACAGGCGAAATACCCTCAGACTTCAAGAAGAATATAATAATTCCAATCCCAAAGAAAGCAGGTGTTGACAGATGTGAAAATTACCAAACTACCAGTTTAATAAGTCACGGCAGCAAAATACAAACACGAATTCTCTACAGATGAATGGAAAAATTGGTAGAAGCCGACCTCGAGGAAGACCAGTTTGGATTCCATAGAAATATTGAAACATGTCAGGCAATACTGACCATACAACTTATCTTAGAAGATAGATTAAGGAAAGGCAAACCTTTGTTTCCAGCATTTGTAGACTTAGAGAAAGCTTTTGACAGTGTTGCCTGGAATACTCTCTTTCAAATGCTAAAGGTGGCAGGGATAAAATACAGGGAGCGAAAGGCTATTTACAATTTGTACAAAAACCAGATGTCAGTTATAAGAGTCAAGGGACATGAAAGGGAAGCAGTGGTTGGGAAGGGAGTGAGACAGGGTTGTAGCCTCTCCCCGATGTTATTCAATCTGTACATTGAGCAAGCAGTAAAGGAAATGAAAAAAAAAAAAATATTCGGAGGAGGAATTAAAATCCATGGAGAAGAAATAAAAACTTTGAGGTTCGCCTATGACATTGTAATTCTGTCAGAGACAGCAAAGGACTTGGAAGAGCAGTTGAACGGAATGGACAGTGTCTTGAATGGAGGATATAACATGAACATCAACAAAAGCAAAACAAGGATAATGGAATGTAGTCTAATTAAATCGGGTGATGCTGCCGGAATTAGTTTAGGAAATGAGACACTTCAAGTAGTAAAGGAGTTTTGCTATTTGGGGAGCAAAATAACTGATGATGGTCGAAGTAGAAAGGATATAAAATGTAGACTGGCTATGACAAGGAAAGCGTTTCCGAAGAAGAGCAATTTGTTAACATCACGTATAGATTTAAGTGTCAGGAAGTCATTTCTGAAAGTGTTTGTATGGAGTTTAGCCATGTATGGAAGTGAAACATGGACGATAAATAGTTTGGACAAGAAGAGAATAGAAGCTTTCAAAATGTGGTGCTACAGAAGAATGCTGAAGATTAGGTGGGTAGATCACAAACTAATGAGGAGGTATTGAATAGAATTGGGGAGAAGAGGATTTTGTGGCACAACTTGAGTAGAAGAAGGTATCGGTTGGTAGGACATGTTCTAAGGCATCAAGGGATCACCAATTTAGTATTGGAGGGTAAAAATCGTAGAGGGAGACCAAGAAATGAATACACTAAGCAGATTCAGAAGGATGTAGGTTGCAGTAGGTACTCGAAGATGAAGCAGCTTGCACAGGATAAAGTAGCATGGAGAGCTGAATCAAACCAGTCTCTGGACTGAAGACCACAACAACAACAATATTGTTTACTGGCTTTTTACTAATTTATGTTTCTGAGCAAATGAATAAAAGGAAGATTCTTCGGAATAAGGACTTTTGGATACAACGATAATCTGTACTGAATTACGCTGGCTGGTTTGCCCAAATATGACATTCTTTTATGGTGACAATGTTTTACTTGAGCATGCTAATGACTCTGAAACTGAATAAGCACAAATCTTGCTAACATGTTTCCATCATTACCTATAAAATTGCTATAGTTACTTACATGTACTTCTTCCGCTCTATCAAGAAGTTAGTAATCTGTATGTTTACAAATACCTAATTACATTCAAGTTTTATATAACTGGTATTTTGTAAGTAGTGCAGTTTTTACATAAATTAGTGAAGTTAACAAATTATAAGTTAACAAGAGGCTCTAACAGATAATAAAGGTAATCTACATGAGGCCTGATTCAATATTAGAAATGTTTAGGTACTGTGACGTGCCTTATAGATGAGAAAATTTGGAGAAAATTATTTTTTCCTGGGGGGGGGGGGGGGGGGGAGAAAACTGTGATAGACGGAAGGAATCCACCTACTTTGTTACAAGCCCGTCCCCCTCAGACAGACACACACACACACACACACCTGGAATTTTGCCCAATATGAACAATGTGATGTAAGGATTGTAGCTGTACATTTGTCTATTATAAAATATATTAGAACGGGTCAATGTAGTAGTGAATATAGCTTGCTACATGTGCATATAGTACTTGCAGGCATTTGAGATTCAGCGTTGTCAGATTTGTGGCTTTTTCTGCTTTTTATAAAAGTACTTCTCTTTTAGCTATATATCCCCACTTCTCTATTCATACAGTTACTTTCTACTTGGTTACCACTAGGTCACACGAATCTGAACAGGGGAGGTGATTTGAAAGCTTCTCAAATTACTGTATTTTTAGAAAATTGGTGATCGAAATACATGATACAATGTTGTATGTTTAAATCTGGCCTTCAGTAGTTGACTTGTGGCATGAATAAGGAGTTTTGGTAAAATCAACATCCTGTTCTCTGTGTTCTAAATCTTAGTCATGAGACTTGTTCCTCAGAGTGTTTCGTAGAGGACAGGGCACCATATGTCTTTTGCCATACACCATGACCATCTCATTTTCACTGGCACAAGATATATTATTAGCTCAAAAGAAAATGTTATTAATTTTCCAACATTTGTTTCCAAAACTCACTGTGCAGCTTATACCTGTTGCATGTTGTTGTCCTTTTTTATCTTGACACTTGCAAATGATCAAACAAAAGCTAACGCAAACAATAAATCTTTCTTCAGGAGCGTAGTCACTAAAGAGATGGCTCCCCTACATGAAAAGTGTGCTTGCTGGTTTGCAAGGAATCATTTTTATTGAAGTGGTGTTCACTTACTCAGATGACTAAATCACTCTGACCAGAAGAAATTGGCCAGCGAGAACTTGCAGACATCTCTGCGCTAATATCCTCAAAATTCTCACTAATACCATATTTAGATAGCTGCAGAAACTAAACCTCACTGACTTCAACATGCCAATGACATTGGTCTTTACTGTACTTTGGTTAAAATAACTTAATGATTCACATTTCAGTAATCAAGTGGTAGGGACCAACCAATTTTAGCTCTATCTTGACCACTGCTTGCTCACTGTGTTGCCTATTTTATAGGGACAGGCAGAGTCTTTTCAGCAATGTTTGCACGTCAGCAACATTGTGCCCTGCGACTGGGATCTAACAGTCATAGGGTTATTATATTTTAGCTGTGTGTTATTTGCTAAAAAACAGATTTTTATATGACATACTTGCTCCCATACCAAGAGTTGTTTACTGTTTGAAGTGTCAATAATTTTTAGCCATCCAGATTGGCAATGTATCCCATTTAACTGTACCCTCCATTCTTTCTGCACATTCCTTTCGAATGGCTTTGGAATGTGACACTCACTATATTGTTATCTGGTACATATTATTGCCTTACTTTTTTGGGGTTGTCGACTTTGATTTTATTTTTAGGTATTTAAAGTGGTTGGCATCTGATCTGTTTGTTATTATTATTGTTGTTGTTGTTGTTGCTGCTGTTAGTCAGCCATCCCATTATTTACAGTCTTAACACTATTATTCATGTAATTACATTTTATACGGATTTTTACAGTTGAAAGTGCCTTTAGAGATGCACACAGTTACGCTTGCATTTACCCCATACTTAAATCTCTTGAAAAGCAATTTTTCATGCACACTGGACTCACTTGTCCCATACAAATTCTTATTGTTGTTAGAAACCCTAGCTTTTAGACGCAGTAATGGGGAAATATGCAAACCTTTAATTTTGATAACAATGAGAGGAGCGCCAAAAGTCTGGGAGATTCTAATACATTGCAAGGCCACTGGTCAACCAGATTTTGTAAGGAACCATCCACAAAGGTGTTTCATTTTAGCTTTATAACAACAGTTTTGTTCCTCTACAAAAGAACAACTGAGATGATTTGTTAATTAGTCCTCCCAACCACATAGTTTGGTTGTTATCCTCTCAAACTGTTCATTACCATTTGTCAGTAGTGAGAGAGTGTACTAGTATTCGGACAAACATTTGACCATCCAGATTTAGGTTTTCTGTGATTTCCCAGGATCTTTTACGGCAAGTGTCAGGACGGCTCTTTTGAAAGAACACAGCCAATTTCCATTCCCAGTCAATGAGACATTAATTCCTGATATTCCTTCCTTCCTTTACCATCATACATAACATTAGCTTCACAACAATGAAAGAGAACACTGGAACTGCCTCAACTTCTCGAAGCAGTAGGGCAGATATTGTCAGTCTTTGGAGGGTTTGCTCTCTCCCACAAGCAAGGCCCAGACAGATGACATTCCTTGCTCTCCTAAACATTTACAAAGTCAGGTGTTCTTAATAAACTGTTGATATGTGAAAAGTGTTTCACATTGTAATAAACTGAATAGCTCTTCACATTCCCGATTGTCAGCTGTCACCCTCTTTGAATTTGCCTGTGATATGAGGGAATGTTGGGAGAGCTCCTTATCTGAGACAGCATTAAGACATGCTATAGCTGATCAATGGACTCATTTCACTGTGAAAAGTTGAAGTTCCTCAGTAGCCAATGAGCAGCAGGAGCAAAAGGAATAGGGAGTCATCTGAAGTCTAGAGCTAGTTATCTTGTGATTACATTAAAGCTTCCCTCTGGTGCACACCCTCTGTTTATGTACAATGTTATTATAGGAGGCAGTGAGAAAACAAACAAGTCAGTCATTTGGTGAAAGACAGAAATCAGACATTGGCACTGAGTATTCTGACACACCTGACGTGTCACACAGAGAAGCAAGTACATTGAAGTTTAAACAGTCTCACAGATTCTTCTTGCAAACATGCTTTATCTGAGAATATTATGACATTTGTAACCGATTTTTTTTTTTTTTTTAGATATGTTAAAACTGAGATAGGATGATGTTTTTAAAAGAATAGAGCACAGAAGGCAAGCGATATGCAGCTTGTGTGAGCAATATTATGCCACAGGAGAAGGCACGTCTAATCTGCACAGGCATTTAATGCGGTACCACAAATATTATTATAATGGCGAGGGGCAAAAACTACAGAAATCTCAAAGCAGAAAAAGGAAAGTTTTATAGGACGTACCTAATTAATTGTGTATTGTCGTGACAAAGATGTGAAAGGAGCACATCAGAACAAAGTCTGCATAAATCAGGCATAATGAGACATGCTAAAATTAATTTAATCTATGCTACTTGTAAAATATTTAGTGCCACAGCACTATTGATGTGTAAATGTTTCCAGATCTACAATTCTATAACGAAGAATTAGCTAATAATGTACTAACTTGTGGAGAATACATAAAGAGCATCATAACCCTTCTAGAACTACTGCTCTGGAATGAAAAAATACAGAGCTGTATTTGAAAAAGTTAATTTGATGCCTACATCTCAGCTGCTTATAAGGTTACAATAATACACTGTTCATTATTTTATGGGGCCACAGTGACTGTGGGATTCGAGGAAGTGACACTACGGAAGCCAGCTATTTGAAACTTCCTTGCACACTATTCAGCCAGAGCAATTCAGAAGCATGGATTGAAACTGTGCAAAAATGTGCTGTCTCCAGAAAGAATGTTCTGTCACCATCAACAAGACAGGCAGTTTGACAAGTCTGGCATTGAGGGGGGAGAGACGGGGAGGAATCACGTCTGCCCTAGAGGGGCAGGTCTCCTATCCTTTCCAAACACTGCCAATGCCATTCATTGTCTAAGCAATTGTTAATTTGTGATCAAGGCACATAATCATAGTAATACTGCTTGTGAGGAAAGATTTTGTTCAGTTTGGGGCTTGCATGCATTCATATTCTGCAAGGGTGCTAATCATCTTGTTGTTTAGTAGCCTACAATCAATATAATCATCATCAAACAAAACAGGTAAGATCTGTCTAAGAAATCAAGTCTGTACACTATTATTTGTTTGGGCTTGAGTTAATGGTAGTTCTTGTACTACAGCTGAATCAGTGTAAGAAGATCCTGGATGGCTGGCAGCACTGTTGCCAGCTTTCAAGTGTAAAGCCCAAACTGCTGCAGGGGACAACAATAGTTGTCTATAGACATGTCACAACACTGAAGTGTTGCCAGAGAGACGTTTACTAAATAGCGTTACATGACTAGTTGCATGCCCCGTCTACTGCAAGTGTCTGAGATAAGTTTACACCGATCAGAATATAGTTGCTTCTTTATTCTAAAGTATTGCATAATTACAGCACTGAATAGTTACATTATGAAATAATTATTTTGTTCATTTAAGTTAATCATACTTAAAAATATTGTTTGCCATTTTGCCAATTTAGATGTACAGGAGAGTTGAAGCTGCATATTTCATCAGAGGTTTGTTTAGTAGCATGAAAGGATCTCCGAAATATCAACACTGTCAAATGTAGATACTACAGGAAAGACAAACAGTTACATACAAAAACTTACTCTCAAAATTCTAAGTGTGTCTGTTCCAAAATGAATCAACAAACACATATTATCTCACATACTGATCAATACTGTAATATGGGAGACACTGCGTCATGATTTTACTTGACAATATACAGCATGTAGGGGTGCACAAAATTACAATATGTGAAATGAAATTACAGAAGATATATTTGCTTATATACAACACTATATTCTAAAGGTAAATGTACAAGACTATGTAGTTTGGCTGTATGAAGTAGATGACACTGAATATGTTCAGTGCCCAATACTAGCCCAGAAAAGGCTGCATTCAACTGAATTGCTTAAAGTAAGTAGCAGAGCCTGTGTAAGATATCAGGAAAATTATGCTTGTTCACTGCATACCTACTGCCAAACGATGATATTTCCTAGAAGCATATGTAGCAGGAGCTCTTTGCATATTGTTTTGTTCCTCTGTCTGGTCATTTTGTACTTATTTTTTCATGAGAAAACATATAAGTTTGCTTAATTGCATTAACTTTTCACGTGCAACTTCATTCTTCAGTTAAAACAATATATGAGTAATTGACATTCCTGGATTTTGCCCACAGAAGGAAAAAACTTTATTGTCCAGGTACAAAAATACGCAAACTGCAACACGAAACAGCCACTGATTGCTCCAGTTCATTTAGGCTATAGAGAGAAACCTTTGTTTCTATTTGTGTTTCATATGCTGCTGCTTGTTCATATTAAAAATACAGACAATGAACAAACTAAGGTATTTTTACAGTAGCTTGAAACATTATGTTGAATTTAGAAAGCACTCATCACACGAATGCTAACAGTTCTATTGGAATCAGCACACACAAAGGATAAATTGAGCTATTCTGAACTGAAAGATCTTGCCTTGCGTAAAGCCTACTGTAGCTGCTTTGGCCTGATAGCGAGACTTGTACACTTGTAGAAGAATGTAGGCCATGTCTACAAATCAAAATATGAGAAAATGATCATCTAATAACCATTAATTAATAGGCCTACACATGGCATATCAACTAGCTAGGAAGGTATACAGGTTCCTTTATGATGCAACAACGTTAACGGCCAGCTTACAAACAAAAAATATCGGTTTAGTTGATTGTTGATGTGTTGGTCCATTGTGTAACAAGGAATCTGTTTCACATTGCAATTTGCTATATTCATGTACACAAAATACTTACATAAATTGCAGGAACCATTAAAGTAGTAGACAGAATCCCTCAAGTAAATGGGAATTGATGACTACTAAGATATTTGTGGAACCTCACTACGTATGTAGAAGAGATTTGCAGATAGTGAACTGTGTCGTTTTTTCGTTAATATTGCCTTTATTTTTAATATTATACAGATTTTCAAGCTGAGGCACTTGTACTGACAATACTTAACTAAATTGGTACTAAGGGCTGATATGTTGTGGCCTGGCGCCACTCTATTGAGTTTCTTGTGCACCTGTAATAAGAAACCGTCTAAACCAGGGTTTTCCTGACTGATGAAATCAGTGTCGTTGATAAATGCATATGAAACACCATTTAATTCACACAAGTTTTGTCTAGTTAACTGCCTATGCCGATGCAGTTTGTAAATTGGGGCAGTTGCACGTAACAGCCAATATATGTTCAGCTATCAATTCCGATACAGAGGTTCTCGCAATGAATTTTCGTAGTTCTTGAATATAAAAAATGATAATAAACAAAAAGGCGAAGTATAAACATTGCTTATTACTGAATATCGGCTATTTCGCAGTTGTCAGATATGCTGAGTAACCGAATTCACCTCTGTCACTGCACGATTTAACAGCAGATTGAATAAACAATCGTAAAATGCAAACGAGACAGCACTGTCGTAACGACTGGGGCTTTGGCAGCTTTTAATGCAATGGATGGTGAAGTTTTAGGGGAGTTTACGAAGCGGTAGAGAAAATGTGTCCAATATATAATTATTCGGAAAAACACGGGAAACATGAATATTGTCATACAGGCATTTTTCCCAAAAAAAAGTACGTGCAAACCTCCGCCTCCCCCCAAACCATCACTGTTTATATTTTCTTTTTTAACAGCATACAACTAACTTGCGCGCCTAACTACATAAACAGTTAAACACTTAAACATATAGTTATAGTCATATACCCATTAGTTACTGTGTAAACTAATCTCTTTGCTCGCCCTTGCCAGATGGTCGATAGATTGTCGAGATGGTAAATGCAGGTCTGCCAACGTTCACGTGAAAGTTAAATGTTGGTCCGCCTGTACGAGTGTCAATTACCATAGCAACGGTCCTTCAGTTGTTAAAGGTACACGATGCGGTGCGTGGAGTGCGTACCTCTCATCAGTGCGGAGCGTGTGTTTTGTGTATTTGGGTGTGAATAAGGAAAGACTTAACACTTACGATGATAATAAGAAATGGGCTTTGTCCGAAATAGTGTTTCATTAAGCCTACTGATATTGGTTGCATGCTTCGTGACACTGACGCTGGAAAATAGGACAGGTGAGTTAAGTTCGCTTTTATGCAGTAGTATACGTCGAAGAACTCCCTTATATTTTACTCGCCCTTTTCTTACATGACGTACTGAAACCCTTGGATCAAGGCAATCAGGTAGATGAAATGTGTCTTCATTTCCGAAAAGCATTTGACTCAGTACCACACCTAGACTTATTGTCAAAAGTTCGATCATATGGGGTATCAAATGAAATTTGTGACAGGATTGAGGACTTTCTCTGGTGTGTGTGTGTGTGGGGGGGGGGGGGGGGGGGGGGGGGGGGGAGAGGGGCAGGCATATTTTCTTGAATGGAGAGTCATCGTCAGATGTATAACTTACTTGGGTAACACACCCAAAGTAAGTTATACTGAAGTGTATTGGGACCCTTGATGTTCATGTTGTGTATTAATGACCTTGCGGATAATATTAATAGTAACATCAGGCTTTTTGCAGATGATGCAGTTATCTGTAACGAAATACTATCTGAGATAAACTGCATAAATATTCAGTCAGATCTTGATAAGATTTCAGCGTGTTGCAGAGATTGATAATTTGCTCTAAATGTTCAGAAATGTAAAATTTCGCACTTAACAAAACGAAAAAAACGTGGTATCTTATGACAGTATGAATGAGCCACTGTTGGAATTGGCCAACTCGTTCAAATACGTGGGTGTAACTGTAGGGATATGAAATGGAATGATCACATAGGTTCAGTCGTGGGTAAAACAGGTGGTATAGATCTGTTTATTGGTACAATACTGTGAAAGTGCTATCCGTCTATAAAAAAGATTGCTTACAAATCACTCGTGCTATTGGTTCTAGAATATTGCTCAAGTGTGTGATCCGTATCAGATAGGACCAATGCGGAATATTGGACGTATACAGAGAAGGGCAGCACGAGTGCTCACTGGTTTGTTTAATCAGTAGGAGAGTATCATAGAGATATTGAAGGAACTGAACTGGCAGACTCTTGAAGACAGACGTAAACTATCTTGAGAAAGCCTATTAACAAAGTTTCAAGAACCAGCTTTAAATGGTTATTCTAGGGCAGGGGTTCCCAACAGATTTTTCTCGAGGACCCCGTCATCGAGCATGATTGGTACCTTGTCATATCACAGTATCAAGTACCTAAAAAAACCAAATGAAGAGTCTTTTTATACCTTTTCTATTTTTGGTACTTAGAAAAAACATTGACATATTCATTATTGAAAAAAATATTTATCTTAAAAGTTTTTCAGTTTAGCCATCATTGTTATTAACTATTTGCTTCTATCTAATTCTAGTTTTGCGCCAGAGTGTGCTAGTGTCAGTTGACTCTTAAGTAGACGCTAGACGCAGAAGTGCCGGCCAGGGTGGCCGAGCGGTTTTAGGCGCTACAGTCTGGAACCGCCGACCGCTACGGTCGCAGGTTCGAATCCTGCCTCGGGCATGGATGTGTTTGATGTCTTTAGGTTAGTTAGGTTTAAGTAGTTCTAAGTTCTAGGGGGCTGATGACCTCAGATGTTAAGTCCCATAGTGCTAAGAGCCATTTTTTGACGCAGAAGTTAGCTTTCGCTAAAGCTCTGCTCATGCAGGAAGCGGCCAAAACAAAAAAATCTGTTATCATACGAAATATATTTAATATATTTTTCATTCTTATAGCATCTTGCGGACGCCTCTGGCATAGCTCGCGGACCCCTGGGGGTCTGCGGATCACCTGTTTGGAACCAGTGTTCTAGGGATATACTACAACTCCCTAAGTATCGCTCACATAGGGATAGTGAGGATAAGCTTACAATAATCAGTGCACGCACAGAGGCCCATTCTTCCCACGCTCCATAGGTGAGAGGAACAGGAAGAAATCCTAATAAGTGGTACAGTGGGACGTACCCTCCGCCATGTACCCCACGGTGGTATGCAGAGTATAGATGTAGATGTAGAACGATTTAGGTTTCCCACGGTTTCCCACCATCGCTGAAGTTAAATGCTGGGACGATTCTTTGAAAGACACGGACGATTTCTTTAACTGTCCTTCCCCAGTAGGGGTTCGGGCTCCACCGCTAGTAACATCTTACTTCATTGCTAAAATCGGATCCTGACTACCTGACCAGTCCATTCATTTTCTGCAAAAATGAAATCATATCTGCTTCACTCTGACTCTTCATTATAGTGTGTACGATTGTACTAAACGTCGAGTACTTGCAAGCAAATGCAGCAAGGATTTGCGAATGTGGGATCATGTCACGGGTTGTTAATGCGGGATTAAATTCCTGTAGTCTCATAAATACTTGGTATTGACAAGGCACGTAGAAAGTAAATGGATCGATCATTGAAGGTCACTCGTGAATGAAACTGGTGATATCATTTCATTTGTACGAGACTAGGGAGTTAAATGTGTCCACAAAACGAGTGTTCATGCAAAACAGACTTCTTAAATAGCACACTATTTATTATAGAGGAATGCGCGAAGCGGGATGTAAAATTGCAGTTCAGAAACTCAGAGCAATGCCCCGAATGAATAAAAACTTCGAGAATATGTTGAACGATATGCCAGCAGTAAATGATTGAGATCGTCGAGAGATGGCGTACCATTAACCATGACCATGACTGATGGGAAGGCCAGAAAATTCAGTTTTACGGCAATGAAGAGCTGTCAAACGAAGTTGATAAGGGCAAGGCAGTGCTGTATTCGTTATCGAAATATCAGCAATTGAGTGAGTATTAATGGGCAGTACTATCGGTCTTCTAGAAATAGGTTTACCCTAGTGTGACGTTTCAGCTCGTACAGGGTACACTGCATAAACCACGAGACCTGTGTGGAACCAGGATATACACAGTGATGAACGGTCGCGACGGGAGGGTATATTTTGGTACCGTATTATCTACATATACATGACTGCTCAGCAATTCATTTAGGTGTCCCTCAGAGAGTTTATCTAAACACTTTCAGGCTTCAGACTATTTCTATACCGTTCCACTCTCGAATAGCAAGCAGGAAAAACGAACTCTTCAGTTTCCCCGTGCGAGCTCTGATTTCTCTTATTGTATTACGATAATCATTTCAAGTTGTGTAGGTAGGTGTCAACAAAATATTTTCGCATTCGAAGGAGAAAGTTGGTGACTGACATTTCGTGAAACGATCTCACCACAACGAAAATGGCTTTGTTTTAAAGATTGCCACCCCAACTCGAGTATGTATCGGCGACACTCTCTTCACTATTTCGCGATAGTAAAAAATGAGCTGCCCTTCTTTGGATTTTTTCGATGTCCTCCGTCAATCCTATCTGGTAAGGATCCCTTACCGTGCAGCAGTACTCTCGAAGCGGGGGACTACAGAAGACTAGAAGACTACAGTCTCTTTAGATTGTTTCATTTTCTGTGTGTTCCACCAATAAAACACAGTCCACAGCTCACCTTCCCCTCGACATTTATGTATGTAGAGTCTATGATTCCTCGTCTTTGAAACTGCTTTTGTCATGCTTTTTCAGTTCTTCATTGAAGTTGACAGTTTAGTATGAAGTTAGCATAGGAAGTTTTTTCAAAATGTTAAGTGTCGTTAGAGTAAAACTTGTGCTATCCGTGGGCTGGACTTCTTGTCATCTCGATGTAAACGATATTATGAGCATAAGACGCATATTAATAAGATTTATTACTGCTAATTAAAAATGCTGCTACATTTCTTCGGCTCCTTGTTAGGGCACGATGTGTCGTTTAGAAAATGCCAATGAATCTTCTGTCTCAACTTTCGTGAAAAAACTACATTTCTCTTCATTCATATTTAATTAATATTCATACTGGTATCTAAAACTCCGCAGTAGGCCATATTCTCTTTGTAATATGCAAATAGAGGGTGACAATTATTGAACTATATGAAATAAAATCGTCATAACTTCTGAACGGCTTGCGTTAGGACGTTCAAACTAAACGGTTGGCCGCGGGGCATGATGGGAATTAGTATGCTCATGTACATTAGCGACGAAGTTCTCTTTCATTTGAATGTGTGCGTCAATAAGCAAAATTGGCCGATTTAGGGGACTGAGAATCCGCAATTCCTTGATGGCATGGTGACTACCGAATGGTACGTGAAGATTTTAGAAGATGATGTCATCCCCGTTCTCCAAAGTGACGCTGATACCAAGATGTGGTTCATGCAAGACGGAGTTGGATGTCACTAAAGCAGAAGAGAGTTTGATGTCCTGGAGGAACACTTTAGGGTCCGCATTCTGGCTCTGGGGTACCCAGAGACCACTGGCAGGGGCCTCGATTGGCCGCCATATCTCCGGATCTGAACACATGCGACTTCTTTTTGTGCGGCTGTATTAAAGACAAGGCGTACAGCAATAACCCCACAACCATTTCTGAGCCGGAAACAGCTATTCAGGAGGTCACCGACAGCACAGATGTTCCGACACTTCAACGGGTCATGCAGAATTTCGTTACTCGTCTGCGACACATAATCGCCAGTGCTGGCAGGCACCTCGAACATGTCATACCCAAAATCCGAATATCTGCAGTGACGTTTACTTGTTGAATAAAGTGTGTGCACGCCGTAGTTTGTATCTGATTTACGTTTTCTCCCGTGTAGTTCAATAATTATCACACTGTACATCTAATAGATATAACCATCCTCAGATACGAAATGCTAACGGAACAATATCAGAAATGAAAAACAGCGTTACCGTACTGAGTGTCTTTTCTTTTTCTGCCTGTAATTATCCTTACATAACAGCAAAGAAATGTGCCAATCGATGTCGAACAACCACATTAGGTTCTTCACGACCTGAGCTTGGTATGTTTGCAATTCTGGTACGAACGGAAATCAAACCACCACGATACACACACATATGCCAAATATTGTAATACTGATTTTTTAAATTTTTTGTTTAGTTCATCGCTGTAGTTCTCCCAGCATTCACCTTCATCGTTTAAGGAATCCATGGGAAACCAGATCCTAATGACCGAATCGGAAGTTCAGCTCCGCCCGGCCAACTGAGAGTCCAGTACCTTAAACACTGCACCATCTCGCAAGATGAAACCTGTAAAAAGCCCCAAATGTTTTATGGTTCTGGCTTAATGAGGCCATCTCGCGGAACGAGGCATAACGGTAAAACCGGCACCGCATACCGAAACATTAAAAAGGGTGTCAAAAGCAGTCCAGAACTGATGTCTGTGTCATGTTGAGTTCTGATGTGGTTTTACTGCTGATACTCGTGAAGAAGTGGACAAATTTGGTATTTCGGAAGAGCTGAAGAAGGAAGATGCAAGAAAGACACGACAGAAAGTACACTGAAGCGCCAAAGAAACTGATATAGGAATGTGTATTCAAGTGCAGAGATATGTAAACGGGCAGAATACGGTGCTGCAGTGGGAAACGCCTATAAAAGACAAGTGTCTGGCGCTGTTGTTAGATCGGTTGCTGCTGCTGCAATGGCAGATTATCAAGATTTAAGTGAGTTTGAACGTAGTGTTATAGTCGCCGCACGAGCGTTGGGGCGCAGAATCTCCGAGGTAGAGATGAAGTGGAAATTTTCACTGACGACCATTTCACGAGTGCACCGTGATTATCAGGAATCCGGTAAAACATAAAATCTCCGACATCACTGCGGCCGAAAAAGATCCCGCAAGAACGGGACCAACGACGACTGAAGACAATCGTTCAACGTGACAGAAGTGCAACCCTCAAATTGCTACAGATATTTATTGTTGTGCCATCAACAAGTGTTAGCGTGGGAACCATTCAACGAAACATCATCGACATGGGCTTTCGGAGACGAAGGCCCACTCGTGTACCCTTGATGACTGCACGACACAAAGCCTTACGCCTCGCCTCGCCTGGTCCCGTCAACACCATGACTAGAAACATGCTGCCTGGTCAGACGAGTCTCGTTCGTTTCAAATCGTATCGAGCGGATGGACGTGTACGGGTATGGAGACAACCTCATGAATCCATGGACCCTGCGTGTCAGCAGGGGACTGTTCAAGCTGGTGGAGGCTCTGAAATGGTGTGGGGCGTGTGCAGTTGGAGTGATATGCTATTCCTGATGGTCTAGATATGACTCTGACAGGTGACACGTACGTGAGCATCCTGTCTGATCACCTCCATTCATGTCCATTGTGTATTCCGAAAATTTGGAAATTTGTGGTAAGGTTCTGTGGGACCAAACTGCTGATGTCATCAGTCCCTATACTTACACACTAATTAATCTAACTTAAACTAACTTAAGCTAAGGACAACACACACACCCATGCCCGAGGGAGCGCTCGACCGGGGGCCCGGGGGGGAGCCGCGCGAACCGTGACGTGACAAGACACCTAAGACCGCGCGAATAGCCCGCGCGCTGTGTATTCCGACGGACTTGGGCAATTCCAGCAGGGTGACAGTGCGACACCCACACGTCCAGAATTGCTACAGAGTGGCTCCAGGAACACTCTTCTGAGTTTAAACACTTTCGCTGGCCACCAAACTCCCCAGACATGAACATTATTGAGAATATCTGGGATGCCTTGTAACATGCTGCTCAGAAGAGATCTTCACCCCCCCCCCCCCCCCCCCCATACTCTTACGGATTTATGGACAGCTGTGCAGGATTCATGGTATCAATTCCCTCTAGCACTACTTCAGACTTTAGTCGAGTCCATGCCACGTTGTGCTGCGGTACTTCTGCGTGCTCGCGAGGGCCATACACGATATTAGGCAGGTGTACCAGTTTTTTCGGCTCTTCAGTGTATTTCACAAGGCGAAACGGCTTCCACTAAAAGAAACAGCTGCTAAAATTCAAAAATGTAAGCCGGCAGGCATGAAAAACATTAATAAGAGCTGTATGTGGAGCACAGATCTACACCACCTGGTCAAAAATATCAGGATACAATGACGCAAGAGACGACATGCCAATATAAAAGGAGGCAGGGAGTATTGTGCTGTCAGCATAGGAGCAGTAACGGCGAATGGGACTGACAGGAGAGTTCTGTGGCTTCGAACATGGACTGGTCATCTGATGTCATCCGAGTAACAAATTCATTAGGATCATTTCAACCATTCTAAAGCTGTCCCAAGTTGACTGTTGGTGATGTGAACGTGCAGTGGAAACCCGAAGGAACAACCACAACTAAACCAAGACCGTGCAGACTTACTGTACTGACGGACAGAGACCTTTGCTCTTTAAGGCGAGTGGTTGTAGAAAATCGCATGAAATCTGTGGGAGGAATCACTCATGAGTTCCAGAGTGCTGCCAACAGCCCTGCTGGCACGCTGACTTCATGCAGGGTGTTATAAAGAATGGGGTACGGTGGTCGAGCAGCTGCTCTTAAGCGACACATTACTAAGCGACGCTGAGGTCGTGTAAAGAGGGACGCCACTGGACCGTGAATGGCTGGAGACAAGTGACTTGGAGTGACGAATCACGCCATTACCGAGTGGCAAACCGATGGAAGAGTTTCAGTTTGGCGAATGCCTGGAGAACGTTACCTGCCATCATGTGTAGTGCCAACAGTAAACTATGGAGGAGGTGCTGTTAGGATATGGGGATGTTTATTTCGTGTTCCCCTTATTGCGCTTAAGAAAACTCTTAGTGTGGGAGAATTTGGAAACATTTTACATCATTGTGTTTTGCGCACACTAGAGTAACAGTCCGAACGATTATTGGTAGTATCATCATGATAATTTACCCTGTCCTAAAGCAGTATTATGAGGCAATGGTTTGTGGACAATAACATCCACGAAATTAACTGGCCTGCCCAGATCCGCGGCCTGAACCCAGTAAGACGTAGACTTCGTTCCAGACCCTAGCGTCCACCATCACTACCTTTTCTTCTGGCTCTTGAGGAAGAATGATCTGCCATTCCTCCACAGACATTCGGCCACCTCTTTGAAAGCGTCGCCAGCAGCGTTGAAGCCATCATAAAAGCGAAGGGCGGACACATCCCTTATCAATGCTCAAGCATACGTGTCCGGATACTTTTGGTCAGGTAGCGTATGTGAGCACAAAACATGGACAGTGCGGAAAGCAGTAATGAAAAGATTAAAAAGCTTTGAAATGCGACCGTTAAAAGATCGTAATGTCTGATCAAGTAAGAAGACATCCTTGATCTTACAGCGAGGAAAAAAAAAAAAACACCTGAATTGAGGATACATTGAAGCGAAGAGAGAGAATGGTCGGGCACACAATACGACATGAGTCGTTGCAGCAAGTCGTAGCTGAAGTTGTGGAGGGAAAGAGTTGCAGCGACAGGTCTAGAAATGAGTATATGAGGTAGATCGTTGACACAGCAGTTATGCTGGTGTGAACACGATAGCTGACAAGCGACGCCGGCCGGGGTGGCCGAGCGGTTCTAGGCGCTACAGTCTGGAACCGCGCGACCGCTACGGTCCCAGGTTCGAATCCTGCCTCGGGCATGGATGTGTGTGATGTCCGTAGGTTAGTTAGGTTTAAGTAGTTCTAAGTTCTAGGGGACTGATGACCTCAGAAGTTAAGTCCCATAGTGCTCAGAGCCATTTGAACCATTTTTTTTGTTTTGTTTTTTTGTTTTGACAAGCGACATGAATGGAAAACTCTTATTAGACCAGCCGTAGACTTACGACTGTAGCAGTACTATTCGTCCATACACTTGTGCGAAAATTGAGAACTCTTGACGTATTTCAAACATGAATTGTTGAGGTGCCACTTTTAAGCGTTTGTGTGGCTCCCAGTGATTCCCGACTCTTCTCCAATGTGGAAAAACTTATAGTTAGCGTTTCGCAAACGGCGAACAGTAGTTGTTACTCAGACACAGTCATGTGACGCATACCTGTGCACTGATTAGTAGTTCAGCTGTGCTGCAGGGTCCAGAAATAAAAGTCTGCAATATACAGGGTGATTCAAAAAGAATACCACAACTTTAAAAGTGTGTATTTAATGAAAGAAACATAATATAACCTTCTGTTATACATCATTACAAAGAGTATTTAAAAAGTTTTTTTTCACTCAAAAACAAGTTCAGAGATGTTCAATATGGCCCCCTCCGGACACACGAGCAATGTCAACCCGATACTCCAACTCGTTCCACACTCTCTGTAGCATATCAGGCGTAACAGTTTGGATAGCTGCTGTTATTTCTCGTTTCAAATCATCAATGGTGGCTGGGAGAGGTGGCCGAAATACCATATCCTTAACATACCCCCATAAGAAAAAATCGCAGGGGGTAAGATCAGGGCTTCTTGGAGGCCAGTGATGACGTGCTCTGCCACGGGCTGCCTGGCGGCCGATCCATCGCCTCGGGTAGTTGACGTTCAGGTAGTTACGGACAGATAAGTGCCAATGTGGTGGCGCTCCATCCTGCTGAAATATGAATTGTTGTGCTTCTTGTTCGAACTGAGGGAACAGCCAATTCTCTAACATCACCAGATACTGTAGTCCAGTTACAGTAGCACCTTCGAAGAAAAAGGGACCAAACACTTTATTGGCTGAAATGGCGAACAAATGTACAACTAAATGAAACTTTATAGCTCCCTTAATTCGCCGACAGATAGTGCTTAGCTCTGCCTTTTGTCGTTGCAGAGTTTTAAATTCCTGAAGTTGTGGTATTCTTTTTGAATCACCCTGTATTTAGCCGCTTCAGAGATGTTCTCACTTTCATTATTGACGAATCTGGCCTTCATTTGCGGATATACTTTTTCGACAAGGACTTGTATTTCATACCAGTCTGATGTCTTTTGACATATAAATAAGTTTTTGTACTTTAAAATGGCCTAAGGTTGAAATTTGGATCGTATAACAATAAAATAAAAAGTATCACAGTCAAATGGCGGGAGCATCATTCAAAAAATTTATCATGACTGTGGCTCCAGCCAAAATAAAAATTATGAACGTTAAAACATTCCACGGTGCGTTTCAAACGGCAGTATTCACACAGGCTGTAAACAGGGAGTTGTGAGGGGGGAGGGGGAGAAGAGATGAGACGGAATGAACATCAACGTCTTTGTTTCTCAGGACGAAAGTTTTGACCCTGATGACGAGAACGTGGTCCGTCTAGTTACATCTGTTCTAGCCGCGCTCACTCGTGTTACAGTAGTGGATTTCATGCTTTGGCGCCATCACAGTCCGTATTTTCTTGTTTGCTTTGTTTTCGTGTCACGTTACAAATGTTCCATGACGACTGAGATACTCTTTCCCATGGGGTGTTCTTCTACAAAAGAGACCAGATACATGAAAGGGAAAAATGCTGTGGGATTTAAAATACCTGGACTGGTAACAAGTAATGGAAATTGACGAAACAGTATTGGTTCAAATGGCTCTGAGCACTATGGGACTTAGCTTCTGAGGTCATCAGTCCCCTAGAACGGAGAACTACTTAAACCTAACTAACCTAAGGACATCACACACATCCATGCCCAAGGCAGGATTCGAACCTGCGACCGTAGCGATCGCGCGGTTCCGGACAGTAGCGCCTAGAACCGCTCGGCCACTCCGGCCGGCGAAACAGTATTTATCAAATAACATTTTCAACGGTGAAAAAGTCAGCTCTGTTAACGAGGAAAATACAGTTGTTTTGACTTAATTAGTACTAAAGAAAAAAATAAAAACACAAAGGAATACGCTTCCTGTGGGTCTGTTGCATTGTAAATATTGTTTGCGTCGCGTGACCTGAGTCCAGGGGTGGACTTGTTTGCAGCAAGACAACTATCCGCAAGGGCAGTGTGGTGATGTTTGGAACAGCGCGGACTGTCATCACGGCGGCCGTTGTTGTGGCTGTTCTTGATGCGGCAAAAGTGAAAAGCCCGCCGACAATAGTGCGACCACACTGCTGTGGCACCATTTCGTTGTTTCAGAGGAGCACCATTCCTGAGAACACCTTCGCGATCGGCGTGCCCATGTGTGGGAACTCGGGGAACGAACACTGCCAGACTGCTTTCGTCTGTTTCTCATGGGATCAGCAATTGGCGTGATGGCGTCACGTGGCATTGGGTACGCCACACGATGACCTGTGGTTCGCATGGCCGGCTTTTTTCACAGCAGGCATTGCATTCTTGACACTTTAAGGCCGGTGGCTGTGTCTTATATTTGAGTTGTCCGTGATGTTACGTTTCAACAACGCAACACAAGACCCCAAAAAGTTAAAAAAAGGGCAGATCGATTTGTGTTGTCGTGAAATAAGAGAGGGAGTTCCACACACGAATTGGGGTGTCAGTCATTAAAACAAAGACGTTTTAAGCTGTAGCAGGACCTTCTCATCAGATTTCAATCACCAACTTCCTCCTCAGAATGTGAAAATATTTTGCTGTCGCCCACCTACATAGGGAGAAATGATCATCATAATAAAATAAGAGAAATCAGAGCTCTTTTCACCGCGCTCTTTTCGGGAGTGGAACGGTAGAGAAGTAGCTTAAAGGTCTTTCGATGATCCCTCTGCCAGGCACTTTATTGTCAATTGTATAGCAATTATGTAGATCGCATTTCTATGTATAGATTTTTAAAAAATAAATGTCATTGTTTTCCAATTGTTTCACTTCCAGCAATGTCACATCAAAAGTTTATTGAGAAAATCCGCTTAGAAGGCTTGATTTGGCCATTAATAAAATTTATCATTGCTAGTTCCGTAAATCTGGTGGTACTTTTCGACTTTTTGCGCGATGGGTGATATATGATGACTTCACTTTCATCATTTGGTATTGGGCAAAGCGAAGTGTTGTGTTGGTTTTCTGCCTCGTGTCAACATACCACTGGTTGTCAATGATGGCGCTTTTCATTCCGTTACGTTCACAGAAGATCGGTGTCCCACAGGATTCTTTGGTAAGTGTCACACTTTTCCTCATACCTATCAATGGGTTTCTAACCTCTGTTGGCCTCTGGTTACCCCAGCGTTGTGTATCGACGATTTTTGCATCTGTTTCAGTTCCCACTCGGCAGCATCTGCTGAACGCCAGCTCCAAGGCGCCATCCGACGGGCCCCTACGTGGGCCCTCTCCCATGGCTTCCAATTTTCTTCTTCCAAAACGCCGGTTGTGCGTTTTTGCCGTCGACCCAAAGTACACATTGATCCAGAACTTTATTTAGGCGACCATTTCCTAGATGTTTGTAGCACAGTCCCGTTTCTTGGACCTTACTTTTGATAAAAAGTTGACGTGGCTGCCCCATATTTGCTACCAGATGACTACCTGCGCGTGAAAGCTTAATACTCTCCGCCTCCTGGCCCACACATCGTGGGGTGCAGACCCTGCTACTCTTCTCCATCTTTAGAGTGCTCTGTATTTGTCCAGGCTAGATTATGGTTGTCAGCTTTATGGCTCAACGGCTCGTTTCACTGTGGAAGTACTTGACCCTGTTCATCATTGTGGACTGCGTCTGGCTATCGGTGCCGTTCGCACAGTGTTTTAACATTTACCGACTCGATGAGTAGCTTGCAGGCTAAAGACCGATGATGCTCTCGTCATCCCTTGGTCTCTGGTATCCATGACCTCTTTGCCCTTGGACGTGCCGCCTTTTCCGTTCCCGTCCTGTGGGTCCCAGGTCACATGGGCATCTCAGGGAATGAATTGGCTGACCGTTCGGCTGGAGAGACAGATAGTTACCCCCTGTTCCCTTTCATGATTCCAGGTGCAGATATGCGTTTACACATCAAATCTCTCTTTGCCAAAAAGTGGAATGACGTCTGGTGCGCTACTGGTCTCAGTAATAAACTCTGCACAATCAAGGAGATTACTGCAGTTCGGCGCTCTTCCTTGTGCTCCTCCCGGAAGGTGTCCACTGTCTTATGCCGTCTACGCATCGGTCATACTAGGCTCACCCATTGTTTTCTCTTGCATAACGAGCCACCCCCACAATTGTGGATGTGGAGCCAGATTGACGGTATCCCATACGTTGGTGGAATGTCCACTACTTTTGGCCCTTGGTACTAAGTATAGTCTTCCCGACTCCTTGTCTTTAATATTAGCAGACGATTCATGGATGATTAACTGCGTCCCGTTACCCCTGGAGCAGGAGCAGGGTGTTTGTGGTTGGGGCCTCTCTTCGTGTTTTCTGGGTCTGGGACCCATGACCACTCCCCTGTGGAAAGATCATTCTTTTATCCCTCAGTTTTTCCAGTGTTTAGATTTGACCTACCCTTTTATGTCATCTACGGTGTGTGTCTTAACTTCCTCACTTTATAGTTTAACCTCTCTGAATAGATCCGCCCACTTTTAGCGGACTCTCCGACTTACGCTAGTAACTTTTGAATCGCGGGACTGATGACCTCGCCGTTTAGTCCCATAACCCCCCAATCAATCAATACGCGGCGTCCAGTGTGAAGTTTACTTTATACGATAAGGATCTATAGAAATTCGTCCATCGCTGCGCTAAGTGCTTTAATGCCGCACTGAAATAATACTAAGAAGTAGATACAGGTTAAATCTTTAAGAGGATAGTCCAGTAAAAAATAAAACTTTTTGCTTAATTAATCAGTTGGTCTCAAATTTTTACATACAATTTCTGTATATTGCTAAATATAACTACAAGGTTACAACTCGATTCATCCAACCGTTTTTGAGAAATTATTGTTTTATTCTATTTTGAAGAGTTTTTTGAAAATTTTCTTTTATATGAGAAATTTACTTTAATGTGCTTGAAAAATTGAAGACTGTATTTAATAATATAGACTAGCAGTTTTATGTATGCTTTTTTGGATATCTTTTACGATGACCTTAACATTAATTTTCAAAGTTCTGAATCTTTTTATTGAAATAATCTAAACGTTCACGTATCAGTATTTTCTTTTCTAAATATTTTTATTTGAGAATTATACTCAAGACTGTTAGCAGTGACAGTAGGTGTTCTCTCAAAAAATTTCGTCCGAGTTTGGGAATATTTACTATAAATAAGTGGTTTTTGAATGTTCAGTTTTACAAATTAGAGATAAATGCACTCAAAGTAACACAACACAATCATCCACCTGTCCTTGCTGTAAAATCCACCTGATCTGTAAGTTGTGCTTTCTGCTAGTTTCTGAGCTTCCTCAGCATCGATGGCTGTCAATCTCGATGCATGTCGTCTTCTTTTTTCAAATCCTAGGCACCGTTTGGCCTTTTGCTTCCAAAATTTGCCTCCATCCCTGTAGTCTAGTTCTTTGCATGTTTCAGTCCATTTTTTGTGTCTGTGTTCGCAGATTATTCGTTTTATCCTCGCGTTAAGCCTGTTTCAGATCGGTTTTAGTGTGGGGTCGTTTGTTCTTTTAATTTCTTTGTACACCCTTTTCTCGTATGAGCGCTAGCGCTGCCTGTGGAATGGTGGGTTTCCAGTTTTGTATTACTTTTTTGGCGATATTTTCTTCAACTGCGGTTTGAATTGTCGATTCTATTTTTCTGGTGACCTTCAGTAGATCCTGGTTGTCTGTGATCGTTACTGGGTCAGCTAGTTAGTTGTGTATTTTTTGCTGGTTTCCCTCCCAGTCTGCTGCTCTGTAGTTTCTAATCGTCCTTGTTTCTGGTCTGGGTGGTGGTGGAGGGGACTCTGTGGTTGTGAACAGTATTGGTAGATGATCGTTTGTTATCATTGGGCCTACTTCGTGTTGTGCCATGGCTTCTTGTAAGCGTGGTCTGTAGATAATATGGTCTAGTGTGCTGGTGTGGAGTGGTCTGCATATCGTATATATGTCGGTTGATTGATTGGGAGTGTGTTCCACTGTCCTGTCGTCAGCAGATCGAAAAGGAGTTGTCCATTGCTATTTTCCGTGGTGTCTCCTAAATTCCTCTGCCTAGCGTTTGCGCCCATCATTATGATTACCTTTCGGAATGTGTGGAGGTATTGAAAGAGAAGTCCATTGGGAAGCGTTATCTTGGGGAGGGGGGGGGGGCAGTGTAGAGACACGCCACTGATAGTTTTTCTCTTTCCTCGATTGGTATTTGTATTACTAATGCTTCTAGATCTTGGTGTTTTTGTGGCAAACGTAGTTCTATAGTTGGTATTTTCCTGTCCGTGTATATGGCCACTTCTTCTCTACCGCTATTGTCTGACCTATGTTTTATGTGGCAGTTATATCCTGGGAATTCTACTTCGTCTTTTTTTTTCTTCGACCATGTCTCTGTTACATCCATTACGTGTATTTTCTGATGGTGAAGTGTGTAGTTGACAATGGTGTTTTTGTTTTTTAATCCGCTCGCGTTTGGGTATAGGAAGTTCAGTTGTGCGTCTCTTCTGTCGGTTTCTGCCGTGTTCGTTCTGCTTGGGTTTGTGGTGTTTTATTTCTTTTTACTGGTGTGGGTTTGGGTGTTCTTTTCTGTTCCTATCGTGATCAAATGGACTGATTGTGACGTGTATCCCTTTACCTACTTGTGTTACTTTTACTATTCTTCCGTAGATCTTTTTGGACATTTCTCCTGCTGTCTGTGCTATCTCCCGTTTTTATTTTTTTTTTTACTTTTTTTTCTGGAATAGGTTCCATAGAACGGTTGTGGCGTACCTAATGACATCTTCCTTTACCCATCTGTCCTGCTCCTCTTATATACTTCTCCTTCCTCGTCACGTGATCGCAAGCCACCAGGCAACATTCAGTCTGGCGGTGGGCAGTGGTCGTTTTTTAGCTCACCAACGATTTTTGTCACCGATGTATGTTGGCATTATAAGTGGAAGTTAGTTTCCGAACTGCCCTCTTATTACGACGAGATGGAGAACAATCGCTCATAATGAAGAATGCAGTTCAATCATCTGATTCTCTACTGAGATAGGACAAAACTGGCGATCCCGTACGGAGATATTTCCGTTGACAAAGGAGAAACTAATGCTATTATGGTCCCTTGTCATTCTCAAATTCTGAAGATTTACAAGAAGGCAAATGGGATATTGCGTGGAGAATTCGGAGCCACACTCGCTCACTGGAGTTTGTATTACATTGTTCACGAATGCCCCATTTAAACGTCGCTTTCCAGTCTCCGGTCCAACCAGGGTGCCAGCTTCGTGAATTGATACAGTCTCCAGTCACGAACTGCTGTTATTTATTACTTCTGCAGTCAGTTGAAGGACAAACTGCACCGTTGTGGTACCCATGCTCACAGACTGCTGCCGTTAACAGTGATCTCCATTCACTGATTCCATAGGGAGTCACAGGATGTGGTCAAATTGTAATCATTGCACTTTAATGACATCATTGCAAGAAACCTTCCAGTTTTAAAGTAGTCGAAGCAACAGGCATTAAGAAGAGGAGGCAGTTTAAATCTGGAAAAATTGCTAGCCACCTCGATGATGGCTACTTACATCTTAAAAGAACCAAGGCGTACACCAAATGAAAATGAAAAACAAAAACATCTGTAGACATCATGTGAAGCCACATGCCCACGAGGGATTGATACACGGGCAGATATGAACCCTGTAACACAGCAGAAGTCGAGGAAGGATCGACTAATCCACTTACTCGAATTCGCAAATTGTCGTTCAAGTAGAAGAGTACGTTTTTCGCTAGACAAGTGCATTTGACGGATTTGTGACACTTGTGCAGAGTGAATTACTCTTGTAAGGGGATAGAATGAGTTGGCATTTCTAGGGAGCCCAGGACAGTTCACGTAGTAGACTTCGGAACAGGGTGTTCCAGAAGTAGGATATTCCAGTCCGACTGTTACTACCTGCGACGTACTACTGGGACGCACTAATAGTAAATGTCAATTTCTGTAATAAGAGCTCTGTCCGCACACTTGTTCATTGATAGACGGCTGTGATGCATGGATTTCTCCCTGAGTTCAGTACTGCACTTGATCTCCGACTGGCGAGTAGCGTTCCAATTTCTAAGTGTTGTAGAGATGGCGTTATCCAGGACCATCAGAGGGAAACCGTATTCATTTACAACGGAAATCAATGTATATACCACCAAAGGAGATGTAACTTAATGGCGCTGTGTAAACGTTATAAAGAATAAATGCAAAGAAAGATCATCCGCTAAAAAAGCACAGTCTTAGAAGAGGATAGCCTTGTTCGTATTCCAGATGAAGCAGCAAATGAAGTGCGAAAAAAATTTATGAGTGCAGAAAGATGTGCACAAAAAACATATATTACAATTTCATCAATTGACATTGAAGAACTAGGGCTTCAGTCGAGCCTACGCCAGATCCTACCGATTCTGGAGGAATATTCTTTAAAGAAAATTATTACTGTTGAATTATGGCAGCAAATATAGCAGCAGGTGGCAACAGGGGATCGAATGAGAGAATATTACTGTCTGTCAGCGAAAAGGGAAAATCGTGTTTGTCAAGCTGTGAACCATTATTTATGGATGGACGTTCAAAAGTTCGAACAAATAGTTTGAACAGTTGTTTATACGTCACGCCGCTCTTATTAGTTCTTGGGAGGAAACAAACACTATTCGAGCTGCCTGTTTTGCTAACAGCGAAAAGCGTATGATTTTTTTTATTTAAACTATTGAAAGCAACGGTTTTGGGTGGAACATTGCGTCTCTCATGTTGTACTTGGAAATTGCTATTGTCTAGTCAGATAGTCTTGTTTTTCTGAAACAGAGATTACGGGTCGCAATTTTTATTTTAATCAATTTTTGTGGAAATAAGTTCAGTGTTGCAGCCTTTTTGCTATCTGCAAAGAAAACGAAGAGGAAATTTTGGAAGAGTACGTCTCAAAACTATAAGCTTCAGGACTTATACGACTATTCCAGGATCAATGGCCCGATAAAGAACACATAAGGAGAGATATGTGGAAATGAAGTGGAAGGCGCCATCGCCCTAACAACGTCTTTGAAGGATGGAACCGAAGGATAAATACATTAATATCATGCAAATGCTTATTCATTAGTAAAACTCCGAGAAGACGCATAGTACAACGCCCACCAGTTTGACTGATTAATTTCAGATTTCGATCGGAAAAGAATAAAAGGCCAACTAATAAGACTGACGAACTGCAAAGGCTTTAAAAAGATTTCAAATTGACGATGACTTACATTCATTTCTGATTTGTGTGACCTACACGCAGAAATTTAAGTGAAGAAGGGAACGTCAAAGCTAGTGGAAATTATGTAGATATTGAAAAGTAGTTGAATGCATGTCGTTCGTTGGCAGTCTTGTACGTATGTTTAATGGTAGATGAAATTAGACTACCTCCTTGTGGTTTTCCTTGGAAACGACACCAAGTCGACAAAATGTCTTCTGCAGTTTGTAAAATATTCGCTGATGAAGACCGACGAGACTATCTCAAAGGCTATGACTTTTCAAGGGATTCTCTGTATAGAAATCTGTATGAGTGGACACCAAATACAAAATCGTTGCAGCGGGAACACAGGCGAATTAGTGCAAATACAGCCTTTCATTCTCCCACCGTGTGAAGACGTGTCGTAAACTACACCACACTGTGCTACACTGCTAGACTTTTTAGTGTTCCTGTACCTGTGAAAAGCTGCTGATCCCTGCAAGAGCCCCAGACGCCACAGAATTGTCACTCCGTACAAGTGTTCCAACCCCGCATCCGGCGACGTAGCCACTAGCTGGCGGGAGAGTCGAGCATAGCAGTGCTGAATCTAGCACCGAGGCAGTAAGCTACTAAAAACGTGATACAGAAGATGGAGAACACTATACGAGGTGTGATAAAAAAGGCAATTTTTGTTTTTTTTTACAGTATCTTTATTTGTTTATCAACATTAACTTTGCCCCTGCGAAGTAATCCTCAGTTATTATACACTTGTGACAGCACTTTTCCCAATCTTGGAAGCACTTCTGGAACTCAATTTTCGTTATGACGTTGAGCTCTTTCAGCGATTCTGTTTTTATAGCATCAGTGGTGGCAAAACGACGTCCTTTCATGATTCTCTTCAGCCTCCGGAATAGAAAGAAGTCGCAGGGGACTTCTGTGGTGGCTGAGGCAACATAATGGTCTTGTTTGTGCCAAAAGCATTGAGGAGTGAGCGGGAATATTATCATGATGCGATTTGCACGAGTGATTTTGGCGCAATTCTTGTTTTCTTCGGATCGTCACGCAAACGGCGCATAACTTCCAGATAGTATTCATTATTGACCGTACGCCCATAAGGCAGGAACTCGTGACGAACTACCCCATGTTAATCTAAGAAAACAGTGAGAATAACCTTTAAACGTGATCGAACTGTTCGATTTTTTTTCGGTCGTGATTCTTCAGGCAGTTGGGACGATTGGGGTCTTGGTTTCGACGTCATTCCCTTTCAACAAATTCGCGGCGATTTACCAGAACCATTCATTTTTTCAAATCTTTCGTGTTCTTACTCATAGTTAATTGGCCATAAGCCTCAGTCAACATTTCGACTCCGGTGTTGCATTTCATTCCGTTTTTCAAGCTAAATTTAATGCAAATCCATTGATCTCTCTTCTTCGTAAGACAAAATTTGACGAGCTCTCGAAAACACGCATAACCTTTTCGACTGTCAACAATAGACCAAATATTCAAAACAGCTGAAAATGCAAACGTGCATCAGGAAGATGTGTACCACGAAGATAAAAAGGTTTTGAAAATCGGATTGTAAAGCCCGCGAAATTACAAAATTCCCGTTACTTTTGGTCGCATCTCGTAAAAGTAATATACAGTGGAAGGAGTCAGACACTCCTACTTTTTAAATTTTACATTCAGGTATTATAGGAAGTGGAACTATTGGTGAGCAGGGTAGGAGATTCTCGTAAAAGGAGAAAATTTTTGCCATAGGAGGCGATCAAGCTTTGTGTAACAGTGTAAGAAATCACACTCACGACCCACGTTCAGGTCAAGAATTGGCAGGAAACCAGTAACAAACGTAGTAAAAAAAAAAAGAAAAGAAAAGAAAGCGAGTGAAAAACGGAAGTGGCTGCATTACTGTTTCTCTGTAACTTACTTGAAACACGAAGTACACTGTGTGGTCAAAAGTATTCGGATATCAGGCTGAAAATGACTTACAAGTTCGTGGCATCCTCCATCGGTAATGTTGGAATTCAGTATGGTGTTGGCCCACCCTTAGCCTTGAAGACGGCTTCCACTCTCGCAGGCATAATTTCAGTCAGATGCTCGAAGGTTTCTTGGGGAATGGCAGCGCATTCTTCACGGAGTGCTGCACTGAGGAGAGGCATCGATCGTGTTGAAAGATGCAATCGCCATCCCCGAACTGCTCTTCAACGGTGGGAAGTAAGAAGGTGCTTAAAACATCAATGTAGCCCTTGCTGTGATAGTGCCACGCAAAACAACAAGGGATGCAAGCCCCCTCCATGAAAACACGACCACACCATAACACCATCGCCTCCGAATGTACTGTTGGCACCACACACACTGGTATATGACGTTCACCGGGCATTCGCCATACCCACTCCCTGCCATCTGATCGCCACATTATGTACCGTGATTCGTCACTCCACACAACGTTTTTCCACTGTTCAATCGTCCAATCTTTACGCCCCTTACGCCAAGTGAGGCGTCGTTTGGCCTATTACATATTACTACCCTCTTCAACTGTCGGCAGTCTTTGTCAGTCAACAGAAGAGGTCGGCCTGTGCACTTTTGTGGTGTACGTGTCCCTTCACGTTTCCACTTCAGTATCATATCGGAAACAGTGGACCTAAGGATGTTTAGGCTGTGTGGAAATCTCGCGTACAGACGTATGACGTAAGTGACACCCAATCACCTGACCACGTTCGAAGTCCGTGAGTTCCGCGGACCCCGTTCTGCTCTCCCACGATGTCTAATGAGTACTGAGGTCTTTGATACAGAGTACCTGGCAGTAGGTGGCAGCACAAGGCACCTAATATAAAAAAAAACGTATGTTTCTGGGGGTTTCTGGATACTTTTGATCACATAGTGTAGGTGATGCGTTTTGTGCTGTAATGAGCACCATACCAGAAGATCCATTACTCGCACACTTCGCTCTTGCCCTCATAGAAAATTACACTGAGGGGGAAAATGAATTGTTCTCTCCTTGTATTTGGATAGATAAGTACTCTGGTCTTTGGCGAATGCTGTTATGTAGCTGTGGCAGGTAATTTCTTATCTACGTTCTGATACCTGTGGTGTGTCGTAACTTTACAAACTGCTTTGTTTATGGGACTATAGTACATGAACTGCTTATACAGTAACGATCTACAATTGATGGTAGACTGTAACAGCTCCAGAGTTAGTTTAGTATTCTATCAGCGAATGACCACTTGTGCAATAGCTGATCGACAGCGTCAAATTGAGTACCACCAGTCATGCCGTAGGTTCAGAATGTTGCACATTTTGAAAATAAGCGAACGCGCAAGATTTAGGAGTAACCAAATGCTGACAAGCGTTCCCGCTGTCGTTCTGCACTGGAGGTTCAAGGCAGGTTGACGCTGGAGGTGTACATCGAACAATTTCTCAAACGACCAGAAGCAGCACGTCAGAACGAGTCGCGCAAGATATACTTGTGAAGCGTGACAACACATTTGTTTGATGTCTCTTCACAGTCTACACTAGCGTTACATCTCGTAAACATCGTGCTGAGACTGCGAAAGCGTACAGCGCGTCAGAAACTATCAATGTTAATGATACTGACTTCCGCAGGCAAGTGCTCTACTACCGGCTGAGCAATCCAAACACAACTCATGACTCGGCCTCACAGCTTTACTTCCACCAGTACCTCATCTCATACCTTCCAAACTTCAAAGAAGCGGTCCTGGCTACCTTGCCAGACTAGCACTCCTGGAACAAAGAATATTGCAGCAGCAGGACCTAGCAACGGCCTGGGGCATTGCCTCCAGAATGAATTTTTCACTCTGCACCTGTGTGTGCGGTGATTTGAAACTTTGGCAGATTAAAACTGTATGTGGGCCCGGACAAAGGTTCCAGGTTCGAGTCCAGGTCCGGCACACAGTTTTAATCTTCCATAAAGTTTCAAATCGGCGCACACTCAGGTGCAGAATGAAAATTCATTCTGGAAATACATAGCTGATGATGTGCATTTAGACTTCGTGTATCCTGTTCGGCTTCCATTGAGATCAAATCTCTGTTACATGTACTATTTCACTAGCACGACGTTCGTCTACAAAGACGGCTGTTGCAAAGTCATACGGCTGCTTCATCGATGAAGTATACCTATCGCCATTAGAGTTTGCGAATGAAGAAGCTGCAGATCGCTTATATAGGTCACCATCTGCACCAGCTGATTAGCCCTCGGAGTTCCTTCGGCGCAGGTTTCATGTCAGTGCCTCAGTATATTGCTGCTCCGGAGATCTAAACCGTGACATCCCTTAATGACAGACTCCTCGACCGACTGCCTTGGGCAAGCCAGAGCTGCCCATTTGTTGCGATAGACTGCTAACTTGTCGAGGCAGTGGAGCAGAAAAATCGGCACAGTACCTTGCGCCGTTCCGACGTTTGCGGAGATCCGAAGAAATGCGGCCATCAAAAGTTATGATAGGCTTTGGCAATATCTGTTCACAATCACACTAACTCAGTTACTGTGTGTAGTGTTTACGAACAAGTCATCACCATGGTTATAGCGTCTTCCGCAAACAGTTCAGCAGTAAGTGCACGTACCGGGGAGTGTTGGTCTTCCAGCCAATTTCAAAAGTCTTTCTCATTAACTGTGTCATATGGTGTAGTAATCAGAGGGCTCCTTAAGATTTAACTACCCGCCTCAATCCTTTTCATAGAATTACACTCGATATTCTCCTAAATGTGTCCCTCTCCTTTTTATAGAATAACGTTTGATCTTTTCCAAAAGTTAGGCAGCTACTCTGCCGAAAGCGTCTTCTGACGTACCTTGTCAGTGAGAGGTTTATGTATTGCAGTTATAGGAGACCATATTGTTTCATGCTATTACATTAAGAGTAAGCCTTTAAAATTGCTTATTCTATTTACTATGACATGTAACAACAATACATGTATCAATATATATCTTAACTCTGACTCTTGACTGAGAAGTTAACATTTGTGAATTGTTTCGAAGGATAGTAAACAAGTGCGCCTTGAGACTAGTGATGATGTGCTGTTGTGAAGTGCAGTTGTCCGCACTAAATCCCAACAACAAGACAAGTTCCTTCCCTATTTTCTGGTAAATTAGGCATGCTTTCTCAGTTTAGCGTATTTCTTCGTCGTCTTTGATTCGCGATTTTCAAAGCTTAACGCATATAATATGAACGCACATTTCTATGGCCTCACCTCTCTCAAGGGTAAAAGAACTGGTCCAAGAATCTGATTACACCCGACGATAGACCCGAAATGCATCGTGTAATATATTGAAACAAGCACATTTATGACTGAAAAAGTTGGTTATATACACTCCTGGAAATTGAAATAAGAACACCGTGAATTCATTGTCCCAGGAAAGGGAAACTTTATTGACACATTCCTGGGGTCAGATACATCACATGATCACACTGACAGAACCACAGGCACATAGACACAGGCAACAGAGCATGCATAATGTCGGCACTAGTACAGTGTATATCCACCTTTCGTAGCAACGCAGGCTGCTATTCTCCCATGGAGACGATCGTAGAGATGCTGGATGTAGTCCTGTGGAACGGCTTGCCATGCCATTTCCACCTGGCGCCTCAGTTGGACCAGCGTTCGTGCTGGACGTGCAGACCGCGTGAGACGACGCTTCATCCAGTCCCAAACATGCTCAATGGGGGACAGATCCGGAGATCTTGCTGGCCAGGGTTGTTTACTTACACCTTCTAGAGCACGTTGGGTGGCACGGGATACATGCGGACGTGCATTGTCCTGTTGGAACAGCAAGTTCCCTTGCCGGTCTAGGAATGGTAGAACGATGGGTTCGATGACGGTTTGGATGTACCGTGCACTATTCAGTGTCCCCTCGACGATCACCAGTGGTGTACGGCCAGTGTAGGAGATCGCTCCCCACACCATGATGCCGGGTGTTGGCCCTGTGTGCCTCGGTCGTATGCAGTTCTGATTGTGGCGCTCACCTGCACGGCGCCAAACACGCATACGACCATCATTGGCACCAAGGCAGAAGCGACTCTCATCGCTGAAGACGACACGTCTCCATTCGTCCCTCCATTCACGCCTGTCGCGACACCACTGGAGGCGGGCTGCACGATGTTGGGGCGTGAGCGGAAGACGGCCTAACGGTGTGCGGGACCGTAGCCTAGCTTCATGGAGACGGTTGCGAATGGTCCTCGCCGATACCCCAGGAGCAACAGTGTCCCTAATTTGCTGGGAAGTGGCGGTGCGGTCCCCTACGGCACTGCGTAGGATCCTACGGTCTTGGCGTGCATCCGTGCGTCGCTGCGGTCCGGTCCCAGGTCGACGGGCACGTGCACCTTCCGCCGACCACTGGCGACAACATCGATGTACTGTGGAGACCTCACGCTCCACGTGTTGAGCAATTCGGCGGTACGTCCACCCGGCCTCCCGCATGCCCACTATACGCCCTCGCTCAAAGTCCGTCAACTGCACATACGGTTCACGTCCACGCTGTCGCGGCATGCTACCAGTGTTAAAGACTGCGATGGAGCTCCGTATGCCACGGCAAACTGGCTGACACTGACGGCGGCGGTTCACAAATGCTGCGCAGCTAGCGCCATTCGACGGCCAACACCGCGGTTCCTGGTGTGTCCGCTGTGCCGTGCGTGTGATCATTGCTTGTACAGCCCTCTCGCAGTGTCCGGAGCAAGCATGGTGGGTCTGATACACCGGTGTCAATGTGTTCTTTTTTCCATTTCCAGGAGTGTATTTACTTGGATCGAATGCAGTCGCGTCCGCAACTGGGAGGCATGGATGATAGATGATCACATTTCTTTAGGTGTCCGTTGCTGCTGATGTTTCGTCTCGAGTCCGAGGATTGGTTTGAAAATAGTATAACGATTTTTTAAATTTAATTTAAAGGAGAGGCTGTGGCCCATATACAAACAGTGTCAGTATAAGTTCACAAGATATATGTTACTGGACGGATTTAGATGTGGTAATACGAGCACTCCAGATTTGCAATTTTTCGGACTACCAAATGAGGTTTCTCCCGAAAAATAGCCAAACGTTGTACACATACGTCTTACTATCCTGAAAAGAATACAGTGGGATATAGACTGGAGTCTAGAAGGCTTGCGATAATTTAAATAAAACTTGATTCATGTTGTTCTTATGGTCTTCAATTTAAAACTTAGTTTAATGCAGCTCTCTACGCTAGCCTATCCTGTGCAAGTGTCTTCATCTCTGCATAAGTACTGTAAGCTACATCCACTTGAACGATCTTACTGGATTCATACCTACGCCTTCCTCTACAGTTTCCACCCCCCCCCCCCCCTCCCCCATGAATTTCCTCCATTAGCAAACTGACAAACTGATGATCGCTTGATCCCTGTCAACCGATACCTTGTTTTAGTCTAGTTATGCCATGAATATACGTTTATATATTGGTGGCATATATATATATATATATATATATATATATATATATATATATATAAAATTCCCCTTTAGGAGAGCGATTGAACTTGAATTCACGATTTTATTTTTGGATGTTTTCCCTTTTCCTCTTCCGGAAACTCTTCATCCTCTCAGAATGTTCTCTCTTCCGTTAGTCTGTCCACTTTGTACCAGGTCATTGCTTTGTTCTTTGCTCTAAAGCCACAATCATGATTTTACTCCAGCACTCGTTGCGGTCGTCGAGATTTACTATGTTGATATCTGTTGCATGTCCCTCTGGACCTCTTTCAGTCACTCCGTGCTGCATTTGCTCTTTGTTATGTTGAGTAGTGCTCTCCATCTTGTAGATATGTGTGTAGAACTTTGCTCGGCGTTTCCTGATTCCTTCGGTTAATGTATTGGTCTTTTGATAGAGTTCGTTCTGAGGTCTCTTCATCCAAATGCCGTTTTTGATGATTGCTCCGTAAATCTTCCTAGGAATTTTTCGTTGCTGTTTTTCTATTTCCCTAATGTTGGAGTGACCGCCGACGGTTACCATTGTTTCAGTTGCGTATGTTGCTTTTTGAAGAATCTCAGTTTTGTAATGTCTCAATTTTGCGTCTGTCGAAATGCATTTCTTGTTGTAGTAGGCCCCTGTTAATTTATATGCCTTTTGCAGCTTGCTGATCCTTTGTTCATTGGCGATTCTATTTAGTCCTGATGACTGTATAGTTTCGCCAAAATATTTAAAGTGGCTGACTTTGTGATTAGCAGGGACTTGTTTTCTGGCCGTATTTCCATACGAAATTTGCAATCCAGTTTTTTGTGCAACTTCATGTAGTTTTCAACTGCCTGAATCGCTTCTGTCCTGTTGTTTGTGATAATCGCAGCATCGTCCGCGAAGGTAAGGCATTTTACTTTAGTGCGGTTTTCTTTTCTATTACCAACTGGGACATTTTTTACATGAGTTTCCCATTATCTGACGATCTTGTCTAGAACAATATTGAAAAGAATCAGGGGTTTTCCGTCCCCCTACCGTACTCCCGTTCTAATTTCAAATATTTCCGATATCTCACCCATGAATTTCACTTTAGAAGTTGTTCTTGTAAGTTTCTGTTGTATGATTTTCCGGGTATTTCAGTCGATTCCGAATTCTTCCATGGTTTTAAAGAGCGTTTCGCGGTCTATTGAGTCCTGAGCTTTCCTGTGATCGAGGAATGTAATTACTGTATTCCTGCACTTTCTCATTTGTAGTATCGTCTTTAGGCTCCAGATCTGTTCCGCGCATGACCGCCCGTTTCTGAGTCCGGTCTGGTATTCACCAAGTAGTAGATTCGCCTTGGATCCTATTCTATTTAGAAGTGCGTTGGAGAGGATTTTGTATGCCACTGGGAGCAGGGAGATTCCTCTGTAGTTGTTGATGTCGGTCTTGTCACTCTTTTTATGTAACGGGTGGATCAGAGAGCATTTCCAGTCTTCTGGTATTTCCTCTGTCACCCATATGTCTGAGAGTAGGTGATGAAGTTTCTGTGTCAGTATGGGATCGTTCAGTTTCCAATCCCATCTTCTCCTGATGCTTTGTTGTTCTTGAGCTGGTTGATTATCGCCGTAATGTCTGCGAGGTCTGGGGCTGTTTTGAGTCCGGGCGTGTGAATACGGGGGTGTGAAGTCAAGTTTTTCCTGCGGTGATTCACAGTTAAGAAGGAAGCAGAAATACTTGGCTAATATTTTGCAGTTGTTTTTTGAGTTCGTTTTTAATTCGATTCACTACTTACTCTTTGGTCATCCAGTCTACCCGCCCGTCTTCAGCAGAATCTCTTGCACCACATTTCAAAAGCTTGTATTTTGTCCTTGTCTGTTCTACTTATCGTCTGCGTTTCGCTTCCACATTATGCTGCAATACAGATAAATACTTTCAGAAAGTACTTCTCAGTGCTTTATATTCAACGTTAGCAAAATTCTCTTTTACAAAAACGCTTTTCTTGCAATTGCCAGCGGGCATTTTATGTCCTCTCAACCATAGTCACCATCAGTTATTTTGCTGTTAAAAAAAGAAAACTAATAAAACATTTCTGGTGCCTCATTTCTTCCTCCAATCCATCAGCCTCGCCTATGTGTATCTTTCAGTATCCCTTCGACGCGTGGAGACAAAAAAACCTACGCGAGCCAGATCTCTACACGAATCTGAGAGATTAGCACCTCCGAGAGAAACTGTGTAGCGTGAGTGTTGCTTGTCCGCGGCCTCGGAATTGTTGCTGAGAATGAATAAACACCGGATTAAAAATTACCCCAGGAGACGTCAAGGGGGTGATAGATCACATTTTGGAGAACAACGTTTGTTAGTGACAGAATGTTCATTGGCGCTTCCCGGCGATGCAAGGCGTTATTTACTATTGGCTGTCCTTGGGACAACGGGATTTCGCCGAACTAGCTGGGTCTGCTAACCAGGTGCGCAGCATACTACCTACGCCGGTAAATCTATAGTGTGGTTTTCGACAAAAGGATCTTAAGCATGAGTGTCTCTAAGCGGAGAAAGGTTATTTCAGGAACGAATCAGGAACTATAATTTTGCCTGATCTACCGCCTTTCGCAGTAGTCAGATGAGTGGATCATAGGCAACACACGCTGCATAAGAACGTCGCCGAGTGGCTATGCTCAGGAGCATAACCAGACGACTTCAATGGTGTACTATACTTCTGATATTTGAGATTTCATTTCAGTTCAAGCACAGAAATACGGGTTGTGGACGACAACTGTTTACTGCGTACCACAGTAATGTAGAGGAAGTCGAAACGAATAATTTGACGTGGACACGCTTTGGTCTACCAAGTCGAGAAACTACTTCAAACTGACCTGAAAAAAATATCTAAGCTACATCTCATGCGCGTCGGGCGATTTCCTTCACAGTGGTTAGAGGCACGTCCGAAGATAACAACTCGTTTCAGTCATTCTGTCGTGTCTCCACGTCGACCCATCTTACTGCACTGATTCCATAAAACCGATTGGCACATGCACACCACTTCACTGCCATGGTTTACGTCAGCAGTGAATGTTCACATGACAGGCTGTTATCAGTGCTACTGTATATACAGTGATCCAAAGCGACCAGTGTCCACTTCTGAGTGGGCGACTAACGATATGTCCAGCAAACTTACTCTACACTGTGCTTGGTTTACACGGTGTTGATCGTTGTTTCTTGGCGCTATACTTATTGGCGGTCGAGGCGATTATGATGCTCCTTCAGCTCTTCCGTTTCCGTACCGTAAGCGCTTAAACTAAACTGCCCTGTAAATTTAGGGCCTCTTAAGGTTTCTACATAGTATCCAGTATTTCGTCACGGAATATATTTCTCGCAGTCTGGGGCAGAGCATTAGTAAATACGAGGGGTGTTAATAAGTAATACAACACATTCTTTTTCTCAGCCAATTTCGGTTGAAAAAATACAGAATTTGTCGTCCAACATCATGGAATACTCTCGCTTCAGACGCTATAGTTTCATGGAGTTCGATAGGTGGCGGCATTATGCGTAACCTCCAAAATGGCATCTGTACCAGAGGTGCATTCCAACCACAGAGTTCTCACTGAGTTTCCTGGCGGAAAACCAGAGTATCGCAGATATTCATAGGCGCTTGCAGAAACTCTGCGGAGACCTGGCTGTGAACAAAAGCACGGTGAGTCGTTGATCGCGGCGTCTGTCATCATTGCAACAAGGTCGCGCAAACGTATCCTATCACCCGCGTGGTTTATAGTGTATTGGAATCCTGAATAAAACCAACCAAAAAAAAGTTAACATTAGTTGTATTGTATTGTATGTGAACCGGGGGCCTAGAAACGACGGAGAGGCTCCGTCCCCGCCGCAGCCGCGGTGGTCCACAACCCCACGACGCCTACCGCAGTCCACTTCACCCCTCCGCCGCCCCACACCGAACCCAGGGTTAATGTGCGGTTCGGCCCCCGGTGGACGCCCCCAGGGAACGTCTCACACCAGACGAGTGCAACTCCAATGTTTGCGTGGTAGAGTAATGGTGGTGTACGCGTACGTGGAGAACTTGTTTGCGCAGCAATCGCCGACATAGTGTAGCTGAGGCGGAATAAGGGGAGCCAGCCCGCATTCGCCGTGGCAGATGGAAAACCGCCTGAAAACCATCCACAGACTGGCCGGCTCACCGGACCTCGACACAAGTCCGCCGGGCGGATTCGTGCCGGCGACCAGGCGCTCCTTCCCGCCCGGAAAGCTGTGCGTTCGACCGCACGGCCAAGCGGGCGGGCTACATTAGCTACTGAACGCCCGTCGTAGTTTCATGCACCGACAACGATCTCTCTCACCGTAAGCTTAAACAGGCGTTTGAGAACTTAGTTTTCCGTGGCGACATTTTTGGGTGAATGTTTCACGAATTTTTTTGCTACATCAGATCTGTGTGTGATGTCAAGCTTTCGACGACTTCCTGTGTCGTGATCGTCGGGAATATTGTAGGCCGTGCGGCAGTTTATTTAGTTGGTCATGTTATGTAATGGAGACGTCACGAGGTTACGGGACTTCCATACGCTGCCGGAGATACTATCGATATCTCTGAAGGAGGAACATTAGTAGCGATGCTGATTTCGTTTGATAGTGAATAACTCAGCTTGTTTCTCACTTGATTTCCAACACTGAGGGCCCGTTTCCTCCGGTGCACCACCAGGGCTATAGCCGCTATCCTGGTTGAAGTAGTTACTGCATGACGACTTCTATCAACACAGTATCCAAGTAGATCGAAGATTTCAGTTTCGTCAAACATAATCCTGTGTTTCTTTATGACACTGTGTTTGGCAACATCAGACTTGTCGAAATCGCGACATGTAGAGTGGTGACTGTGCTGTGTGCTGCACTCTAAAATCGTTCGTATTGACTGATACGATAAAACGGAAAGAGTAGCTGACGGCCTTCAGATAACTCCTAACGAGGATGACAGAAGTCGTCGAAAACTCAAGCTTACGAACAAATCTGACGCAGCAAGAAATCCGTGAAGCATTTGTTCATGAGAAAACAGAAAGGCCTCGCACTCCGAGGATTCCGTACAAACTTATCTATGTATGTGGATAGTTCATCTACAGGATTCGATGAGTGAGTTGCGAGTATCCGAATATGTGGCATAAATGGCAGTATCTTTTAACTGCATTCACTTAGAAACTTAAATTTTTTACACCACCAGCGGCCCTTAGACCTTAGTATTTTATGTAAATTTCAACTTGATACATAAACCTGCCTCTAAGAAAAATGGGTCTTAACAGCCGGACAGCCAGACGGACTAGACAGTGATCCTATAAGGCAGGGGTTCCCAGACAGTAGTATGCGAGGACGTTTCAAGTGATACGCGTACAAGTAAGCTAAACACAGATATAAGTAAAATCATTCTCTTAAGTTGCTTCATTTTTGAAGTAAAACGATAGTGAGAAGACTGATTGACGAAAGTAGCGTCTGTATAATATTGAAGAAACTGGATTTCCCGCAGAATGTTTGTCTCGGACTGAACGCAGGAATCAGCAAGGTCGAATTGTACCCTCCTAACCCCTACCTTCATTAGTCGTCGACGCCGTGGCCGAGAATGATTCCTCTTGTTTTGAAAAAAAATGTAGTGTTGCAGTTTATATGGAACCAAACTACTGAGGCCATCGGCCCCTAGGCTTACACACTACTTAATCTAACTTAAACTAACTTACGCTAAGGATAATAAGCACATCCATGCCCGAGGGAGGACTCGAACCTCCGACGGGGGGAGCCGCGCGAACCGTGGAAGCCCCCCCCCCCCCCCCCCCCCTGGACCGCACGTCTAACCCGGCCGGCCTCTTGTTTTGACGTTGGCGATATTTTGGTCGGGTCTTGTCTCATATCCTACTCTTACATACATCTTTTTGAAACACGATGACTAGCCCCCATGGTAGATTTGGTTCGAGCATTATTACAGATTTAGACGTACTCCAGAAAGGCTCTGAAAAGCAATTTCTCTAAGTTTACACCAAATGTGGCGAATAAGAAATGAATTTTCAGGAAAAGCATCGGAAGAACCAATCACAAAAGAAACTTTCATTGACATGACTAGCGACAATTGAACGGTTCAACGGAAGATATTTTTAAAAAGAAAACTCTCCTTTATTTTTTTGGGAGGGGGGTGGAGGTGGGGGGGGGGGGGGGACAAAAACAGAACTACCCTTCTCTTTTCAAACAAGCAGTCCGAATTTCGGTGCCATTTCTTACCGCTTGCATGTGTGAAAGTGGATTTTCTGAGTTGTTGTAGATTAAAGATAAAAACATAAGGAGACTTAGTATTGAAGAAGACTTGCGAATTACACTACTGGCCATTAAAATTGCTACACCAAGAAGAAATGCAGATGATAAACGGGTGTTCATTGGACAAATATATTATACCAGAACTGACACGTGATTACATTTTCACGCAGTTTGGGTGCATAGATCCTGAGAAATCAGTACCCAGAACAACCACCTCTGGCCGTAATAACGGCCTTGATACGCCTGGGCATTGAGTCAGAGCTTGGATGGCGTGTACAGGTATAGCTGCCCATGCAGCTTCAACACGATACCACAGTTCATCAAGAGTAGTGATTGGCGTATTGTGACGAGCCAGTTGCTCGGCCACCATTGAGCAGACGTTTTCAATTTTTGAGAGATCTGGAGAATGTGCTGGCCAGGGCAGCAGTCGAACATTTTCTGTATCCAACATGCGGTCATGCGTTATTCTGCTGAAATGTAGGGTTTCGCAGGGATCGAATGAAGGGTAGAGCCACGGATCGTAACACATCTGAAATGTAACATCCACTGTTCAAAGTGCCGTCAATGCGAACAATAGGTGACCGAGACATGTAACCGATGGCACCCCATACCATCACGTCGGGTGATACGCCAGTATGGCGATGACGAACACACGCTTCCAATGTGCGTTCACCACGATGTCGCCAAACACGGATGCGACCATCGTGATGCTGTAAACAGAACCTGGATTCATCCGAAAAAATGACGTTTTGCCATTCGTACACCTAGGTTCGTAGTTGAGAACGCCAGCGCAGGCGATCCTCTCTGTGATGCAGCGTCAAGGGTAACCGCAGCCATGGTCTCCGAGCTGATAGTCCATGCTGCTGCAAACGTTGTCGAACTGTTAGTGCAGGTGGTTGTTGTCTTGCAAACGTCCCCATCTGTTGACCTAGGGATCGAGACGTGGCTGCACGATCCGTTACAGCCATGCGGATAAGGTGCCTTTCATGTCGACTGTTAGTGATACGAGGCCGTTGGGATCCAGCACAGCGTTTCGTATTTTCCTCCTGAACCCACCGATTCCATATTCTGCTAACAGTCATTGGATCTCGACCAACGCGAGCAGCAATGTCGCGATACGATAAACCGCAATCGCGATAGGCTACAATCCGACCTTTATCAAAGTCGGAAACGTGATGGTACGCATTTCTCCTCCTTACACGAGGTATCACAACATTTCACCAGGCAACGCCGGTCAACTGCTGTTTGTGTATGAGAAATCGTTTGGAAACTTTCTTCATGTCAGCACGTTGTAGGTGTTGCCACCGGCGCCTACCTTGTGTGAATGCTCTGAAAAGCTAATCATTGCATATCACAGGATCTTCTTGCTGTCGGTTAAATTTCGCGTCTGTAGCACGTCATCTTCGTGGTGTAGCAATTTTAATGGCCAGTAGTGTATGTTGAACCCTATCGAGCCAGACTTTGAAGCTCTGATTACAGATAAAGAGCAACATGCATCCAACTGAAACGTGTAGAAGTGTAGATGTTCTTTCATGAGAATCTAAATTTGAATTAATTACTGATTCTGAAACCTGATTTACCGTCCAAGTTTGACTTGATGATGAATTTTTTGTTTTGTTTTTTGGACTTTTGGACTCTTAAGTTACTATACTCCTTGTTCAGCTTATTACTCTCTTTTCATAGTAGTTGATCATCACAAGGCGAGCCGCGCGGGATTAGCCGAGCGGTATAAAGCGCTGCAGTCATGGACTGTGCGGCTGGTCCCGGCGGAGGTTCGAGTCCTCCCTCGGGCATGGGTGTGTGTGTTTGTCCTTAGGATAATTTAGGTTAAGTAGTGTGTAAGCTTAGGGACAGATGAGCTTAGCAGTCCCATAGGATTTCACACACATTTGAACTTTTTTTTTTTTGGCACATGGCGAAAACCACATGTGTATTGTCAGCACTAAGCAATATGGTGAAAGTCTTTCCCCTGTACCATTCCTCACCCTAGCGGCAGTCGTCGCTCAACTTCACACACACACACACACACACACACACACACACACACACACACACACACACACACCTCCCCCAAGGGTTCGTTTAAAAGTGAAGAAGCTATAGTGGTACGCAGGGACAAAAGGTTTGGGAACCACCACTGTAGTGACTCTGTTTTACCGATTGAGGCACGGAACCCTAAAAAGAGCGTTTTTGTAGTCGACTCAGAGAATGCGACGAGACCAATGCTCATCTTGGCTGTCTGTGTGCCTTGTTGTAGTCAAAGAAGGAAATAGGCCAGTTGTGAGACTGTATGCAACATCTGAGGCAACTACCGGACGATACTTGATCTTAGGTACACGTGACCCACCACTTGGTAGCGGAATCGTGTTCTCGGTAACGGAAGAAGCCATCCGAATAGTAGCTGGGAGGAGGGAATGCCGTAAAGTAGCTGAAGTGGACCGTCGGCGAGCGCCGTGGGCGGCGACCAGGCGGAGACACGCCGTGCTCCACTTGTCGCAATGAAGGTGGACGGCGCTGCGGAAGTGGCCACGGCGGCAGCGCTTCTCCGCCGATGTAACTGCGCAGCCGTCTCCCACTTACTCATCCTCAGCGGATGAATGTACGGCTCAGAAGGCTGTGCCTCTCCGTTGCGTTCGCGCCATCTCTATCTTTAGCCGTGGCGTAGTGATCCTGGCTCTTAAAACGCGAACTTTTGAAGCTGTTGGAAAAATTAGAGGGAGCTAAAAAAATTACAAAAATCGAATCATTACACGTTTCCCTTCAGGGTGCAGCACTTCAAAGTAGATGGTTCGAAAATTACGTCTTTATACGGCGTTTGTTGTTGTGGTCGTCAGTCCGAAGATTAATTCGATGCTCCTTTCCACGCTTGTCTGTCGTGTGCAAGGATCTTCTTCTCTAAAAAGGGTGCTGCAATTTACATCAATCTGAATGTGCTTACTGTATTCATCCCTTGGTCTCCTTCTACAATGTTTATCTCCGACATTTCCCTCCATTAACAAATCGGCGATTGTTTGAACCTTGAGGGTTGTCCTATAAACCGAGCCTTTGTTTGAGTCAGGTTGTGCCACTATTTTTTGTTTTGTTTTACCAGTTCGATTCAATACTTGCTTAAAAGTTACTTGATCTACCCATTTAATTTTCAGCATTCTTCTGTACTCCCGTCAAAACTGCTTGTCGACCACGTTTATTTTTTATTTATTTTTTTCCGCCATCATTCTTCTGACTGGCTGAATTCCTCACCTGTGCCAACCTTTTCATGTAAGTCCTCAATTATTTGTAGGATGTATTCCAGTCTCTTCTTCTGCAATTTTTACCCTCTGCAGCTCCTTCTAATACCGTGGAAGTTATTCCCTGATGTCTTATGTCCTACCATTCTGTCCCTTCTACTTGTCAGTATTTTCCATACATTCCTCTCTGATTCTGTGGAGAAACTCCACATTCCTTATCTTGTCAGTCCACCTAGTTTTCAACGTTCTTCCGTAGCACCACATCTCAAATGCTTAGATTCTTTCTTTGTTTTCGGATTTGCCACAGTCCATGTTTCACCATGCTACGCTCCAAACATACATTCTGAGAAATTTCTTCGTCAAATTAAGGCCAATGTTTAATACTAGTAGACTTCCATTGGCCAGGAATGTCCTTTTTGCCAGTGTTAGTCTGCTTTCTATGCCCTCATTGCTCCGTCCGTCATGGGTTATTTTGCTGCCTAGATAGTGGAATTCCTTGATTTCGCTATACTTCGTGATCCCCAAATCTGATGTTAAGTTTCACGCTGTTCTCATTTCCGCTACTTCTCATTATTTCTGCCTTTCTTAGAATTACTCTCGATCCATATTCTCGTCTCATAAGACTGTTTATTCCATTCAACCAGTTCTGTAACTCTTCTTCACCTTCACTGAGGATGGCAATGTCATCGGCGAATCTTATCGTTGATATCCTATCTGCCAGAATTTTAATATCACTTTGAAACTTTCCATCATTTCCCTCATTTCTTCTTCGATGAATATACGGCGTTTATAAAATTTGTAGAATTTTCCGACAATATTGATAGGAATACACTCTGCGAGATCATGAAGCACTCAAGTAAAATATCTAGGAAGTAAAAAGTTATCTACAATTTGTGCAGGAACCTCACTGCCTAGTCAGATGGATATGAAAGACGAAGGAAGAGAGACTAATTTTGGTTCAGACTTTGCGTCGTGCAGTCATCAAGGGTACACGAGTGGGTCTTCGGCTCCGAAAGCCCATGTCGATGATGTTTCGTTGAATGGTTCGCATTCTGACCCTAGTTGATGGCCCAGCATTGAAATCTGCAGCAATTTGCGATAGGGTTGCAGTTCTGTCACGCTGAACGATTCTCCTCAGTCGTCTTTGGTCCCATTCTTGCAGGATCTTTTTCCGGCCGCAGCAATGTCGGAGATTTGTTGTTTTACCGGATTCCTGATATTCAAAGTACACTCGTGAAATGATCCTACGGAAAAATCGCCGCTTCTTCGCTATATCGGAGATGCTGTGTCCCATCGGTCGTGTGCCGACTGTAACACCACGTTCAAACTCGCTTAAGTCTTGAGAACCTGTCATTGTAGCAGCAGTAACCAATCAATTGGGCCAGACACTTGTTGTCTTGACATAGGAGTTGCCGACCGCAGCGCAGTACTCTGCCTGTTTACATAGATCTGTATTTGAGTACGCATGTCTATACCAGTTTCTTTGGCGCTTCAGTGTAATTGTTAAGAAAAAAATTCGTCGCGGTGCGCCGCTTCATAGTTAATTAGCACTAAAGTTATCTAGCCGGCAGTTGCGCACTCAGGTTCAAGCGGTCCGCTAGGTACAGTTGGTCTCAATCGTAAGCATAGCGTAGATGATAGCGCACGAGACTGCTCAGCTTGTGGATCAGGTTCAATCCTTACTATCGTCCCATGTACAGTTTTGTATCGCTCTCTTGTTCGGTTTTAGGAAACCAAACGAAGAACGCGTTAGGCGACACCGTCTATGGCGGGCCACTTGAACTTGCGTGCGCAACTGCCCGATTGGCTAACTTCGATGCTAATCAACTCGGAAACGGCGAAGATACCGAATTTTTTCCTTAACAATCATTTCTCAGCACGACGTACCCTGCAACACCCTTACAAACTTTTCAGACTATTTCTGATCATCCTAATTTGAAATAAATTACTGACTGGCTTATGTTAAGTCAGTTAAATTAGTTCGCACGTTTTCCGTTCGCCTTTTTCTCCCATCGACGCAGGGTCGACGTGGTTAATTTCGAATTTGGGTTAGTTTTAGGGCTGGCCATAAGCTCTTTCTGTCGCCAGTCTGTTATCCCCTGGGGCACAATATGTATACCCCAACTGTCTTCCATACCATTCTAGTGTTCATCTAGACCGATGTGGGAAACCGCCTTAATACCAAGTCGTGGCTGGCTGACACTACCGTTCAATAGTTTTATGGACTACATAAATGACGTAGTAAATGGCAAAATTACCGGTAGCATTGGTAGGGAAAGAAAGAAACGTGAACGTGTAAGAGACAAACTTGAGCCGACGATTCCTCCTTTTTTTTTCGGCCAGCCGGGGTGGCGGAGCGGTTCTAGGCGCTACAGTCTGGAACCGCGCGACCGCTACGGTCGCAGGTTCGAATCCTGTCTCGGGCATGGATGTGTGTGATGTCCTTAGGTTAGTTAGTTTTAAGTAGTTCTAAGTTCTAGGGGACTGATGACCTCAGAAGTTAAGTCCCATAGTGCTCAGAGCCATTTGAACCATTTTTTTTGGTTTGTTTCGCGCATAATTAGAAACGCACATCATTCTGCGTTAATCCGTTTTGTTCAAATGGTTCAAATGGCTCTGAGCACTATGGGACTTAACTGTTGAGGTCATCAGTCCCCTAGAACTTAGAACTACTTAAACCTAACTAGCCTAAGGAAATCACACACATCCATGCCCGAGGCGGGATTGGAACCTGCGACCGTAGCGGTCGCGCGGTTCCAGAATGTAGCGCCTAGAACCGCTCCGCCACATCTTCCGGCTAATCCGTTTTGTATTTTATGTCCTTACAGAATATAAACTGTATTTTACAAGTAGTAAATATTAGTTGCTCGCGTAATTTCTACGCTTTTATGTAACCACAGCTATTACTTTTGATGCAAGTACTCTGTCAAGTAAAAATAAGGAGATTATTATTTCATCTCAACAGACCATTCTTCATCATGATCAAAGCCAAGAGCTTCCTGTTATTATTGATAAATGCGACAGTTGCTTATGAATGACAGAGATATGTTTTATATGAGTTCAACGAAGTATTGAAACAATGTTTAATATATTTTTGTTTTGCGGTTTTTATGTTAACGTTTCGTTGAGGAAATTGCGTATTATAGCGCTATGTGATAAATCTGTATTGTTTTCACTACGATATCTCTCTATTTCACGTTACAAATCACCAATTTTAGGATAAAACCTGAGTTAAACATTCACAGTTTAAATTTTGTTGTAAATACAGTTTAAGTAACAGGAAGGAGGATAGAACAAAAATGTTACGAAGGTTACGCGGCCTTTGATATTTCCTCTTTCAGTTTCGAGATGCCTTACCTTTTCCGGTTTATAAGGGAATCTGGTAAGACGTTGATGACATATGTAAAGAGAGCGATCGGCATGAGGTGATGCCCGACTACTGTAGTCTTCGCTTACTTACGGTGGTTTTAAAACTCTTGACACATTCATTTTATTCAGCTACACTCAGGAGGTACATATAAGGCACAACACTCGCATATCCGGAAGGAAAGGAACCTTTGTGCTCAGTGGAATAAAACCCTTTCCGAGTCTGTGGCTAAACCTACTCCTTGGGGAGTCCCAGTGAACAGTGCCATACGCCTTTACCTTATTCACTTGTTAACAGTAGGCAGTTTTAATTAACAAATATTTAAACGTAATTTTGATTAAAAACAACATCTGTCTAGTTTAGTTACTAATCACGTAAAAGTACTAGGGAAAGCAAATAGAAAACTTAGTTTTGTTGGAAGGGTTCTGGGAAAACGTAATAGATCCGCAAATGAAATCGCATAATAGACGGTAGTGCGACAAATTCTAGAGTATTGTGCCAATGTTTTGAGTTTTTGGTCAGGAGGCATGACAGGACACATCTAATGAATAAATTTAGAGACTCGCTGTGTGGATCGTATCAGGTCGGTGTAGCCGATACTGAAGTGTAATACAAATTCTCGGGGAACTGAAATGGGTATCGTAGGAAGGAATATGACATAGTTCTTGCGAAACTCGATTTAGAGCTCTTTATTCGAAGATGAGTGTGCGATTATTATGCTGCCGCCAGTTTCTAGTTCGCAAAGGTATCGCGAGATTACGGTGCGTGCGTAGGGATACAGACAGTCATTTTTTCCCCTCGTTATTCCGTGAATTGAATAGGAAAGGAAATCAATAGTACTGGTAACATGTGTCCTCCGCCAAGTTCTTAAAATTACTGCATAATATATTTGTAGCTGTAGTTGATAGTAAAAAAATAAATAACAATAAACCCTCGAACCACTAGTGTTCCTCTCTCTAGCAACCAGAAATTGTCTGCCACTGCTGCGTGGCATGTAGAGCATCCGTTCGGCCGGCCGTAAGCAGCAAGCAGCGGAAACGGCAGTTGGCGCAAACGACGGGAATGTACGCCCCGGGACCGCGGGCAGCACAAGTGTCCTCGGCGGCTTCGTTAACGCAGCTCGCGTGGCCACACACTCAAGCCGTCCTCACACCTGCCCTGTTTCTCTCCGTGAAGTATGCCTAACGCGGTTGGTGCACCCACTGAAATGAACTGGAACATCACACAGAACGTGTTCCTCAACATAATTTGCCAACTTAGGGTTGTCCAGTGTCAACTGTCGGCTATATCTGTCGCGCAAATCTCACAGTTTATATACAAAAACGGAAGCGCGTAAAATACCTTCTTTAGCTCTGTTAGAGCGGAGAAATCTACGTAGATTATGGACACGTAGATGAATTGAACATCAAACTTTTACACGAATTAAAAAAAAAAGCTTTAACATTCCTTTGCAGTCATTACCTCCGTTTTACAGCATTTAACTGTTTTAGATACGCAGCAAAACGCCTCGATTCTCCAATATTTATTCCGATGAGTGTTACTTTGAACATTATACAAACACTGGTCCTTTCTCACTCCGTGTATTAATACGCACATTTGCGCCCTTGTCCACATGCTAGCTCTGTCTGTAGTATACAGAGTACTGAATTGCGAAAGATCAAACAGTTTTGTAGCCAAGTCTTTCAATTCATTGGCCCGTGTTCTCTGGCATGTTCACCTGAACGGAGAGCGCTCTTATTTATACATAATACTGAAAATTCCACAACTTACTTCTATTAATTTAATAAGGAAGTCCAGGATATTTTCGAAAACCTGGAGATCAATAAAAAAAGTATTTGCAGAAAGCAGGATGCAAACTGGTATCCGTTTGTATCCCAATCCACACCTCTCTTCACTACAGTGCAGTTCACAGGTGTTACGTGAGTCAACTATTTTGTGGAGGCTTTAACAGCCGATATGTTATTACCTGGTGTTAAATTATAAGCACATAGCATAAAAAACGTTTTTTTACTAATCTTCAAAGCGCTGGTGCCCTGAAACCGCATGCTTTCATAGGACACAAGTCATATTACGAAAATCTTCAATGCAAAAAGCTTTTAACCGTAAATATATCCTTCCTGTCAATTTATTATAAGAAGTAGCACCAAAGATCCTCACTCTGCCGTTGGGCTGAAGCAGCATTTATTCGTAGCACGTAAATTATAATGTAAAGATCGTCAAATATGGGCTTCGACTCCGTAGACGTAATCCAGTACGGTATCTTCCAAGTTCTGCTTGTGACGTAGAATACTACCTTTCATCTTCACCTACTCTACATTTAAAGCTTCATCTATACTCCGTGAACCACTGTAGACTGTGCGGCCGAGGGTACGTCCAACTGTACCAGTTATTAGGGCTTTCCTCCGTTCCATTCACGTATGGAGCGCGGGAAAGTTATTGTTTAAATACCTCTGCGCATGCTGTAATTTTCTTTTCCTCACGATTCCTATGGGAGTGATATGTCGGGGTTTGAAGTGTATTCCTAGAGTCTTCATTTAAAGGCAATTCTTGAAATTTGTTAGTAGACTTTCTCGGGTTAGTTTCCGTCAATCTTGAAGATTCTTTCTACATTTCAACGATACTCCCCCGTGAGTCAAACAAACGTGTGACCATTCGTGCTGCCCTTCTCGGTATACATTCAATATCCCGTACTAGTTCCACACACTTGAGCAATATTCTACGTTGGGTCGCACGAGTGATTTGTAAGCAATACCCTTCGTAGTCTGATTGCATTTCCCTAGTACGAGTATTCCACCAATAAATCGAAGTCTGCGACCCGCTTGCCCACGACTGAGCCTATGTGGTTGTTCCACTTCATGTCCCTGCGAAATGTTACCCCTAACTATTTGTATGAGATTGCAAAAATGTGTGTGTGAATTCCTAAGGGACCAAACTGCTGAGGTTATCGGTCTTACACACTACCTAAACTAACTTACGCTAAGAACAACACACACTCCCATGCCCGAGGGAGGACTCGAACCTCCGGCGGGAGGGGCCGCGCTATCTGTGACATGGCGCCTCAAACCGCGCGGCCACTCGGTGCGGCAATGAGACTGCAGATTCCAGCTGTGACTCACTAATAATATGTTTATAACATACTATGCTATCTTCCTTTTGTGAAGAGCACAATTTTACATTTTTGAACATTTAAAGTAAGTTGCCAATCATTGCACTACTTTGAAATCTTATCAAGATTTGATTGAATATTTGTACAGCTTTATTTCGCTGTAGATAACTACATCATCCGCAAAAAGTCTTAGGTCACTATTGATATTATCCGCAAGGTCATTGACATACAAGATGAACAGCAAGGGACCCAACGTACTTACCGGGGATACACCAGAAGTTACTTCTACATATGTCGATGATTCTCCACCCATGATAACATGCTCTTCAGAAATCAAGAAATACTTCATCTCCATGACGTCCTTGATCCGTGGCTTTCAGGATGTCACGTGAGAAAAGTGCGAGTTGGATTTCACATGACGTATGTTTCCGAAATCCAAGCTGGTTGGTATGGAGGAGGTTGTTCCGTTCGAGATACCTCATTATGTTTGAGCGTCGAATATGTTGTAAGATTGTACAACAAATGGATGTCAAGGATATTGGATGATAGCTTTGTGGATCATTTCTGTTAACTTTCTTGTAGACTGGCGAGACCTGTGCTTTCTTCAACCAATGGTCATGTTTTTCACTCGAGGGATCTACTAAAGATTATAGTTAGAAGAGGGCTAACTCAGCCGAGGATTGAGTATAGAATCTGATAAGGATTCCATCGGACCCCTCATTGGGCACGTTGGGCTCCATTCGTCGTGAGACAGAGCATCGGGTCAGCTATGTGTGCTATGTTAACTGTTACCTTTAACATGATATAAAGCAGTGATACTCTTTCACAGTGTCTATTAAAACGCACATTTATTCTCTTACCAACATTGCAGCATTGCTGACCTGACTGTAATACATACTACCCTGAATTCCGAAAGAATCAGCCAGTCACATAGGTAGCAATATTACAGTTAATTTGTCTTTATTCCCTGGAACATTCACAAAATCGACAAACTCACTCCCGAACGGATAGCGCTTTTTGTTATACATGACATGGAATCCAGAACATACTTCTATTAATCTTTATGAAAACGTGAAGGTGAATGAAAATATTTGCAGAAAGCGTGGCACAAACCGAAGATTTTCACTTCGCAGTCCGCTCCTGTATCCACTACATGGTATAGCACGGCTGGCCAACCGGCAGCCTGCGGGCAGATTGGGCACGCGGTTTGAGTTCAATCCTCCTCGCGACTGAAATTAGTGCGACAGAAAGCGAGGCTCTCGCGTAGCATTCTGTCCGGACAAATCGCAACTGTTGAAATTGAAAGTAATTTACAATTAATTAGCTGCAGTTGGTTGCTTTCATTGGCGCTTAATTTTCCATTATGACATTTCAAGATGTCTTGCAGCCCATTTTCAGATGTTACATTTGTTTAGATGTCGTGAAAATTGTTTCTTTACTAATGGCGTTTTGGATAAAAAAAACGGAAGCTTTTAAGACGGCTATCGTAAAAGGTCGTAAGTAAAGAAACAGTGTTGATGACGAGTAAATAAAAATAAACATCTGAAAATGGCGTGGACATAAAATTTATGTACTCTCAGAAACGAATACTTTAGGCATAACTTGCTGGCGTGGCTTGTCGGGAAAGACGTGCCTTTCATATCTGTGTGTTATCCCGTAAACATTGTCACGGACGGTGTAATTTTGGCTTTATACGCTAGGAGAGCTGATGTGTTACGTGACGAGGCCGCCCGGAAGCTTAAGTTAGTAACTGAAACTGATCCACAGGTCACCAAATGTTGCCCATGCCTGCTATACAGGGTAGGCCAAAAGACACGATCGGAACTGTTTAATTTTCTTATACTGAAACAAGAAGCAACAATAAGGGCAACCAGGAATATGAAACGGTTCCCTAGCTCTAGAAGAAATTGTATTTAACAGAAAAAGATGCACGCAACAATGGAATAACACAGAAACGAATGCTCTTACATTCACCTCACTATTTCAAACTCACTCTGTATGCTGACCATAATTATCGGCGCAGAGTTGGATTCGCTGTCATGTGCGTCTGCTGGTCCAGCGGAGCACTTCGGGAGTGAGGTAGTCATTTCTTTCAGCTCTTCAACGTAAGATATACGAATTGCGGAAAGATTGTCCTTTAAGAAGGACCATAGCCAGTTACCGCACGTTGTTAAGTTCGAGCTTTTGGCCAACCCTCCACGTCCAGTCCATAACAGAAGCTGGTTGTTCAACCAGTCTCGAACAGGAATCCAGTTGTGTGCGGGGACACGGTCCTGTTGCATAACTACGTCGTTCAGTAGCTAACTTTGTCGAGTTCAGTTAACAGCCAGTAAGATAACATCTGCAGTTACGATGCTGCTATACAGATCCATCGAGGAAATGCGTCCCGATGAGATCACTGGTAACACCGATCCTTAGTACAACATGAGGAGGGTGTTGAGATAATTTCTTGACAATAGTGATGATTGTATTTCGCCCAAATATAAACATTTCGGCCGGCCGCGGTGGCCAAGCGGTTCTAGGCGCTTCAGTCCGGAACCTCGCGACTGCTACGGTCGCAGGTTCGAATCCTGCCTCGGGCATGGATGTATGTGATGTTCTTAGGTTAGTTAGGTTTAAGTAGTTCTAAGTTCTAGGGGACTGATGACCTCAGATGTTAAGTCCCATAGTGCTCAGAGCCATTTTTGAACCATTTTATAAACATTTCGAGACAGATAAGCTACACAGCACATTCATTTGTCGTTATAACCTTACGACGAGCCTCCAATGTTGGAAAAGCTGTGAGTATCTGTTCGCACGAATCACGTCGCGTATTCATATCGTGATCACTTAACTCATTGATGTTGCCGTGTCGAAATGAATAACCTTCTTTCTTCGTCCAACGAGTCATAGACGTGCTTGCAATGCTCATCTCCGCCGACCGCTTCTTTCTCGATTTTGCTGGCGAACGTAGCAATGATTTAAGCGTTCGGTGACTGCCTTGTCGTTGTCATACTTCTTGAGTCTTCCACTGCTCGGTGCATTTGACATAGACCCAGTTGTAAAGACCTTTCTTTCCAGTTTCCGAAGATAAGCCTCCGTTGGGGCTTCTTTCTTGAAACGATTAAAAAAAATTTCCCGTAATTTCATCATATGTGTCACCCGTCCGTTCCTTTTCATGTACCCATATGCTAAGAAGAAGACTTTCTTCAGTTGTGAATCTGCTTCTATCTGCCGTTATAGCTCAAATCTTTACAACAGTACCACCTTGGTAGCAAAACAAAATGTAATCACATCCCGTAGCATTCGCTTCCGTGGTCGTAATTTGAGTTACCTCTACCAGACGACAGATTATTACGGGCAGGGAACTTTATTTTTAATCTAGAATACATTTCAAGATCCATGTAACCGCGAAACTATATGTTAAATTAATTGAATACTTTCCGAGCGTGACTTTTGGCCCACCCTATAAATATTTTTGATGCTCTTACGTCCTGAAGGCTTTAACTGCCGTTGTATCATTACTATTTAGTGACAACTAATCATATAAAAAACGACGCGTTTTCGAGAGATTTTCAATATGCTTGTGTTTTGACACAGCAGGTGTTCATAGTACGTAAGCATAGTATAAAAACCATCAAATGTGGGCTTCAAAGGCAACGATATACGAGAGCTGTTCGGAAAGTAAGGTTCGATCGGTCGCGAAATGAAAACCACAGTGAAAATCAAAACTTTTTATTCGCAACAGTTAGCCACACCTTCCAGCAACCTCTCTAAATGTCGCCGCTCCGAGTTAAGACATTTGTCGTGGCGTTGTACAAACTTTCCAGTACCCTCGTCGCAGAAAGCAGCCGCCTGTGCTTTCCGCCAATTCTCTACGCTGGTTTGCCTTTCGTAATTTGTGCCGAAATATTGTCTTCATAGCCAGCGGTTCATGTGAGCGGAAATGGACAACTCTACTGTGGATGATCAAACACTTCCCATCGCGAACGTTGCAGGAGAGTCTTCATTGCCCATGCAAAATGCGGCTGAAAATAGTCTTGAAGAAAGAAACACATGACATATATGCTATGTGGGCTGCATAGCTTCAGGCGAAATCTCTCACCATATCCACATATCTGACAGGAGACACTGTTGTTTTAGGAATTTCAACGTGATCACTTTGCGCTCTGAACTGAAACGAAGGACACGAAGCGATCGACAGGCACACCAAAGACACTGCCCAACAAATCTGTGCAAAGTTCCATCGGATTTTCACAGTGGTTTCCATTCCGTGCCTAATCAGACCGTACTTTCCGAATACGCCTCGTAATTCTATATGGCGTTTCCTAAATTTTGCTTGTGACGAAAAAGTCGTCTTGAATCTAATTGGCCACGTTCCTCTCCACGAAGCAAAAATCTTACGCGTCTGATTCTGACCTCCAGGCAGGGGAACGTGTCGCAACGTGAATTTCCACCTTCTGACGCCACAAAACTCGATACACTCCATGTCCACGTCCGCTTTTACGTTCCGTGAGAGGGAGACTTTAGCCATTCCTCATATCTGTCGTGTTCCGCTGCGACCATTCTGTCTTTAACCGTACAGGATTCAGTTCATAAATGACTTCCACGTTGCTGATAAACAACAGCGTATAACGTTGTACGAATTCATTCTGCACATGAGATACCACAAGGTTGTGCGTCTGCTTGTAACAGATAGACACTTGCAAAATCGGGCAGTCCTTTTGAAACTAAATACTTTCCAGTTCTCCGCATAAGTTAAAACCCACACACACGTTTCTGCCGTTGCTTGTGTAGAATATATAGTATTGTGAAACAGGATGGATGTATATCATTTACTAATTGTTGTAACAAAGTGTGTGTGCTTCCTGAAGTTAATTTAGTATATCAAAATATTAAGAACCCATGGGCCGTCGATCACGTAAAATTACTATAGAATCTAAAATTCTACAGCGTCTGTATTATATTTTGATTCATTCCTAGTTTGTGATACAATTTTCCACAGTGGATGGAAGATGTAGTGACCAGCTAGAAGTCCAGCTGAGCAGCATGAGATGTGATTTCATGACAGAACGACGGGCGCCTCGTTCGCAGGGCATTCTACTCGGAGCATTAGCATGAGACTGGAACTCAGCTACATGTACGTCATTGTCTGCTTTCACGATTCCATAGCGCCTGCTACGCGGAAGAATGCGTGCAAACATGCCTTTGTGTCGGATTCGCTTGACCTCGAGCGCTGAACGCCCCAGGCCACAATGGATGCTCGCCCGGGCACGGCACGCGGGTTGCCAGCACGACGTTTTCCTGTTAAGTACCGCTTTGCATTGACGTGACACTCACACGAGGCGATATTGCGGCGAGCTCACGTTCCTCTCTGATTTATGGGCCTCCGTGCTTAGCATTGCGATGTGCGCATCTACGTTATTATACTTCAAAAATACGGGGCAATTCGAAATGAATACAACGGGTATAAACGGTTTTAACTATTTAATACACTGCGATGTATCTATAAGAATTACAGAAAGTTAAAAAAGGACATACTTTGAGTATTATGCTGTTAGTCATACGTGTATCATCTAAGACTTTTCAGGCCATACATTCTGAAGCATACCAGTAAACTTCGATTTTTTAAAGAATCGAACTCCCATCCACAAAACTGCTTGAGCCTTCTGATTACCAATGAGTGTATGTCTTCTTTCATTGTCAAATAATGAGTGAATATAGTCTGAGGGGCCGGTGGTAGTGCGGCAGCGTAGGATTGAAGCATAAGCATCGCTATGAATTACAGTTGCAGACAGTCGTCATGGGTGTTGACACGATGAGCAAAGCTTTCCTCATAAAGCTGTTTTATCAAAGTAACAGCATTATTGGTGCTGCTCTTCTCGAGTATTGGCGCATTAAAGGAATCCCGCACTAGGGTTGAAGGGGCGATTCGGAAGTTCGAATTAACTGGCGATTTGGTAATAGCACCTGCGGGACGCCGACGGCCAATTGCGCCAAAATTGTTGAAGAAGTTACTGTTGTCATGGTTGAGAATGAACAGGACACTAACATACGTTGAAGGTCGTAACTGAGCATTGCGAGGGAGGTAACCAGTATCCCGCCTGAGACGTTCTGGGAAGCAGTAGAGCAATCTTTAGTGCGATTTCAGGCTGTCGTGGGAACAGATGGTCGTCATGTTGAGCAATTACTGTAACCTGGTCAATAAACATGGTATGCGGTTAACAAATGTTACCCTATCAAGGGATAATTAAAATGTGTTTCTTTCAGTGGTTTATTTACCATTTCTCTTCCGCATGTTCTACCTAATCTTTCCACCAAGTTTCATTGTCCTGCGATCACTGGCTTTTCATGGAAGGCTCTCTCAAGCAGCGAACGTTTAATTGTAACGATCCACAACTGATGTGGAGCTATCGACAAGAGCACATTATTATTGCGCATTTTGAGATCTGGGATTGTTTTCGATGAAGAAGGCACACACACACAAGGTCTTTCACATAACCCTGTGAAATTGAGTCGGTGTATTTTAGGTCTGGTGGCTATCAGAAGAATACAGTGTCGCCACACCCAGTACGATCGGTCCAATGGTCTGAAAGACGTCGTTTTAAAAATGTGCGAAACTCTGTACCACAAGTGGGAGATTCCTCCATCTTGCAGGAGATGCAATCCGTGGAATCGTTATCAAGCTGTGGCATCGGTCACTGCTCAAGCATGATCAGGTAAATGTTTATTGAAACACATAGCTCAGTGAAGAAAAATGGACCGTCCTATTTTTGTGCCTTCATCGCATAGAAGACGTTTACTTTCGGTGAGTGAGACACGCTGATGTTAACTTACTACACACGAAGCTTTTCTGTACCCCATGTTCGAATATCGTGCCAGTTAAGCTTGCACTTGTGAGGAAGGGTTCCTTGCAGCTAAAAATGAGACGGGCCTTCCTCCGTGGCTTCCAGCATTGACGTATGCGCAGACTTAGTCATTGTGCTCGCACAGTGATAAATATTTTCAACTTTCTTTCAGATTCTCTGTAACACTTAAAATGTATTGTTATGCGCATTTAATAGTTATAGCCGTCTGTAATTGTTGTATTCATTTTGAATTGCCCTTATTGTCTATGGTTTCTGCTGTGGACAGCGAAAAGTCTGTCGGTTACTGGGTCGGATACGGTTTTGGTCCGAACAGGTATTTGCATGCGGAGTGAGGATGGTGTAACGAACAGTATATATCTTAAGTGGCGCACTTGGTCACATAACTGTTGCCCGCAGTTAAATGTCTTGCGTGCTAAACCTCTCTTGCTCGCCTTACTGTCTGCACCCTTCGACAGCGCTCTGTGCTGCTTGCTGTGCCCAAGGTCATGACCTAGTGCCTGTATGCCGCTATCTTCCTGCTCAAGCCATCCACATTAACGTGTTTTTTTTTCCAGGTTTGTACATTATTTCATACTCATATTCGCTGAGTTTCAATGCCCACCTCGTCAGTCTACTGGATGGGTCCTACAAACCTAGTAACCACTTCAAAGCAGCATGGTCCATCACTACCTTGAATTTCCTACCGTACAGGTAACACCGAAAGTATGTTACCCTGTACACCAAGCTAAGTGTCTCTCTGTCTGTCTGTCTGTCTCTCTGATATGGAGGAATTCCCGTAATTTCTTAACGCTCTGTTCAACTATCTTGATGCAAAAGCAGTAATATGTTCCTGATCACCCACTTCATGACTTAAAACATACCCAAAAGAATGATTCGATGAGTCACACAATGATATGAACTCCTTTTGAAAGTCTGGAAACACCAACACCTGACATGGTGTTAACATCTTTTTTAATTAAACTAATTCTCAATGATATTCTTCTGACCATACAAATGTAACACCCTTTTTCAACAGTTTCTTAAGTGGTCTTGCAATATCTGCAATCCCCTTCACAAACTTCCTACAATAATCTGTGAGGCCCAGAAAGGATTTGCAACTCCTTGGTTGTTCCTGATACCAGAAAATCTTACACTACTTGCACTAGCCAAGGATCAGTTCTTAAACCATCCTTACTAATGATATGGCCCAAATAGCTAACTTCCGCCAGTGCAAAATGACATTTTTCCATGATGAGTATGAAATGAGTTGCTCGTAATCTCTTGCCTACTTCCCTCAGATCCAGTGAACACCTGAATGTTACCAGTGCATTTTTCAATCCAAAAGGATCCTTCTATATTGGCAGTGTCTTCAAGGTGCATAAAACGCCATTTTCGGTCTGTCCTCTGAAGCCACTTCTAACTGACAGTGCCCACTCCGCAAGTCCATTGTCGAGAAGCAGTGGCTTTGTCCTGGGTTATCTATCATCTCTGTGACGTTCAGAATTGGGGAGACATTTGTCGTAGTCTTACTATTCAGCTGGCGGCGATCGCGACAAAAGCAATACCTCTTCGAGCCATCCATAAACTTCTTGGGCACGACAATAATTTCTGACCCTCCCCTCCCCCCTTGGACCATTACTCTCTTCTATTATCCCATTAGCCAATTGTTAGTCACAAAGTCCTCCAAAAGTGACTGTGGTATTCTGTACTGCCCAAACAAAGTGAAGCGACATAGTGGTTAGCACATTGGAATCGCATTCAGGAGGCCGCGTCCAGCCATCCAGATTTAAGTTTTCCATTATTTCCCTAAATCGCTCCAGGTAAATGTCGATGGTCTCTTTCGAAGGGCACGGCCTATTTCCTTTCTCATCCTTCCAACACGTCAAGCTTGTACTCCATCTATAATGACTTCAGTGATGACAGGACGTTAAATCATAATCTTCTTTCTACACCACTGCTGTGCTCCTTGTCAGAATCCTGTGTTGTATTGCTGGTGTAGCGGGCACCTTGTGGAAAAAGATTCTGAAATTTTAGCAACAGGTCCTCCATGTGTGTCCTTTTTCTACTCTTTAGCCGGCCGCTGTGGCCGAGCGGTTCTAGGCGCTTCAGTCCGGAACCGCGCTGCTGATACGGTCGCAGGTTCGAATCCTGCCTCGGGCATGGCTGTGTGTGATGTCCTTAGGTTAGTTAGGTTTAAGTAGTTCTAAGTTCTAGGGGACTGATGACCTCAGAAGTTAAGTCCCATAGTGCTCAGAGCCATTTGAACCAATAACAGCACAAGTTCAATGAATAACTTTCATGACGTTATAATGAGTCACAGAGAGTAAAAAATTGTAGGGGAAGGCAGGGAATTGTAATATGTGCAGACAATAATTGGAAGGCGTTGGGTGTGTGTACTATTCTGACCCAGAGAGATGGTACAGTGGAGGAAATCATGACGAATGGCATAAAACCAATCAGAAGAGTTTTAACAAAGCAGAAATATCATCGTCCATACGACCATCTAGCACATTCTCTTGTCATTCTTATAGCGACCGCCCCATATGCACGGAGCTAGTGAACACACACTTTTCTCATAGCCCTGGGCACCCTCTAACATGCTCGCCCACTTCTCAGGCCAGCACCAGCACCCATTGAACTTGCATGGAATAAGTCCCTTTGTGACAAAACATGCCCGCAGCTCGTGGTCTAAGGGCTTGCTTTGCTGCCTCTTGATCACACGGTCCCGGGTTCGATTCCCGGCCGGGTTGGGGATTTTATCTGCCTGGGGACTGGGTATTTATGTTGTCCTCATCATTTCATCGTCATCATCATTTGTGAGAGTGACTAGATTGGATTGTGAAAAGAAAATGGACTTTGTAAAAATTGGGACTTTGTACAGGCGCTGATGACCGCGCAGTTGAGCGCCCCACATCATCACCACCATCTGTGACAAAACATGAACCTATTGTAGAACACACATGATGGCATCTGGCACCTCTGTGATCGTCTCATACACGAATGCAAGACAGAATTTTACCTAAGAGTGGATATAAAATATACATTAATTGTTCAGTTCAGTGACTACATAGGTATGTAACCCTTTTATGTTCACATACAACCTGTATAAGCTGTCTCTAATCCTATGCTTGGCTTTAACACCACCATGTTTTACTAGCCACGGCCCTACTGGAAAAGTTATGCCCTTGTTCCCTTCGGACCTTTTAACTGACTTAACTGGCCATCTACAGAGGGACATACAATTTAAAGCAGAGCCTGAAAAATGGTACAGCTTGTCATTTTGCGCAACAGCAAATCAGTGAGTGATGTGAAAAGAGCTACAAGTGATGGAAAAATCCCTGTCTGGCTGGGAATCGGCTCCTTAACAGTGGATTCTTATCCTGACACTTTCCCTTCGAGCCACTCTACAATCTCTATAGCACGCTAGTTCAATCAAGCTGAAACTCTGCTGTAGGGGTCTTGTTTTAACCTTTCACAAGTGGATGCGGTATAGCTCTACTACACGTTTGTTGCATGGTGTTTGTCTGACAGCTATTGTGATATCATAAACAACTAAGAGGTTTTTATGTCAACAGTGCATCATGCTATAACGTTTCCAGAAAGTTATCAATAGATGAAACCATTGCAAAACGCCGCAGCTAAACTATAAACCTATGTGGAATGTGATATCATGATTTGATAATGAGCAGGTTCAGTTTTACATGTGAATGATTAACAATTGATATACCAAGGCCTCTAAATGATGAAACCGATGTTCCGATCTGCAATGTGCGGGATCAGTCTCCAGTTCTTTCGTGGTCGGATACATATCTGCCCAACATATTTTAAGGGTTATGGTTTTTATTTATTTTCTATTATGATTCCAAATGTTCAAATGTGTGTGAATTCCTAATGGACCAAACTGCTGAGGTCATCAGTCCATAGACTTACACTCTACTTAAACTAACTTATGCTAAGAACAACACACACACACACACACGCATGCCCGAGGGAGGACTTGAACCTCCGGCGGGAGGGGCAGCGCAGTCCGTCACATGGCGCCTCAAACCGCGTGGCCACTCCGCGCGGCTATTATGATTCCTCTTACTTCCATGGTGAATAGGGGCTACACGCTACCAGTAGTCAACCCATTATCCCGGCCACGAGCTTGCTCTGCAGACTTTACCTTTATATTACAACATACACTGAGGTGATACCTCCTGATGTCATGCTGGACCTGCTTATGCCAGGTGTAATGCAGCAGCTCGACATGGTATGGACTCGACTAGTAGTGGGAAATCCCCTGCAGAAATATTGAGCCGTGCTATCTCTATAGCCATAGTGTTGCTGTTGCAGGATGTTGTGCACGAAGTGAATTCTCGATTACACCCCACAAATGTTCGATGGGATTCATTTCGGGCCATCTGCATGGCCAAACCATCCGCTCAAATTGTCCAGTATGTTCGCCAAACCTACTGCGAATAGTTGTAGCCCAGTGATGTGACATCGTTGTCTGCGATCATGGAGTCCATGAATGGCTGCAAGTGGTCTCCAAGTAGCCGAACATAACCATTTCCTGTCACTGATCGGTATAGTTGGACCAGGAGGACCCAGTCTATTCCATGTAATCACAGCCCACATCATTATGGAGCCACCACCAGCTTGCACATTGCCGTTTGACAAATTGTGTGGTTCCGTGGGGTCTGTGCCATTCTACCATCAGCTCTTAGCAACTAAAATCGGGACTCATCTGACCAATTCAAGGTTTTCCATTCGTCAAACGTCCAACTGATATGGTCACGAGCCCAGCAGAGGCGTTGCAGCGGTGTCGTGCTGTTAGCAAAGGCACTCGCGTCGGTCTTCTGCTGCCGTAGCCTAATTTCGCCGCACTTTCCTAACGGATACGTCCGTCGTTCGTCTCACATTGATTTCTGCGGTTATTTCACGCAGTGTCGCTTGTCTGTTATAACTAACAACTCTAAGAAAACAGCATGGTGAGATGTAAAGCCTGAAATTTGGAATCCTCACCACACTATTTACACTCTATATCGCGGATCACTGAAATCCCTAACGATTTCCGAAATGGAATGTCCCATGCGTCTAGCTCCAACTACCATTCCTCGTTCAAAGTCTGTTAATTCCCGTCGTGCGACCACAATCACGTCGGACACCTTTTCATATGAATCACCTGAAGACAACTGACAGCTCCACTTTTTTTTTCTTTATTGTATTTCAATTCCCCATCGGGGCGGGCTGGCAGCAGCGTATGCGCTGCTCTTCAGCCGAAAGACATAGAACAAACAATAGAAGACATTTAAAAATAACAAAGGAGAGAATATGGTGAACATAGATATAAAAAAGGGGGAGCATCATGGAAGGCAATAGACAAAAAAACGGGGTGACCGTAAAATGGAGATAAAAAACTGTGAAAACTGTTTAAAAGTAGCACACACAAAAAGCCACACACTGCGACAATTAAAAGAACACAAGGCACAGTATGACTGGAGCAGAAAAGGTATCGACGGATGGCGTAGCACATAACAAACACTGACGGCGAACCTCAAGGCAGTACACAATTAAAATCACACCTCTTGACGCACAGGAGAAACAGCACTAAACACAACACTGATGTGGCACACTGATGATGATCAAAACAGAGGATCTGCCAAGCGCAAGGAGATGAGGGAAACTGGAAGAAGGGAGGGAGGGGAAGAGATGGGGGAGATGAGCGGGGGGCGCCCTGAAGAGGGCCAGGTAGGGTGGGGTGTGGGAAGGAAAGAGGCAAGTATGGGGTGCAGGGTCTCAGGAGAGGGGGGGGGGGGGAGGAGGAAAATCCGCTCTGGGAGAAGGAGGGAAGAGGAAAAAAGGGAAAGGGGGACCTGGGGAGGGGGGGGGGGGAACAAGGCCAGGTTTTAGTTGGAAGGAAGGGTAGATGTTACGGCGAAGTTCGTCATCCGGGAGGGGGATGCAGCTCCACCCAATGCACTACCCTTATGTACCTTGTGTGCGCGATACTACCGCCATCTGTATATGTGCATTTCGCTATCCGATGACTTTTGTCACCTCAGAGTATGCCGATGAGACGGCGAAAATATATTGAAACAGAGCGGGGTTAATGGCAAAAAAGTTGGTACACGTATAAAAGGAGATGGGAAAACGAGTATCCACGCTAATGGAGGTCTCCTTGGTGACGCAGGCGAAGGCTGCTCTCTGCGTCGTTAGTGCCGCTGTACTTGCGGTAGTATTCTAGGTAATGTTCACACCCGCCTTCGGGCGAGAAGTCTGCTAATTGCAGGTTAGAAATGTCATTGCAGCCGTAGGCTACAGCAGAAATTTAAAGAGTAGGCCAACAGCTTGCTGCGCGGAGACAGGGGACAGTCGTCTCGGGGCTTATGAAGCTTTCGTTTACTTCGGTAATGATTGCGAGCGAGGGCTGCACTAAGTCTGTAATTGCCAGCCGCTGGCACACCTTTTACCCACTTTCTACGCTCACCGATATTCTCAACTCATTTCTCCCATCGTTGCACACGTTTCAATATATCCTTCGCGGAGAAGTCCGTTCGCTGCCCCTTGTAATTGTCTGTCGGGTTCTTAGGCACCCAGCGAGCACTAACTTTACGAAATTTGTACGTGTCATGAGCAGTATCGTACACTGCATTATAGGAAGTGTTGAACTGAAGCGATAAAGTTCGCAGTTGCATATGCCGGTCGTTCAAATTTGCTGCCTCTGTGGCTCCGACATTCTGCGGGATTGTAGCTGTTACCAGCCTCCCGGAGCGCAGCGAATCCCTAAAGTTCATATCGCCCTTTTGGAAGAATGCACACTACCCAGAAAGATTGCTACGGTCCGTACAATCGTCCACATCCACACCACGCATGTCCCTGTGAATTTCACTCTGCTTTATGCCCTTTAAGTTGACGACAGTAACATGCACGCCATGTATGTTACGTAGGTCAGGCTTCTCTCTCTCTAGAGATGCACTGGAAAACAAAATACCATCTGTGGCGCAAACTTCTAACTATATCGACGTGAAATTTCAACATTCCAACTGCAAGATCAGGGGAGAAAAATTATGGTGCGTTTCTTTCCGATCCTCCTTCGTATTTAAATTACTGCCAAAGTGAAAAGTTAGGCTTTCATGTAACTAAAGCCTATCAACTAACATGAGTACACGACAGAATTCTTTACAACCTAGTGCCCACCAAGACTGCATCACAATAGAGCCGTAAATTCCATTTGTAATGACACAGACGTTTTAAGTTCACATTTTCATATTTGTTAATGACAGCCATTCATACCTTTGCAGATGACACACTGTATGCCGAAGTACAGTAACAAACAAAAAACTTACACAATGACTTTAAAATGAAAGAGGTACTACCGAAACTAGCTTGGGGGATCACATAGACTAAAAGTGTTTAACATCAAAGCGAAAGCACAGTCCTGTATTGTTTCGGGCCTACACTAGCCAACCAAAGGAGCTATAATGATTGCAGAGTGAATGTGTTAACACAGTGTTGCGAGGTGAGTAAAACAGCTATGTTTTACTAAAGGATCATTTTTGTATCATCCATTTGATCGTCCATTTTACACATGCAGTGTCACAGGCGTTCATATACTTACCAGTTGTACTATTTAAAATATTGACATCCAGATTTCGTAGTTCAATATGTTAAAATATTATTCCAGTCCAAGTTCCTTTTGACTTCCTTTTACATAAAAAATTGTGTTCATGTGGTTGAATAACTTGAGGAATTGATGCCGTATCTCCGTAGGGTTCATTCTGGTGCAAGCCCTGGTAATTACGGGTCAACCACTGTGCAGTTCATTGTATTTTTAAGCATTTGACACCTTGGAATCATTTTTGTGGTGCCACGTTTTTAGAGAGCGTTATAATAATTAGTCCTTCTTTTCCAAGTCTAATGAAACCGATGTCCTTGACAATGTATTTTCCATTCTCGCCATGGAACCCCTGTCCACCAAGAATCAAGTTAACACAAGGAAGTACCATCATGAAATGATTTAGAATTAATTTTTAAACAACTCTTCGTATTAGTCCCGTTAATGCGGAATGACTTATTAGCCGATCATGAAGTATTATTGCATACACAGCAGTGCTTGATGGGAAATTATCATTTGCTTAATTTCAGTACGTACGTCAACAGGTTCTGATTTAACTGTTTTGTTCTGAACAGTCGATTATGACAATGAGTGCTGTTTTCTTAAATTCTCTGGGACTCAACATACTACATCTATCTTTATTGCCTTCGTAAAGCGAATTTCTAAATCTTGCATATATGTCATAGTAGATGGTAAATGTTCTGCTCACAACACTTGTAAATTATCATGTAGGTAGCATTCAAAATTAAGATGTACTGTAGAATCTGTTATTTACAATTGTCGAATTCACTAGAATGGTTTGTGGATTTTCTTTCCAGTCACTTTGTATTGCTAGTCTTGTGTAAGGCGGAGTTTCAAGGTGAACTGGTATCTTATTCATCAACGTTTGTCTGGCTTAGTTGGGCAGCAGTGGATACCCACGACCGAAAACTTGTGGGCATTTGGATTTCACTGTTAATTATTTGTAACAATTTTAAACATTCCTCATCCCCTACCGATGTCATAGTTTCCAACTACCTTGTCAAGGATGATTTTATTGGTTTCCTCCATTCATGTAGGGTATATGATTTCTTGTCTGTTGCACTTCATATAGGGATAAGTTCGTGTTTGACGTTTACCAAAGTACTTTCCATATCCTCGAAATGAACCATTAACAAATTCAGCAGGATCCAGGTGCTAAGTCATCTCTATTCAATTACCACTCTACCTTCTGATTTGTCAACAATCTGTCCTGCATTTTCTAAGCGATTCTGATGGAATTTCCATGCAGAAATATGTTTGAAGTGTTTTTGTAGGCTTGTGACATCACTGGTGCGATCGGTCTCGATATCATTCAATTCATGTCTAATTTCTTGAAATAAAAATTTGAGTATGTTACTTGATAGGTTAGATGTTTTCGTTTCAGATTCGTCACTTTGTACAAAATTCATTTCCAACTATATCAAACTTTTGCTTGGAAGAGTTACAGTGTTCTGATGTTGAACGACTATTCGTACCTCCTTGTTGTTATTAAACATTGTGGAAGCAAAGGAATTTTGCAAGATATACTCATACCAAGTAATTTACTCATACCAAGTAATTTACTCGTCATATTCTAAAATAAATTTACTTCAAGTGACATCATTGTTCCTGTGTGGCTTCAAATCTAAAGCGTCAAGGAAGTCATAGTTAGGATGTCTTAACATGTTTACCTTCTGTTGACAATTGCCGCTCTGATAGCTGTGTAAATGCTCTTTTGATGTTGGAGGGTGACCGAAAGGAAGTAAAATGAGAAGTAGAGGTGCGAAAACTAAAAGACAGGGTGAAAAGGTAGCTTAGTAGGTACTAACACCTTATGTGTTTTACGAATGATCATTTTCTGTTAAACTTGTAAAGTCGGTGCACTGATGTGTTTCTCGTGGGGGGAAAGATTGCATAAATGCACGTTGTTACACTTTCATTCGGCTTTACTACCTGTAGTTTTGACTTGAAGAGACGTATTTCGTTTTAGGTACTTCAACCAACGTCCACATTTAGGTAATTTTGAGTAACCTCGTAACCACAAAGAAGTCAGATTTAATTGTAGAAGCATCACAGTATTCTGTCTGGTGAAAGCATAAAATAAAGAATAGAGGATACCAAATAAAGTGAAACATGATCACAGACTCATTTATATGGAAATTAAAAAAAAACTGAATTAAGCGTTTTCAAGTCATAGTACGTGAAAATATGGTGGGGTCAAGACCTACTTCGTTCAGTCAATTGGTGCAAAACATATTAAGTGCAATGTAAAAATTAAAATGGCGCCGTTATGTGTTGGGAAATGATTTCAGTCATGACTAATTCTGGAACATAAGCCGTCGAGATTTATGACATTGGGTTAGGAAGTGAAACGTCTTTTTCGCTTCCTGTAAAATTATGACCTGTGCACGCAATACGATATAAACCAGTGCTCCTCAAATAAAGGTATGCCATTCTATGCTGCTTCAGCTCTATGATGTCAGAGTTTATCAGCTGTAGTGACTGGTTAGTGGCGGCGTGCCAGTCTGTCTGCAGTCGATGACCAGATGTTTTCATTGGGGGAGACACCTGAAGAACGTGTTACTTGATGGTCAGGGTAACAGCCGAATACTCTCTTTATCGAGATAGGTCAGGACAACACGGGCATCATGTAGTCTAGCGTTATCTTGTTGAAAGATAATGTCACCGAGGCCTGAAAGATAGGGGACAGCCTCCGAGCTTAACCCATCAGAACTGTAATGGCTGCCGTCCAAATTACCAGCCATGTGAAGTAACGGTGCCGTGTTGCGTAGACAGTGTTATCGCATACCGTTACGCCAGATGACGACGACAAATGCAGTCTGGCAACGTTCGTTCCCCTATAGTCTGTCCAAAATTACTTTAGAATTGACAGCGTGGACGGAAGTTGTAGTTGGGGAAACCCAGGTGGCAGGCCCGGGCCACTTTCTGCGAATAACAAGCTGCCTGCAGCTACAGAAAATCCCCGAATTTGGCAAACCACCCCACACAATACATCCTGCTTGTAGTGGCTTCAGTTGCAGCCAGCTTGCTGTCTTGCGTGATCGTTGCGCCCAATGACTTTCTGTATGTTTGTTTTTACAATTGTAGGAGTTACCCTTTATTCGGTATTACTGTTATTCGTTGTTTCCAGTATTTGTTGTTTCTGTTATTCGTTGTTTTGGGGATACTTAGTATGATACTGACCGATGTCAGCGGGAAGTTCGTCGAAAGTTATAAGTGGAAAAGTTCGACGTCGTTCGCTTGGCTAGGGGACTGTCATTCGAGGGCGGTCAAGAGAAATGGTTTGTGCCTTACCTGCCTACTTTGGGAATGAGAATCTTAGTGGTGGCCCGCTGCTCTTAGTTACGAAAGTGATCGACAGAACTGCTGCAGCTTTGAATATAAACAAAAACACTGTTGTGATGATTGGGAAGGAAATGTTCGACAAAAAAAGGAAAGGTTAAAACCCATCGGAACTTAATACTCCTGGAAAGAACGTTGTGCGGATAAGCGTATTAACGATATCGATTTGTTTGCAGAGAATGCGATTCGTTGTCATACAGGTATTTATGATTATTGTCGCAGGAAGGAACATCCGACGCTCAGGAAGTTACTGGTCACACTTAAAGAATCAGAAATTTTTCAAGGCAGTAGCACATCCTTGTCCATAAGTGGGTATTTCTGTGGCCGACTCTGGAGATGGAATATATACCTCCTTGGCGATGCCAATTTTTAAGGGATATCTGCAGCGTAAATATCGACAAGTGGGTCAGTTGTGGCCACGTTGTCAAGCACGGCTGGACAGACGGCACAGCTAAAGGAACAAAGGAATGCCTCCTGGCAGGGGGGGGGGGGGGGTGGGGGCAGATGTATTCTCCTTCATGCAGGCTCCTCGCTACGTTTTCTGACAAACAGTTTTTTGTTTGGAAAACAGGAGATTATTCAGAAAAAAATGAACCACGTTACATTTACAAAGTGGTTCGAAGATTCGATAATAGCAGATCTTGAAAAGCCATCAACAATTGTTCTAAATAATGTTCCTTACCATTCAATTGTGGTTAACAATGCAAAACGAAAGGAGAAAATGATTGATTGCCTTCAGCGTAATAACGTCGGTGTAAGTGACGACCTTAAAAAGGTGGAGCTTGTGGGGAAAATGTCTCCATAAGCCACAGGTCCCCCTATACGAAATCGACGAACTGTCAAAAGAACATGGGCATACAGTCGTTAGACTACCGCTGCCATTTCAATCCAATGGAGTTAATATGGGCCCAAATTAAAGGTTACGTTCCCAGGAATAATAATAATAAATTTTCCTTCTCTGTAGTCGAAGCACTCACAACAAAAGCTGTCAGGAACGTCACCGCTGAAGAGTGGAAGAAAGCCGCCAATCAAGTCAAACAAGACATCAAACACTCTCCTGGTTCGATGGGGTCGAGCTTTGTCTCGCATGAACCACATCTTGTCGATAGCAGGGTCACTTTGTATAATGGAGATGAAATCATCTCCCAAAACCTTCACATCCCGTTCGGTAGTCACCGTACCATTAAGGAATATCACACCTATTGTTCTGTGACTGGACATTGCACACAACACAGTAACCCATTGAGGGTGAAGAGACCTCTCGATCGCGAAATGCGGATTCTCAGTCCCCCAAATGTGCCAATTTTGCTTGCTGACGAACCCATCCGAATGAAAGTGGGCTTCGTCGTTAAACCAAACCATATTCACATCAAAATTCCTATCATGCTCCGCAGCCAAACGTGCAGCTTGAACATCCTAACGCAAATCGTTCAGAAGTTATGACCAATAACTGTCACCCTGTTCTCAAGTACAACATTGTAACGAAAATTCGCCAGTGGTCAACAGCACATGATATGACAATCATAGCATATGCGGATGTGATGATGGGGAAGAAAATGAACGGAAATTGGAAGGACAACTGGCTATCTCGCAGAGAGTAACTGAAGAAGCAGGCATGGAAATAAACTTAATAAAATGTCAGGTAATGAAAATCAGCAAAAAAATGAAAAAAATGAAGAACGTCAGTTGTAATGGAAACATTATTAAAGAACTAGATGCTATCAAGTATCTAGAAAGTAAAGTAATCAACAGAGGCAATGTCAAGGATGAAATTACAGAGAAAATACAAAACGTTCAGAATTTTGTTATAGTTTTTCAGACATGAATAGGAACTGGAAAAATACCTGCCAAAGTAAATATCGTGGTATTCAAGTCATATTATTTGCCAGTTTTGACCTATGGATCAGAATATTGGGGCCGCGCGGGATAGCCGCGCGGTCTAGGGAGGCCTTGTCACTGTCCGCGTGGTTCCCCCCTTTCGGAGGTTCAAGTCCTCCCTCGGGCAGGGGTGTGTGTTGTCCTTAGCGTAAGTTAGTTTAAGTTAGATTAAGTAGTGCGTAAGCTTAGGGGCCGATGACCTCAGCAGTTTGGTCTCATAAGACCTTACCAAAAATTTCCAAATTTCAGAATGTTGGACTCGAACAAAGATAGACCTGAAGAATATACAAGCGACAAGAGATGGGCATCGCTTACAGTGAGCGATTCTGGATAAGACGAGAAGGGTCAGGATAAGGAATGAAACAACAGGAAACATCTGGTCAGTCCCCTAAGATAAACCATGGAGAGCAAGAGGCTTACATTGTTTGGTCACATTAAAAGAATGGGCCAAGAAAAGTTCCATGAAGAGCTCTCGAATGGGCAGAATCTGGAAGAAGAACAATTGGAAGGCCATGAACAAGATCGAGAGACCAAGTGAAGAATGATGTGGACCGAAGAAGACTGCAATGGGAGGAAATGCTGAACGATGGACTGTGGGGGAAACGAGAGGCTCTGTGAACGACCTGCATATACAGATTTTAGGAAGAAGAAGAGGAGTACTATTATTCGCTGTGATGTTATGTCAGCCAGGACAGTTATCCAAGGACGACTCGAGCTTTCGTAGATAAAAGGCGGGCGGAAGATGGCATTGGAATACAAGTTTTAGGAGAGAAATTAATGAGGCGTTGACTGGAAAAAGCACTGGAGGAAGTTTCACGGAGCGGATGCCGCAGAAGCGAAATCGCTGCAAGGCGAGCGGCAGAGAGCTCATTGCGGAGCGAGGCGGCCGTGCCACGCTCGGCTACCGGCGAAAGCCAGCCCTGGCTGCGAAAGTGGTTGCGCCGTCTACCGGCTCCCGCAGCCGCGTCTTTTGCAGTGTGCAACACTTCGACCCCCTGTTCGAATCGCCGTTACGGAAACGAGGAGCATCAGCTACAATTTTGTTCCTGAATTCCCCTGTCGTTTCTTTATACAACTACCTCAGTATCCAGCATTCTCCAGTATGTATTTACTCTACTGTTATTAGTCCTCCTCCTCCTCCTCCCCCCCCCCCCCACCTCTCTATCAATCTGCTCCTTCCCACCTCAGTCCATTTGCTCCTTCCCCCTGACCAAGTCCTCCTCCCCCTCTAATTCAGTCTCCTCCTCCACCCCCTTTGTCAGTCACCTCCTCTCCTTCTCTCTGTCCATCTTCTCTTTCCTATCTCTGTCCATCTCATCATCCTCCTATCTGTACCTATCTCCTCCTTCCTCCTTGCCATCTTTCCATTTCCTCATCTTCCCTTCTCTCTCCACGTTATCACACTCACTCCAATAGGAGGCTGGTGGGTCTTATACCTACAGCACTTGTTTCCAGATAGTAATTAATGTGTGTACCATATTTGATTGAAATCGGTCCAGGGCTTTAGGACGAGCTTTTTAACGATGACTTTGCCCACACATGCACATGTAAAATATATTTCACGTATGTTCAATAAATTTCACACGTATTTGTACACATATTCCACCTGTATATCTAGTTAATTTTGCCCATCAGTTTCATTTTCACGCAGCTCGGTGTTTAAGACGTCGTTTCTAGTGAACTGTGTGCTGTGTGGTGACATAATTTTGCAGGTACATCCAGTGGTATGTGTGCTTGCTGTCTGTCAAATGTGTTTTGACTAGAGTTAATAGTAAAGAACTGTTGGTGGTGTGGTCTTCAGTCCAGAGACTGGTTAGATACAGCTCTCCTGCTACTGTATCCTGTACAACCCTTTTCGTCTCCGAATAACTACTGCACTCCACATCTTTCTGAATCTGCTTAGTGCATTCATCCCTTGGTCTTCCTCTACGATTTTACCCTCCACACTTCTTTCCAATTCTAAATTGATGATCTCTTGATGCCTCAGAACGTGTCCCACCAACCGATCCCTTCTTCTAGTCAAGTTGTGCCACAAGTTCCTCTTCTCCCCAACTGTATTCAGTACTTCCCCAATTAGTTACATGATCTACCCATCTAATGTTCTGCATTTTTCTGTAGCACCGCATTTCGAAAGCTTCTATTCTCTTCTTGTCTAAACTAGTTACCGTCCATCTTTCACTTCCATACGTGGCTGAACTCCATACAAATATTTTCCGAAAAGACTTCCTTACACTTAAATCTACACTCGATGTTAACAAATTTCTCTTCTTCAGAAACGCTTTCCTTGCCATTCAGAGTCTACATTTTATATCCTCTCTACTTCGACCGTCATTACTTATTTTGCTCCCCAAATAGCAAAACTGCTTTACTATTTTAAGTGTCTCATTTCCTAATCTAATTCCCTCAGCATCACCTGATTTAATTCGACTACATTCCATTATCCTGGTTTTGATTTTGTTGATGTTCATCTTATATCCTCCTTTCAAGACACTGTCCATTCCGTTCAACTGCTCTTCCAAGTCCTTTGCTGTCTCTGACAGAATTACAATGTCATCGGCGAACCTCAAAGTTTTTATTTCTCCATGGATTTTAATACCTACTCCGAATTTTTCTTTTCTTTCCTTTACTGCTTGCTCAATATACAGATTGAATAACATCGGAGGTAGGCTACAACCCTGTCTCACTCCCTTCCCAACCACTGCTTCCCTTTCATGCCCCTCGACTCTTATAACTGCCATCTGTTTTCTTTACAAATTGTAAATAGCCTATCGCTCCCTGTTGTTTACCCCTACCACCTTCAGAATTTGAAAGAGAGTATTCCAGCCAACATCGTCAAAAGCGTTCCCTAAGACTACAAATTCTAGAAGCGTTGGTTTGCGTTTCCTTAACCTATCTTCTAAGATAAGTCGTAGCGTCAGTATTGCTTCGCCTATTGCAATATTTCTACGGAATCACAACTGATCTTGCCCGAGGTCGGCTTCTACCAATTTTTCCAGTTGTCTGTAAAAAATTCGTTTTAGTATTTTGCAGTCGTGTCTTGTTAATCCGATTGTTCGGCAATTTTCACACCTGTCAGCACCTGCTTTCTTTGGGATTGAAATTATTATATTCCTATTGAAATCTGAAGGTATTTCGCCTGTCTCATACATCTTGCTCACCAGATGGAAGAGATTTGTGATGACTGGCTCTGCCAAGGCTATCAGTAGTTCTAATAGAATGTTGTCTACTCTCAGGGCCTTCCTTCCACTTAGGCCTTTCAGTGCTCTGTCAAATTCTTCACGCAGTATCATATCTCCCATTTCATCTTGATCTACGTCCTCTTCCATTTCCATAATATTGCCCTCAATTACATCGCCCTTGTGTAGACACTATAAACTCCTTCCACCTTTCTGCTTTCCTTTCTTTGCGTAGGACTGGTTTTCCACCCGAGCTCTTGATATTCTTGCAGGTGGTTCTCTTTTCACCGATGGTCTCTTTAATTTTCCAGTAGGCAGTATCTATCTTACCCCTAGTGATACATACTTTTACATCCTTACATTTGTCCTCTAGCCGTCACTGCTTAGCCTTTTGCACTTCCTGTCGATCTCATTTTTGAGGCGTTTGTATTCCTCTTCGCCTGCTTAATTTACTATTAAATTAAAACGTCATGCATGTTGCTGCAGTTTGTCACACATCCCAGTGTTTGACGGTATATTTCTCAAATTGTGTGTCGTACAGTGATATATTTTCGTATCCTCCATGCAAGATGCGACAGTATTTTACGCATCTTAATTTTTATGAGGTTGTATCTCCTGAACTAAGTGTCATACAATGACGTAATTTTCCTGGTACATTCAGTGGTATATGTGAATACTGTCTGAAAAATGTGTGATGAATACAGTGAGTAGCTAAGAAGTATTAAATTAAACGTCATGCTTCATGTGGTAATTTTACAGCATAAACAGCGAAAATGTAGTAAGACGTGAACTTTTTTCCTTTCATCATTTTGTGGTGGTGGTGAGCGATATAGAGTTTCGTATAAGTTGGAAGTTATGCGTGAAGTTTGTTGCAAGCCTTCAAGTGCTTTCACTCTCAAATAATGGATGGCTTAATTACGGCTATTCTCGCGTCGTGGGCTACACTGCTTTTTCATCCCCACCCCGTTGTTAGGTGGGTGGTTCTTAGCGCCACAGCGCTTGTTTCCTAACAGTAAAATGATACGCGTACCAAGTTTGGTTGAATTCGCACTGTGTTTGAGGAGATGATGTGGAACATACATACAAACATATATTTGTACGATCGCACATCTTTTTATAATTTGTATGGATTTCAGGTTTAAGTACGTAAAACAAACAAATCGTGTTTTGCTTCACTAATAGTTCTTTATCACTATTCAGTTTTAGGCTTATCACACCTGTATCAGGTAACGACTGACTAGAGACCACAAAGGACACTAGTGTAAAAGACACAAAACCTTGACAACTAAAGATATTAACAGCTGCAAAGATCCGGTCGTAACTTTATATCCCTTCTTTTGTTATGCCACAGATACATCTTTCTATCGCTCGTTGGGCAATCTTTAATTTTTGAACTGTTTGCGCATGTTTAAGTTCTGTAAGCTAATATTAACAGTATGCACTAACTGTACACTTTTCTCTTAACGCATATCAGAATTTACTTCTTATTACATACTGAGTGAGGTGGCAGAGTGGTTAGCACACTGGACCCGCATTCGGCAAGAAGACGGTTCAAATCCCCATCCGCCATCCAGATTTAGGTTCCCCTAAATCCTTTACGGCAAATGCCGGGCTGGTTCCTTTGAAAGGGCGCAGCCGATTTCCTTCCCCATCCTTGAAACAATCCGAGCTTATGATGCGTCTCTAATGATCTCGATGTCGACGGGAAGTTAAACACCAATCTTCCTTCCTACCTTTCATTTCTTAGTAGAGCATTTATTTTCCAAAATGATCTGCAAACCATTTTTAGCTTCCGTTTTATATCTTTGACCGCCAATCTACTTGTTTTCGGTTCTCTTAATGTACAAATTCGTCAACTATGTCAGTAAATTTTCAGTGTTCTCTTATCAGCATACTGGTTCTACTGCGATTAATCTTCAAGCCTCCTGTCGGAGTATTTACTCAGGTCAGTTATTTCATCCTTTGCTGAATTCCTTCTGGATACGAAACAAGCAAAACAATATCATCTACAACTCGAAAATGGGTAATAAAATATTCGGAATAAAACGTCATCCGAAATCGTACTGAATGCTTTCTCAGAAAATTATTTTGAACAATTAGTTCATGAGCCCACTCGAAGTGTAAATGGTTGCGAGAGCATACTTGACCTTTTAGCAACAAATGATCCAGGACAAAAAGTGAATATTGTGACGAATAGAGGGATTAGCGACCACAAGGCAGTTGCTGCTAGGCAACACATACAACCATCAAAAAGGAAGGCAAAGTGTATCTATTTTTTAAAAAAAAGCTGATAAAAATGCTCTTAACGCCTTTTTAAGAGACAGTCTTCACTGCTTCCGATCTGATCATGTAAGTGTAGAAAAGTTGTGGAATTATTTCAAAGAGATAGTATCGACAGCAGTTGAGAGATATATACCACATAAATTAATAAGTGATGGTACTGATCCCCATGCTACACAAAACGGGTCAGATCGTCCTTGCAGAAGCAACGAAAAAAGGATGCCAAATTTAAAAGAACGCAAAATCCCGAAGATTGGCAAAGTTTTACAGAAGTTCGAAACATAGCGCGTACTGCAATGCGAAATGCTTTTAATAATTTCCACAACGAAATTCTGTCTCGAAATCTGGCAGAAAACCCAAAGAGATTCTGGTCATACATAAAGCACATCAGTGGCAAGACCCAATCAATACCTTCACTGCGCGATAACAACGGAGAAGTCATTCATGACAGTGCCACTAAAGCAGAGTTGTTAAACATGGTTTTCCGAAACTCCTTCGCCAGAGAAGACGAAGTAAATATTCCTGAATTCCAATCAAGAACAACTGTCTAGATGAGAAACATGGAAGTAGATATCCTCGGTGTTACAAAGCACCTTAAATCACTTAATAAAGGCAAGGCTTCCGGTCCAGATTGTATGTCAGTCAGGTTCCTCTCAGAGTATGCTGATAAAATAGCTCCATATTTAGCAATTATTTACAACCACTCGCTCACAGAACGATCCGTACCTAAAGACTGGAAAATTGCTCAAGTCGCACCAATACCCAAAAAGGGAAGTAGGAGTAATCCGGTGGAGCTACAGCCCTATATCACTGACGTGCAGTAGGGTTTTGGAACATGTACTGTATTCGAACATTATGAAGTACCTCGAAGAAAACGATTTATTGACACACAGTCAGCACGGATTCAGAAAATATCGTTCTTCTGAAAAACAACTAGCTCTTTATACTCATGAAGTAATAAGTGCTATCGACAGGGGATGTCAAATTGATTCCATATTTTGAGATTTCCAGATGGCTTTCGACACCGTTCGTCACAAGCGTCTTATAACCAAACTGCGTGGCTACGGAGTATTGTCTCAGTTGTGCGAGTGGATTCGTGATTTCCTGTCAGAAAGGTCACAGTTTGTAGTAATATACGGAAAGTCATCGAGTAAAACAGAAGTAATATCTGGCGTTCCCCAGGGAAGTGTTACAGGCCCTCTATTGTTCCTGATCTATATTAACGACATAGGAGACAGTCTGAGTAGCCGTCTTAGATTGTTTGCAGATGATGCTGTCATTTACAGTCTTGTAAAGTCATCAGATGATCAAAACGACTTGCAAAATGATTTAGATAAGATATCTGTATGGTGTGGAAAGTGGAAATTGACCCTGAAGAAGGAAAAGTGTGAAGCTAAGTTTCGATTACGCGATAAGTCACACAAATCTGAAGGCTGTAAATTCAGCTAAATACTTAGGGATTATAATTACAAATAACCTAAATTGGAACGATCACATAGATAGTGTGATGGGTAGAGCAAACCAAAGATTGCGATTCGTTGGTAGAACACTTACAAGGTGCAACAGGTTTACTAAAGAGACTGCTTACACCACGCTTATCCGCCCTATTCTGGAGTATTGTTGTGCGATCTGGGATCCGCATCAGGTGGGACTGACGGATGACATCGAAAAAGTTCAAAGAAGGGTAGCTCGTCTTGTATTATCGCGAAATAGGGGAGATAGTGTCACAGACATGATACATGAATTGGAATGGAAATCATTAAAACAAAGGCGTTTTTCGTTGCGACTGGGTCTTCTCATGAAATTTCAATCACCAGTTTTCTCCTCCGATTGCGAAAACATTCTGTTAGCACCCACCTACATAGGGAGAAATGATCATCACGATAAAATAAGAGAAATCAGGACTCGCACAGAAAAATTTCAGTGCTAGTTTCTCTCGCGTGCCATTCGAGAGTGGAACGGTAGAGAGACAGCTTGAAAGTGGTTTATTGAACCCTCTGCCAGACACTTTATTGTGAATAGCAGAGTAATCACGTAGATGTAGATTCATGTTGATTGATAGGGAGATCTCTTCCAGGGCTACAGAAAATATAAGGGACGATCACAGAGTTTCCGTTCGAAGACCGTGCGGTCCAGAATTGGTATGCCGGTCAGGCTATCATCCCACCGATGCAGCAGGTTGAAGCTACCCGTTTGGTAGAACACAGTGTCCTGTTGCGTGAAGTTCGTAACTGGCGACTGCACAGCCTCGTCAGACAGGAATCGTCGACACTTCAAGGCCCCTTTAAAAGGACCGCAGACGTGATAATCGAGTGGGGAGGGATCGGGACTGTAGGGCGGGTACCTCGATTGTCTCCCACTAGAGTTGGCGTAATTTGTGCGTTTCGACATTTGAGATACGGGTATTTACGCAATCACAAAGCAGCAGCCCCCGTTGTCACACCATTCCATAACGGTGGTTTCCGATAGACAGTGTGCTCGGTACACAATCATCTTTCTGCCATGCATGTCTACCGGTGGTTGTACTTCGCCGGCCAAGAAAAGAATACCAGCACTTTGGTCCTGCTTGGGCGCATTTGGTAGGAACGCCTACATATTTCACGTTTCCGCTTTCACAGCACGGACGTCGGAAAGAAGCTAGTGCCATTCTGATCCCTTGCCTACATGTTGGTGCTTCTATATCCGCATAGGAGTCGCAATACGCTGCAGCAACATGCTCGAACGGAAATATTTTGATAATCCCTTACAGTTTCGTGAAATAGTTTTCTTGTCTAACTCTGTTCTCAATTCTGAACTTTTCAGACTCTTGATGTAGTAGAGTGTTGTACACATTCTTCAACAAATTGAAGTGGGTAGAACCTATTACTTGGTTTTCAAGTCTTGTCTGCACAGGCTTTACTGTGACAGAGACAAATGTTTTCTCCACGCTAGGTGGTAACTGCTTTTCGTTGCTTCTTTCTATAAATGTTTTGACAGTCTGTAAGTGGTTCATTGTGCTATATCGAAACCTAAAGCCACCTTGTTCCTTATCATGGTTAAAGTCTAAAGCTTCTCATAGACGATTAGTGTGTATTTTTGTAAAAATTTTGTGCACCATTGGCACATGTGTTATCGGCCTATACTTCTTCACATCTTCCGTGCTCCTTTTTTGTGAATTAAAACAACTATCGCTTATATTCTAACTGTGTGCTATCGTCGCACGCAAACATTCTGTGAATTTGAAACTTCCTGGCAGATTAAAATTGTGTGCCAGACCGAGACTCGAACTCGGGACCTTTGCCTTTCGCGGACAAGTGCTCTACTATCTGAGCTACCCAAACACGACTCACGCCCCGTCCTCACAACTTTGCTTCTGCCAGTACCTCGTCTCCTACCTTCCAAACTTCACAGAAGCTCTCCTGCTAAGCGAAGGTAGGAGACGAGGTACTGGCAGAACAACGTTGTGAGGGATGGGCGTGAGTCGTGTTTGGGTAGCACAGATGGCAGAGCACTTGCCCGCAAAAGGCAAAGGTCCTGAGTTCGAGTCTCGGTCGGGCACACAGTTTTAATCTGCCAGGAAGTTTCATATCAGCGCACACTACGCTGCAGAGTGAAAGTCTCATTCTGGAAACATCCCCCAGGCTGCGGCTTAGCCATGTCTCCGCAATATCCTTTCTTTCAGGAGTGCTAGTTCTGCCAGGTTCGCAGGAGAGCTTCTGTAAAGTTTGGAAGATAGGAGACGAGGTACTGGCAGAAGCAAAGCTGTGAGGAGGGGTCGTGAGTCGTGCTTGAGTATCTCAGTTGGTAGAGCACTTGCCCGCGAAAGGCAAAGGTCCCGAGTTCGAGACTCGGTCCGGCACACAGTTTTAATCTGCCAGGAAGTTTCATATCAGCACACACTCCGCTGCACAGTGAAAATCTCATCCTGGAATCCTGTGAATGATTGTGCAAGTTCTGCTCTCATCACCTCTTGCATAGTATTTCCTGTGTTTATTGCTGTGTGTTGCAAGAAATGAGCTGTAATACAGTAGTAGAAGAAGCGGGAAGGGACTTCACGGATTGGGTGCACGTGTTGAGGAAGGTGCCCTCTTGTGGCCCCTGTGCGCGGAACGTTCGAGTGTCGCTATTTCCGCCCAGCAGGCCTGTTCAGGGCCGGAGATAGGGAGGCCCTCCTGGCACGTTACTCACGGCCTGGGGTTGCTGCTATCAGCCGTACATCACCTCTCTGACTCCGGGCCGTGGTGATAGATGCAGCCGCAGCAGCAACGGCAGTAAATCAGCCGTGTCTCGCCGTTACAAGCCCCATGAGCTTTCTCTTACTTACTGAGAGCCTTTTCTTTCCTGATAATGTTAAGAGGACGTCCATTAATTAAGTGAGCTCAAAACAGGGGGTGGGGGTCCAACAAAATCTCAGCAAATCTTATTTAAGGGGGAGGGACAATGAATATCTCACGTCAGCTTTTTAATTCAGAGGTTATACATTATTATAACAGATAACATTTTGTTTTATGTAATTAATCCAGAGCGTAGACGATGTTAAACAGCCCACCAATGTTTATGGCCTCTCTCAACTCAATACTTTACACGTGTGCCGCACATGTGTTAATTTCATTCGGGAAGTTCTCTGCTGCGTCGGTCGAAATCACTGCGCGTCAGTAAGTCAGTTGTGGTATTCTGCAACGCATATAAAGCTGATGACATTGTGTTCAACATGAATTTGTATTAAACTTCTTCAATGCGTATGGTAAGCGGCATGCTGATGACAAGTCGAAGCACACATACGAGCAAGAAATTAAACGACTACAAATAATGTTGTCTTTTATCTGCAAAGTAAGTAAAGATTCAGTGACATTTAATGTATAGAATACATCAAGAAAAGGTCACTTTTTAGGTATCCGTCAAAACGGTTAATACTATTACTGTGGAGCCCTTTTGCCCATTTGTCTCTGTTCTGTCCTACTGAATGCTTATCAGCGTTGGCGTGTTTTTAACCACTTGTTACAACACTGTTTAATACACCTCATCAATAAATTATGGTTTTATTCAAGTGTTTTAATCAATGCTTCTAACAAATTTTAAAAATTTCACTTTTACGTATTTTTGCAGGACTACTGGATTAATCTCACGAGGGGGGGGGGATATCTCACTAATGGGAGCGGGGGTCTAAATTTCGAAGAAAACCCCTCAAGTAATAAATGAACGTCTCCTGAGCTCTCTGCTTGTAAACTAAGACGCACAGTAACAGTTCAATATTTTCTTGTCCTGTGGGGCACTTCTCTGCCTCGAGATGACTGGGTGTTGTGTGATGTCCTTAGGTTTGTTAGGTTTAAGTAGTTCTAAGTTCTAGGGGACTGATGGCCATAGATGTTAAGTCCCATAGCGCTCAGAGCCATTTGAACCATTTTTTTCCTGTGGGGCACGATCTCCATAAACGCAGTACGTGCATTAATTTCCTGCATGTGAATATAAAATTGCGCATTTTTATTAAATGACAGCCACTGGTGGCAAGTCACTACATTCAAATAGATAAGCGTCTCTAGAGGTCGGCGATACAATTTGGTAACGCAGTGGTTCAGATACTGGAGTAGTTTGCGAGAGAAATGAAGGCTCAGATTTCCTTTAAACTGTCTCTATTTATGGTTTCTGAGCGGCCCTTAAATCGTTTAAGGTGACTGGCTCAGTGCTTCCTGTAACAACGCGATGGCTAATTCGTTCCCGCAGCCTTTTGCAGATGGAGCCTGTGCTTCCTTCGTCTCTAAGGACCTCAATCTCGGACTGGGATCTAAATGGTTGACGGTTGCCTTCATATCTTTCACGTCTAAGTTATTTCAAGTGGAACCCTCTCTCTGACTGGGTAAGGAATCATCGTCACATTCCATTGAAGTGATTTCGATAAACTACAGAATGGCCGTGCGAGAATTGGCTTTCAAGAATATCTGTTATGAACAGTAGTGATAGGCTGAAAGAGGTACGGAACTGAAAAACGGATACACGTCTTCTGCAGTTAGTACGCGACCAATTGCAGTATACGATCACGCTTCACGGAGTGAGTCATAGTTCCTCTCGCGTTGTCCAAAGTAGCCTACTCTATTACATCACGTGTCTTCAACACCTGGCAAAACTAAGGTGAAACCACGTTCAGACGTCGTGGGTATGGGTGGCAACTCCTCACTACAGATGTCGGTCGTCGTAGGCTGGACAGACTGGTAAAGCAGGACAGGCGGCGTACTGTGCCGCAACTAACATCAGACTTTAATGCTGCGCAGAGTACTAGTGTGTCTGAACACACAGTGCACAGAACACTCCTAACGATAGGCCTCCGCAGCCAACGACCCGTGTATGTGCCAATGTTAACACCATGACAGCGGCATCTACGACTGAAATGGGCACGTGACCATCGGCAAGAGGCAGAGCGTTGCATGATCTGATGAAACCCGATACCTTCTTCATCATACCGATGGGAGGGAGCGAATCCGTCGTCTTGCAGGGGAACAGCTCCTTGACACCTGTAGTGCGGGACGGGAGCAAGCTGGCGGCGGCTCCATTATACTCTGGGAAACATTCACATGGACATCCAGGGGTCCAGTGAAGCTCGTGCAAAGCACCATGATGGCTAAGGAGTATCGTGAACTGGTTTCAGACCATGTACACCCCATCATGTCCACCATGTTTCCCGACGGCAGTGGAAATTTTCAACAAGATAATGCGCCAAGTCACAGGGCCAGGAGTGTAATGGAGTGGTTCAGGGAACACAGTGAGCGATTTAGTTGATGTGGTGGCCCCCCAACTCGCCAGATGTGAACCCGATAGCACACATCTAGGATAAGAACGTGACGTTAGAGCTCAGCGACCCCCTCCCCGGAACTTACGGGAATAAGGTGACTTGTGATGCCAGCTCCCTCCAGCCACCTACCAAGGCCTCATTACTTCCATACCACGACGCGTTGCTGCTGTTATCCGTGCGAAAGGTGGACATAACGGCTTTTCGGTAGGTGGTCATACACTCCTGGAAATGGAAAAAAGAACACATTGACACCGGTGTGTCAGACCCACCATACTTGCTCCGGACACTGCGAGAGGGCTGTACAAGCAATGATCACACGCACGGCACAGTGGACACACCAGGAACCGCGGTGTTGGCCGTCGAATGGCGCTAGCTGCGCAGCATTTGTGCACCGCCGCCGTCAGTGTCAGCCAGTTTGCCGTGGCATACGGAGCTCCATCGCAGTCTTTAACACTGGTAGCATGCCGCGACAGCGTGGACGTGAACCGCATGTGCAGTTGACGGACTTTGAGCGAGGGCGTATAGTGGGCATGCGGGAGGCCGGGTGGACGTACCGCCGAATTGCTCAACTCGTGGGGCGTGAGGTTTCCACAGTACATCGATGTTGTCGCCAGTGGTCGGCGGAAGGTGCACGTGCCCGTCGACCTGGGACCGGACCGCAGCGACGCACGGATGCACGCCAAGACCGTAGGATCCTACGCAGTGCCGCAGGGGACCTCACCGCCACTTCCCAGCAAATTAGGGACACTGTTGCTCCTGGGGTATCGGCGAGGACCATTCGCAACCGTCTCCATGAAGCTGGGCTACGGTCCCGCACACCGTTAGGCCGTCTTCCGCTCACGCCCCAACATCGTGCAGCCCGCCTCCAGTGGTGTCGCGACAGGCATGAATGGAGGGACGAATGGAGACGTGTCGTCTTCAGCGATGAGAGTCGCTTCTGCCTTGGTGCCAATGATGGTCGTATGCGTGTTTGGCGCCGTGCAGGTGAGCGCCACAATCAGGACTGCATACGACCGAGGCACACAGGGCCAAAACCCGGCATCATGGTGTGGGGAGCGATCTCCTACACTGGCCGTACATCACTGGTGATCGTCGAGGGGACACTGAATAGTGCACGGTACATCCAAACCGTCATCGAACCCATCGTTCTACCATTCCTAGACCGGCAAGGGAACTTGCTGTTCCAACAGGACAATGCACGTCCGCATGTATCCCGTGCCACCCAACGTGCTCTAGAAGGTGTAAGTCAACTACCCTGGCCAGCAAGATCTCCGGATCTGTCCCCCATTGAGCATGTTTGGGACTGAATGAAGCGTCGTCTCACGCGGTCTGCACGTCCAGCACGAACGCTGGTCCAACTGAGGCGCCAGGTGGAAATGGCATGGCAAGCCGTTCCACAGGACTACATCCAGCATCTCTACGATCGTCTCCATGGGAGAATAGCGGCCTGCATTGCTACGAAAGGTGGATATACACTGTACTAGTGCCGACATTGTGCATGCTCTGTTGCCTGTGTCTATGTGCCTGTGGTTCTGTCAGTGTGATCATGTGATGTATCCGACCCCAGGAATGTGTCAATAAAGTTTCCCCTTCCTGGGACAATGAATTCACGGTGTTCTTATTTCAATTTCCAGGAGTGTACTTATGGTGTCTTTCCTAATAGACGTCAGGCGCATTTTCTGTAGTGTTTCATCAGTTATTTACAATTTGGTTGTTGAATTGTTTACCTGGAGTCAACCCAAACAAATAGTGCTCACCACGTCTTTGATGCGACGCCCAGCGTCGATAGAAAACGTCGCTGTGCTTCCCGTTACGAAGAGAAAGATGTTTAAATCGAAGTTCTACAGAGCGGTCCCAGATTAGTTTAGTCTTATATTCGCTTTATGGGTGTGTATTAACAGATACAGTAAAATTCGAAGAATAAACAGCAGTCCAGCCAGCAGCGACTCGGTAGCGCTGCATGCTCGGCGGTAGCAGTCAACGCGGGCGACGGCAGTGCTGTCGCTGCTGAGGTTCATACGAATTCGGTGATCATTTTAAGACATATGCGGAATTGTGTGTGCGTGTATGTGACATTCCATCTCCCACAATAAGAGTATTCTAACTTTCTATTTCCGACAATAATAGTAATCTCAAGAAGAAGAAAGGTACCTAAAGAACAGTTGGTTGTTCCACCCAAGTATTATAAACAAACCTATTCTCAAACATCTGACTGCGAGTTTTAAGATATACTCTAACGTCTCCTAACAACTGTTCTGCAGTGCTCCTGTGCGCAACAGACAACTCACGTCCTGCCGCTGCAACTGCTCAATCAGGAACATGCTAAAATATTTCAAAAAGCAGTACTGCGATCCATGCAGAGTGCAATGCATGGACTAATTGCAGCAATTACTACCATACTTTTATGCATAGAAATTGAATGATCAGGAGTGGTTTGGTCAACTAATTTAAACTATGTAAAGAAAATGAAAGAAACCAATAAAAACTTTTAATTTACAATAATCAGAAAATTGATAATTTAAATGCTGACAAACTTTACAAAGACTTTCAATTATTCCACATTTCTATTCTTAATAAACATGTTTCTGGTCACAACAAAGATACGAATATTATTCTGAGTGTATGCATACATAAATCTGACAAAATCTCTCCACCGCGCAAGCAACCAACAACGACGAGCAGCGAAAAGGCAAATTACCAAAATATCCTCAGTTAATACCAAAGTCCCCTCCGGCGCTACCAGCACGATCACGACAGGCGTCACCTCTCATGTCGCACGGCTTCTCTCAACCGCGCCCTGCGTCTGACCGACTCCCGTCGGCAACTGCTCGCTCGTTACTGCTCGCGATAATATCTCAGACTCGGAGATTGTGTATGCACACAGCAGAATCATAGACGTCCAACTTTCAAAGTACTAGTTATTCTTAGTTTTACTGTCCCTATTAATACATATTGGTAAAACAGATGTGTCACTAGACTGATCTGGGACTGCTTTAAAGAACGGGCCCGTAAAATTACGATTTAAAAATCATTTTGTTTGTGACTGGAAACAAATCAATGCTTCCCGTCGACGCTGGACGTCGCAGCAAAGACGTGATGAGCACTATTTATTGGGGCTGACTCCAGGTGCCAATGCCAAAACGAAATTGCAAGTATCTGCTGAAACTCCATGGAAATGCACCTGACGACTCGTAGGGGAGACATTCTATATATATGTACTAAGATGCTACGTTAAAGTTCCAGGTAAGTTAAATCAACAGAAGAGTTAACAGATCGGTTCGGCGCAACGAGTTCAAGTACTGCTGACAGTTTAAATTTGCCAGAAGTGTTCGTCACAGTGTCATATACTCTGCCACCTCCATGAGTAGAATTGTGTACCATATCATTTCTTCCGTCTTTCTTCTAGACCTGAAGCTTGGTCGAGGAGTGTCTGCGGAATTCGCAATGTCTGGTAACTAGTTGCAAGTCGAGCTGTTAAGTCGCTGTGTAAGGAAGGCGTGACTGGACGACACAATTGGGTACGCAGTGTCGACGAAAGGCAGCTATTTGGATTAGAAGCCCATTTCCAAACAAAGTCTTTGAATTGTCGCAGATGTTTATTACAGTTTGTACGAGGTGCATTCAAGTTCTAAGGCCTCCGATTTGTTTTCTCTGGACTGGAAAGAGATAGAAACATGCGCATTGTTTTAAAATGAGGCCGCGTTCATTGTCAATACGTCCCAGAGATGGCAGCACCGTACGGCAGATGGAATTTTACCGCCAGCGGCGAGAATGAGAACTGTTTTAAATACTTAAAATGGCGACGTTTTCCTTACTTGAACAGCGTGCAATCATTCGTTTTCTGAATTTGCGTGGTGTGAAACCAATTGAAATTCATCGACAGTTGAAGGAGACATGTGGTGATGGAGTTATGGATGTGTCGAAAGTGCGTTTGTGGGTGCGACAGTTTAATGAAGGCAGAACATCGTGTGACAACAAACCAAAACAACCTCGGGCTCGCACAAGCCGGTCTGACGACATGATCGAGAAAGTGGAGAGAATTGTTTTGGGGGATCGCCGATTGACTGTTGAACAGATCGCCTCCAGAGTTGGCATTTCTGTGGATTCTGTGCACAAAATCCTGCATGACGACCTGAAAATGCGAAAAGTGTCATTGAGGTGGGTGCCACGAATGCTGACGAACGACCACATGGCCGCCCGTGTGGCATGTTGCCAAGCAATGTTGACGCACAACGACAGCATGAATGGGACTTTCTTTTCGTCAGTTGTGACAATGGATGAGGCATAGATGCCATTTTTCAATCCAGAAACAAAGCGCCAGTCAGCTCAATGGAAGCACACAGATTCACCGCCACCAAAAAAATTTCGGGTAACCGCCAGTGCGGAAAAAATGATGGTGTCCATGTTCTGGGACAGCGAGGGCGTAATTAATTACCCATTGCGTTCCAAAGGGCACTACGGTAACAGGTGCATCCTACGAAAATGTTTTGAAGAACAAATACCTTCCTGCACTGCAACAAAAACGTCCAGGAAGGGCTGCACATGTGCTGTTTCACCAAGACAATGCACCTGCACATCGAGCTAACGTTATGCAACAGTTTCTTCGTGATAACAACTTTGAAGTGATTCCTCATGCTCCCTACTCACCTGATCCGGCTCCTAGTGACGTTTGGCTTTTTCCAACAATGAAAGACACTCTCCATGGCCGCACATTCACCAGCCGTGCTGCTATTGCCTCAGCGAGTTTCCAGTGGTCAAAACAGACTCCTAAAGAAGCCTTCGCCGCTGCCATGGAATCATGGCGTCAGCGTTGTGAAAAATGTGTACGTCTGCAGGGCGATTACGTCGAGAAGTAACGCCAGTTTCATCGATTTCGGGTGAGTAGTTAATTAGAAAAAAAATCGGAGGCCTTAGAACTTGAATGCACCTCGTAAAAAGGAATGCTCAAGAAAATAATTAGAATTTCCTTTCATATGATGCAATTGTGGGCCAAAGTTTCACATTATCATAATAATACAGATATAGCCACGAACCTACTATGCTGTCATAGTAGGAGGAGAGGTGATACTCCTACGTGGCGCGTCCCAGGTGGCGGATAGGGAAGTCCTCACCGGTTTACTGGCGGACTTGAGTGAAATAAAATAGCTCTCGCGGACCAAACGCACCCTCTGCGGTTAACAACCGTAGTTGTAAATCGGAGCTTGCTCCAACTAAGAATTGCGACCAAGAATTGCGACTCTAAGCTTTAAAACAATGAATAAAGCCTATACAATAATAAATGCTCATGCCCAACAAATGAAAAAGATTGTCTAACAAAAACAAAGGAAGAGGTAGATAAATTTTGGGACCTTCTAGAACAAACTGTGAACAGAGTACATAAAAAGAATGTAAAACTCTTATTGGGAGATTTCAATGCTCAGTTGGGAAAAGAAAGGAAATATAAAGATATAGTTGGAAAATGGAGTCCACATAGATTTACAAACAAAAATGGTCAAAGACTTGTAGAACTCTGCAGAGAACACAACCTTATATCTAAATCAACATACTTTAAGAGGAAGCCAAGTAAACTTAATTACATGGAAACATCCAGACTGGAGGAAGGGTGAGTGGCAGCTAGACCATGTCTGTATGGACAAAAATTTTCATAAGGAGATCCACAATGTTAAAGTACTGAGAGGAGTAGACACAGGCTCAGACCATTATATGGTTAAAATTAAAATCAAATTCACTCCGTTAAAGAAGAGGACCGGAAAAACTAATAAAATAAAAAGGAGGTTTGACCCACATCAGCTAATTAAAAATAATAAGTACCAACAAATAACACAAACCATCAAATTAACAGATGATCTAGAACAACTAGTGCCTAATCTTAAAAAAGAAGCAGAGAATCTAGCTTCCTTGAACCCACGAAGGAAACATGCATGGTGGACATCAGAATGTGACAAATTCGATGAAGATAGACACCAAGCGTGGTTAAAGTTTCAAACACATAAAACTGAAGAAAATGCCATCAACCTAAAAAATGAAAGAAAAAAATTCACTTAAAATATTAGAAGAATCAAGAGAGGATTTCATAAAGATATTATAAAGTCTGTAGAAGGTAATTATCATAAAACCAACTCCAGGAACTACTACAAAATCTTTGGGAAACAACTACATCAATATGAGGCCCCTACACTAATACTGGAAGATGAAGATGGAAGAATGACGCACAGTAACAAGGAAAATGCAGAAATCATGGCAAAAGCATTTAACAAACTTCTGAATTGCGAGGAACCCAAAGAACCCTTACAAATCAACATAAATACCCCAATAAAAACCAAACCTAACAAACTAGACCCTCCAACTTTCCAAGAAGTAGAAAAAATTCTTAAAGAACAAAAAAATTATAAGGCATGTGGAGAAGATCAGGTTTTTGTTGAAATGTGGAAATATGCAAGTGACGCAGTCAAGACCTCCTTACACATGGCTCTAACAAAAATTTGGGTAACAGAACAATTTCCCGGACATTGGACCACAGCTATCATCCACCCACTACACAAAAAGGGAGATAAGAGCAACCCAGACAACTACAGAGGAATCTCTCTCCTAGATTGCACATACAAAATTCTATCCAAGATCCTATATGAAAGAATCAAGGAGCAATTAGAACAGGAGTTAGGGGAATTTCAGGGAGGTTTCAGACCATGGAGAAGCTGTGCAGAGCAGATAATTAGTTTAACATTGATTATGGCATACTACAAGAAACGGAACAAACCTCTGGCAATAACATTTGTAGATTTTAAGAAGGCATATGACTGTCTCCACAGACCTTCAGTATTAAAAATTTTAAGAAATCTAGGACTCCATCCAAAACTAATTAAAATAATACAAGTCACTCTAACCAACACCAAATCAAAAGTGAAGTTTAGAGGAGAAATTTCGGAACCATTCCTCATAAAAACAGGCTTAAGACAAGGTGACTGCCTATCACCATTACTGTTAAACTGTGCACTGGAATACATAATGAGAGAATGGTACAAGGACAATCCAAAGAGGATAAGAATTGGAAGTGCAAAAGATGGTATTAGCTTAAACTGCTTGGGATTCGCTGATGATCTTGCTCTCCTAGCCAACGCCGTTCAAGAAGCCAGGCAACAAGTGAAATCACTACAAGAAATAGCAGAGAAAGTAGGCCTTAGAATATCATTTGAAAAAACGGAAATTATGCTAACTGATCCACCACTTGCAAACAAAATTATAAAAGGAGAACAGGAAATCAAAATTGTTGATAAATTTAAATATTTAGGCGAAATAATAACATACAATCTAAATGAGAAGCCATCATGGCAGAATAGAATAAAAAACTGAACTATGCAAATTACATTACCAAAACTACATACAACAAAAAAAGCCTATCTGTAGATGCAAAATTAAAACACTATAAAACAGTTACACAACCAGAAATAACGTATGCAGCTGAAACTATCTTCAAAACAAGTAATACGGCAGAAATTGACAGAATACTAAAAATAGAAAGAAGAATAATTAGGACATGTATAAATAAACAGTATAAAATAAATGGACATTGGAGAATAGCATCAAATGAAACAGTATATAAGAAAATAGAACCAGTCATGAGCACAATCAGGAAGAAACGCATCTCATTCTTTGGACATCTGATGAGAACTCCAGAAAACAGAATTAGTAAAAAAATAATACAAAAATTGTGAAATAGCAAGAGCGACATTAAATGGATCACAGAAATTAAGGAAGATATAAAAGAACTTCAAATTACAGTAGATGACCTAAAAAACAAGACAGAAAAAACCAGAATACTGCAAGACCCGCAAACCAGACTACAAATGAAAATCAATAAAAGGAGTACAGGAAGAGTTGTCTCAGATGAAGAAAGAAAGAAAATATCTGAAAGAATGAAGAAATATTGGGCAGACAAAAGAGCAAAACACCGTTCATATAAGAATAGCCTCTAATAATTATATTACCTAAATAACATATTAAGTTATTGTTGAACCAAATTGTATCCCTGTGTAACAACTTGTTTAGAACTTTGTATTTTTGACTAGAGTGGTCCAATGAAGGCCATAAAATAAATAATAATAATACAGATATAGTTCGGAGAAAATGAATTTTAGACTCTCACTGTTCGTCCGCATTTGTAAGGTAAGCCTCTGACTGGGACCTCGTCATCCGAGTTCTGCAAAAATCACTCACAGGGAACCTTGAACCTTGTACCTTGTACCTTGTAAGCCTTTCTCACCTGTAATTTATTTACAAATCGCGTTTAAATGTTTAAAGTTAAAATGGTAGTAGCGTTTCTTGTGCTTGTAGATCTAATCGAGAGGAACAAAAGACTACAATAACATTTTAGACTAGAGCTGATATTGTGTTTAAAAAAATTAAGTTACATGTTTAACTAATGTGCTGTGTCGTTGGTGACAAGACTCGATGACCAAGATATGTCCTTATTGTTTTAACATAAAAAGTGTTTCGTAATGATATTCGTCGTGTATATGTGTGAAATTTTTCCCTTGTTGTGTAATAAAATACTGAGAATCGTACGTCGTCTTCATCGTTTTACACCTCGTACTGCGTTTCTGTTGGGAGGCCGAGTCACTAGCTGTATGGCTGCAGCGGCTGCTGGCCGCTACATTAACGCCAATGACACAGCGCAGTGGTCGAGAACATAATGTATTTAATAAACTGTCAGCCGTAAAATAGAATCTTTTAAAGGATTTCATCTTGCTTTCACCTGTTAGAATGTTATTTTTCGGTTGCAAATTCGCCGTTAAGTCATTTTCAAGCATCTACAAAACATAATACAACGCAATGAGAACCATTTACAGTGGGATTAACACAACCAGTTTTGTAGTTTGTTGACATTCAGATACCGTACTTAACAAGATTTTGACTTACAGGTTGACGTTAGGCAATATAACAACGTAATACTGTGTGTACATCAAAGAACGACTAGCCGGGCGCTGTGGCCGAGCGGTTCTACGCACTTCAATCCGGAACCGCGCGACTGCTACGGTCGCAGGTTCGAATCCTGCCTCGGGCATGGATGTATGTAATGTCCTTAGGTTAGTTAGGTTTAAGTAGTTCTAAGTTCTAGGGGACTGATGACCTCAGCTGTTAAGTCCCACAGTGCTCAGAGCCAAAGAACGACTAATCAACGATGCTTGTCAATATTCCGTTTCATATTCTGCCCTTTTGCGTGGATTGTATATATCACACATCTAAAGGTGTGTACTAAGATACACTAGAGTAAGTGTATAAAACAGTTGAGACAAATTTTATTCTGAGATTTGTTTCTTCATTGAGTATGTATTGTCGTCGCTCTGTGAAGGCGCTATAAATTTCAATTTCTTCTAGAGCGTCCATTCATCTGCCTTTCTCTAGCCGTGTAGTACCTTTAAAGATTCCCCGATGCTGCTTTGATATGCATATTACGTCGTTATCTCTGCTTAACATAAATCCACATGTTAGAATCTTGTAAGTGCCGTATCTGAATGTCAACAAATTACAATATTGGTTGTATTTACTTCTAATCGCACTGTAAATTGTTCTCATTAAGTTGTGTTCTGTTTTGTAGATGCTTAATAATGGCTTAATGCCAAAATTGCAACCGTAATATAAAATTCTAATAGCTGAAAGCAAGATAAAACCTTTTAAAAATTTTATGACAGCTGTGGACCTATATTATAAGAAAATAATTGGGGAATAAAATGATGTTACATATTTTTGATCATCTCCTTGAAATCCCCTTGCACAAAAACTCGTGAGACTCTGACAGGTTTTAAAATGAAACATCTGAAGCATTTTGTAAACGAAACTCATGTAGGGAACACTCAATAATTTTACAGACACGCTGTGTTCATCATTACCTACGTTTTGTTTTGTTTTGCATACTTCGATTCAGAGAACCCAGTCTGAAGCTTCCCTCGTTAGCCTTACCAACCTTTTCAGCCTTGTCTTGCGTTTCGTGTATCGACTAGAGGCACCCATTAACAACCCGACAGTTGGGTGATGCGCTCGCCTACTACTGCGACTGTGTGTGGACACCGGCGGACCCTCCCTTCTTGCACTAACGAATTGTGGACTGGCAGGTAGCTATCGCAGCAAGAAGGCAGAAATCCGCCGCGGTCCTATCGTCCACACACAGGCGAAGGGCCGGGGTAGACCCGCTCGGGGGACTCAGTGGTTTGGCAGTAGTCCCATAGTAGAACCACCGTAGCCTCGTCTCTTTCGTCTGCACATCGACGCAGAGGCACTCCGCCCGTTAGGAAGTAGTGAGCACGCCTGAAGATAGGAGTCTGGATAAGCAGCCGGGATGCGGGCTGTTCGGCTGGGCCACGCGAGTTTCCCGCGACCTCCACGGCTTTCGGACTGCGCCGCTTCCTGCAGGGTTTATTCACCCAAGGGGCCTCGGCCGGGCTGGAACACACTGCGCTGACCGCCGGGGTCCGACCTGTTAGTGCTTCAGTCCGTCACAGCCGTACGGCGTCGCTCAAGTTTTGCAGTTTCGTCTAAGATGAGGTCCTGGATGTGGTTTTTAGGCCGCTCCCCACGTCCGAAGCCGGCCGAAGTGGCCGTGCGGTTAAAGGCGCTGCAGTCTGGAACCGCAAGACCGCTACGGTCGCAGGTTCGAATCCTGCCTCGGGCATGGATGTTTGTGATGTCCTTAGATTAGTTAGGTTTAACTAGTTCTAAGTTCTAGGGGACTAATGACCTCAGCAGTTGAGTCCCATAGTGCTCAGAGCCATTTGAACCAACCCACGTCCGAGTTTGTATCTACGCTCAGAATTCTAGAAACATCCCCTAGGCTGTGGCTAAGCCATGTCTCCGCAATATCCTTTCTTTCAGTAGCGCTAGTTCTGCAAGGTTCGCAGGAGAGCTTCTGGAAAGTTTGGAAGGTAGGAGACGAGGTACTGGCGGAATTAAAGCTGTGAGGACGGGTCGTGAGTCGTGCGTGGGTAGCTCAGTTGGTAGAGCACATGCCCATACAAGTGTATGGGCATGAAATGGAATGACCACATAGGTTCAGTCGTAGGTAGAACTGATGGCAGACTTCGGTTCATTGATTGGATACTATAAAAATACAATCAGTCTACAACGCCGGCCGTTGTGGCCGAGCGGTTCTAGGCGCTACAGTCTAGAACTGCGCGACCGCTACGGTCGCAGGTTCGAATCCTGCCTCGGGCATGGATGTGTGTGATGTCCTTAGGTTAGTTCTAAGTTCTAGGGGACTGATGACCTCAGATGTTGAGTCCCATAGTGCTCAGAGCCATTTGAACCATTTCATTAATTTCCGCCAAGTGGCGGAAACCTTCCAAATGACGTCTGTAACGGAGATGCTTCCAAGCAGAGAGCTGTCACTGAGTTTCTTTCAGCGGAAAAGCAGAGCACCGCAGGTATTCATAGCCTCTTGCAGGATGACATGGCAATGAACAAAAGCACGATGAGTCGTTGGGCGAGGCATCTCTCATCATCGAAACTTGTCCGACCTCCCGCGTGCCAGCCGGCAGCATGCACAAAGCTGTGCTACCTTCAGGAAAATGAAGAAACAACTTCAGCCTGTTCGTCGTTATAGAAGTGCAAACGAACTTCTCCTTCCCACTGGGATGAAGGATGCACTCCGCTGGAAGCAGTATGTGGATGAAGAGGAGATTATTGATGCTGCACGTTCGCTGAGACGTCAACCAGTAGAGAATACCATGCGGGCACACATGCGCTCCCAGTAACGTGGCGTAAGGCCGTCGCGTTGGACGAAGGTTATGCTGAAAAATACGGCTTCGTAGCCTTAAGAATGGGGTAATAATATGGTCTATTGGAATTCTGAATAAAACCAACCTGCTTTTAGAAAAAAGTGTTGCATTACTTGTTGAACATTCCTCATCTTTATTTCCAGGTGCGAATTTCTAATGGCAGACTTGTATGGGGGCCTGAAATTTCCGCATTAGTTCATCATACTATGCATCGCTCGGGCTGTGCTTCATTCCATAATTGCTTTTAAGAGTTCAGGAACGACAAATTGTCGATCATACCAATAGCAAGCGTAATGAAATTCACCCGTAATAGCGTCATCTTATTCACTCACCAACTTTGTAGAAATTTACGGAATTAATCCTCTTCATGTTGGTGGTACAATTAACGTCACAAGAAGACAGGTGTAAATTCGTGCGGCAAAAATATAAAAGATTTATGTAACCGGGAAACATACGGGAATGAAACACCCTATCACTGAAGAAAATATCTATAGCACTTTCCATTCATACACTTTAATTTATGACTACGACGTGCCGTTTATAGCAACGAAACAAAAAAAAAATTTCTAACACCATCGAGCGAGGTAGCGCAATGGTTAGCACACTGGACTCGCATTCGGGAGGACGACGGTTCAGACCCCTGTCCAACCATCCTGATTTAGGTTTTCCGTGATTTCCCTAAATCACTTCAGGCAAATGCCGGGATGGTTCCTTTGAAAGGGCACAGCCGATTTCAGTTCCCGTCCTTTTCTAATCCGGTGGAGCCGATGACCTCGCTGTTGTCCCCCTCCCCCCCCCCCTCCCCAGATCAACCAACCAACTTCTAATGCCATGCTAAAACACATGCTATCACGCCACATCAACAAGCTAGACTGAAGACTAGAACTAGAAGAACAGTGTACATAAATATTTGTGTAGCTTACATTCTTAACATTCCATCATTGACGATGTTCTAAATGAATAAAACGAAACGTTTTTTGTAAATTAAACGCGCATTTTAATAGCAGCAAAGACGGATTTTAAATACCTTACAAATTCTAACCCGAAGACAACTAGCAGCCAAAAATAAATTGCGTGATTACAGTTTTTGTTAATGACCTACGGTCGCAACATGGCAATTGAACTTAAAGCCATGCACCCCTGTATGAAGAGTGTATGCTGCGAAATGCCCAACTTATGAAAGAGTAGTGCTGACGTTGGTGTGGGTTGGAGGGGTCGGCTCTGTCCACATATCTGGTCCCGCGTGGTAACCTTCCATCCTTTCCCAGATGTTGTCATTGCCAAGCAGTGTTTTCAGTTTCTAATCTATGCCCACAGGTCAAATTTTCAATCAAATTGGGTTGGTAATATACTTTGTCTTATCCAAAGGAACAATCCCAGCGAACGAGGCAAGACCTTGTTCGTCTAAGTGGGTACATTCATATTCAGTTACGGTGCTGATAACCATGCCTTCGAGCACCGTAAAAGCGTCGTCATCGTCATCTTGGAATATTGCTCGTTCTGGGAGCTAACCTCGTAACCCGGCAACGTTACTGCCATCTATTGAAAGCTTTTTCGAGTCCACTGTATACTCTGATTTGGAGAAAATCCTCCCTATTTCCATCAAACTGCCAACACGAGGTGCATCCCAGCTATCGCGCGGTTTGGAAAGTCTTGTGAAAACCCTAGCAAATGCTTTAACTCGTCTCAGTAATCACGCGCTCTTTCGCACCGCATTTATGCGCTTAAAGTTACTCTCTGGATAGAAACCCGGGCCAAATAGTATAGCATCCAACTCTTCGTCCCCGCCGGTTTGAAAAAGATGCGTTACAAATCTTCTCCCACGAACATCAGTAAACAACATCTGACAGTGCACTCAGGCTGAAGTAAGATAACTGCCGTATATCATCACAGCAACATAGAATCTCATTAGAAACCCATCCTTTTAATGACATTCGGCGAGGTCTGGATATATCGTGCATTGTCGTCCTATATAGAGGATAGCAAAATGAAATTTTCTGAGTGGTATATACAAAAAAGGGTCTCTAAGCTTATTTATTTTTTAAAAGTCAATTCTACCTGCACTAGCTCGTTAATAGCACGTAACAAATAATTACCTAAAATTTTCGTATAAGAGCAATAGCGAAGAACGTTACACAGGATTCGAATGTATGAATGACGTCCTATGAAATCTGAGCGCATTCAGTAATGACCACAAGTAATACAACCGACCACTAGCTTGGCAAGGCACATGGGCCTCTGTTTCGCCAGTCACTTATTCTCCCTCCAAAATGAAAATGTATTTACTACCGAATTGGAATACGTTTCGGATTTCTTTGGAGTAAATACTTTGACCATAGATTTCAAGCAAGTATGGCGAATGTTTTAACAATACGTTCGTTGTAAGATAACCAGTTGTCTTCGTTAATTGAAGCTTTACCAGAGCAGAGCTGGAGTTGAGGACGTTTCAGTATTCCAGACTAACGTTGATGCTCTACACACCCAATGCTAAATGCTCATTCGCAGATGAAATATATCAGCAGTTGTCATTAGTAATAAATGCTCTTAGCAATTATTTCCCTGACAAGTAAATGGCTAGATTACCACTTTCAGTGAACGAATAAACCTATTCAGATTGAAAAATTCAAGGCAAAATTATGGGTTTATTTCGCGAAGACAACACCGAAAAATAGGCCAAAACGGAATCGAGAACTATTTTGTCGAAAAGTTGATGGCAAGTATTCATTGTTATAAGAAAAAAGACTCGTGAATGCTGACTACATTAACCAGAAGTTAAATGTGTGAAAGTGGCTTGTCGACTGTTCAAAAGCGAGGTACTAAGCGATCGTAGAGCGTGTGTGACGTATGATATATTGGCAAAGACCAAAGCGAATATATAAAAATACTGCTAGAATCAGAAATACGAGCCGTGTCAATAACTCATTATTTCCTTAGTTAATGAAAGGAACATGTGAATTTTATTCCTTTGAATGTTTCATCCATTTTAAAAATAGGAGCGGTTTTATTTACTTATTTTTTTAAATTTAAATTATAGTTAAATTGTGGACTAGACTTTGTTAGGGTTCTTAGTCGCTTAAAAACTGGTGACCACTGTCCTAGGCTGATACTTACACTTTTATCTTGTCAAATATACAACATGCAACCCTTCCGCGCGAGGTCCCCATTCCAAACATTCCATGACTTCAACATTTAGGGCGGGGCGTAGATATTATGTAACTGGTACTTATATTGGTTTGGGGCTCTGCCTCTTACAACTATGTCCAAACGAAGAAACGACATTTCTGTGACCTGGTATTGGCTTTTGTACTTCCTAGTAACAACTCATGATTCAGCACCATACGCATCTATGTCGCGTACATATCGAGACTCTCAGGTAAAATTTCTACACTGTCTCCTCTTTCTTATTATGTATTTCAACCTCAGGTCACTGAGAAGGTATCATTACCCTTTTCAACTTATTACTAATCGTCATGAGAGGATCTGTGGTAAAAGCAAGAAAAAGGGGGTAGTAAAAATATTAGGAAACCAAATTAGAAATCAAACTAACTTCTATACACAACTATGCGTACATGAAAACGTTGCATAGTAACACATCAGCTGAGCACGCTCAGAGAGACGGTAATGAAGTAAACACATCTGCGGTCTGATTATTGGAAATGAACTGCAGTGTCAAGAATCACAGTGCAGATGTGTTTACCTTGTGAATGTATATCCGGGTGTATTCAGTTAACGAGGCGCTATGTAAGGTATTCTTGTACGTATGGGTATGTATACAGGGTGTTCGGAAATTCCCGTTACAAACTTGTAGGAGTTTTAGATGAGAGTGAATAGGAATCCATGTACGGGAACGTTATCCAACGACGCTGTAGAGCGTCAAAGGTGCAGGCGCCGGCGCCTGTAAATGTGTGTACATTCAGGGTGATACCGCGATGATATTACAAACTTTCAAGGGTAATGGAGACGGGTAAATGTATCGATTTGCGGTAAGGGCCCCTAGTTTCTGACAGTTGCTAAGATTGTAGGGTATGCAGCTTTCAGAGTTTGGTAGTATGGACCAAAACAAGGAAAAATATCAGATAAATATGGGTTCTAAAGTGCATACCTGAGGAGCTATGAGCACATATCTGTATTCGCTAGTGTGAAACACATCTCCTCCATTGAACAAGTGCTCATGTGCTCATGGCTCTTAAGATATGCCTTTTAGAACCCATGTTTACTCGACACTTTTCCTTGTTTTGGTCCATACTAACATCTCTGGAAGTTGCCACTGTACAGTCTTAGCAACAAAATTCCCGGTACGTTTAGTCCACTGTCGGAGGTATCAGAACGGTTTTCGCTTATAACTTACGACGCTTTCGCTTCCGGTACGGGGATCCTTACGTCAAATTGATAACTTTCACACTCGAAAGCGTCGTTGGAAGAAGTTTCCGGACACGGGCCTCTGTTCAAAACATTGTGTATTCAGTCTCTCTACAAGCCCTAGAAGTTTATAACAGGAATTTCCGAACCGACTATAAAAGTAAGTTTGGTTAATAATTTAGTTTACCAGTATTTTCACAATCCCTCTTTTTTGTTGACTTTATCAGATCGTCATGTGATGATTATTTAAATCTGTCAAAACCGGTGGGGCTAAAGTACGTAATAAAAAAATAATCAAAAGACGTTCACCTCCCAATAGTCTGAGGAGTCGCCAGAAACGCTCCATGGTTGGGATTCCACGTTAAGCTGTAGGTCCCTTTTCTCCGGTTGAATAGCTGGGAAGATTATGGACACGCAAATCGACAAAGTGGCATCCAACTGAAAGACTTGCTCTCGGCCATTTCAGACTTACGAAAACCAGACATTGCTTATTATGTTAGATTTCTCAAATGACGTTAAGTGTACTTCGAAGATGCTAATTTAGCAGCTCGGTTAATGGGTTAGTTATTAAAAATCGACTTGAAGAGGAATTGCAATGAGTCACAGTAAGCCAAGGACTTAGCGAGATTTCAAAATAACGCATTTCGATTGCTTATTACAAGGCAAAAATAAATAAATAAATAAATAAATGAGACACCCCTCAAGGACAAGGCCATTTTATTGACAAGTGATTTGACAGGTTGTTCATCATTGTAGGAGGATATGATAACATCTACATCATACTTCGCAAGCTACCTAATGGTGACGGAGGATACATTTGTACCAGTAACTGAGCGCTTCAACCATGTTCCACTCGCGAATAGCGCGTGGGAAGAATGATTGTCGGTAAGCGCCTGTATTGGCTTTAATTTCTCGAATGTTCTCCTCGTAGTCACTGCGCGAATCTGACCGGGGGGGGGGGGGGGGGTGTAATATGTTCTCCAACTCTTCGCGGAAGTACCAGCCGTGTCAATAACTCATTATTCCCTTAGTTAATGAAAAAATGTGAAATATATTTGTTTGAATGTTTCATCTTGTGCTATTTTAAAATAGGAGCGGTTTATTTATTTACTTTTACTTAAATTATAGTTTAATTGTGGGCTAGACGTTGTTAGTGGAATTACAATAGTAAATCTCTCCGTGATGCACAATTTCTCTATTGTAACGTCTGCCAATGGAATTTGTTTAGCATCTCCGTAACACTCTCACGCCGGCTCAACGGCCCCGTGACGAAACGCTCTGCTCTTCGTTGTATCTTCTGTATCACTTCTATCAGTCTTACCTGATAGCTATCACAGATAGATGAACAGCAATCGGTCGAACAAGCGCCTTATAAGCCACTTCCTTCGTGGATGAATCACATTTTCTTAAGATTCTTCCTACGAATCTGAGTCTGGCACCTGCATTTCCCACTTGTTTTATGTGGTCTTTTCATTTAAGGTCACTTTGAATAGTTATTCCTAGGTATTTTAAGGTAGATACTGTTTCCAGCGGTTTGTCATCAGTAGTATATGTGTACAGTATTGGATTTCTTTCCCAATGTAAGCGCAATATGTTACATTTATTTACGTTAAGGGTCAACTGCCAGAGCCTGCACCAGTCGTCAATTCTCTGGAGGTCATCCTGCAAATCGTTACTATCGTCTGGCGGTGCTAATTAGTTATAGACAACCGCATCATCTGCGAACTACATTAAAGAGTATGCGATGCTTTCTAATAGATCATTTGTATATATTGTAAACAGTAACGGCCCTATCACACTTCCTTGGGGTACTCCGGAAATTGCCTTTACATCTTTCGATATTGTTCCGTTAAGAGCGACGTGTCGAATTTTATCTGCAAGGAAGTCTTGAATCCAGTCGCAAACATGGCAAATGGTTCAAATGGCTCTGAGCACTATGGGACTTAACATCTATGGTCATCAGTCCCCTAGAACTTAGAACTACTTAAACCTAACTAACCTAAGGACATCACACAACACCCAGTCATCACGAGACAGAGAAAATCCCTGACCCCGCCGGGAATCGAACCCGTGAACCCGGGCGTGGGAAGCGAGAACGCTACCGCACTATCACGAGCTGCGGACTCGCAAACATGCTCCTACACTCGATATGCTCGTCCTTTTTTCTTCTTTTCACTAAACGGCAGTGCGGGGCGGTGTCAAATGCCTTCCTGAAGTCAAGAAAAATGGCATCAACCAGAGCGCCGTTGTCGCTGAGGATCTTATGGAGCAACAGAGCGAGCTCAGTGTCGCAGGATCTCTGTTTGCGGAGTCCATGTTGGCTTTTATACAGGATATTTTCATTCTCCAAAAACGTCGCAATTCTTGTGCATATAACATGTTGCATAATTCTACAACAGATTGACGTCAACTATATAGATATATAATTGTGTGCATCTGTCCTACGCCCCTTCTTAAAAACGGTAATGACCTGCGCTTTATTCCAGTCGCTAGGTACCCTTCGTTGCTCAAGCGATCTCCGATAAGTTACTGGTAGAAGGGGAACAAGTTCTTTCGCATAATCTTATAGGTATGTCATCTGGTACTGACGCCTTTCCGCTACTAAGTGATTGTGGTTGTTTTTCTGTTCCACTAGCGGTTATCTCAATATCTGCCGTTTCGACGTTCGTACGACTGTTGAGAGGACTATTAACCCATTATGGGTCTATCCCATCGCTTAAGACCTTACTCGGAACTTATCGGTCGGGGACATATTCTACGATGCCTTTGAGTTTTTTTCCATTTGTTCTCCATATCGTCGTCCTCATCACCGAATATTTGATACTAACGCAGGCCGAAGTGGCCGTGCGGTTAAAGGCGCTGCAGTCTGGAACCGCAAGACCGCTACGGTCGCAGGTTCGAATCCTGCCTCGGGCATGGATGTTTGTGATGTCCTTAGGTTAGTTAGGTTTAACTAGTTCTAAGTTCTACGGGACTAATGACCTCAGCAGTTGAGTCCCATAGTGCTCAGAGCCATTTGAACCATTTGATACTGACTGGTCAGATACTCTGGAATTTGTATCCTGTAACTCTTGTTAAGCAAAAACATCCGTCTACTTTTCCTAACATTCTTTTTAAGACATGCTGTCATAGATGCTATCCCAGCCTTATGATAATTGATACCTTCCTTCGTTTACGTTATCTGACTGGGTAAGTTCAGGTCTATTTGTTGCCAAGTCTATGTCGTTACCCTCACAGTTGGTTCTCTAATTATCTACTCAAAGTAATTTTTGAATAAGACATCCAGAACAATGTCACACGAATTCCTGTCTCTAGCATCAGTTTTGATAGCGTGACACTCCCAATCTGCACCTGGAAAGTTGAAGTCACGCCCTATTAAAACGGCATGATCAGGAAAATTACTAATGATATTCTGCAAGTTCTGTCTGAAGCGCTCTACCACTAGGGCTCCTGACCTAGGCGGTGTGTAAAAGCATCCTATTACCATTTTTGACCGATCCTTTACACTTAACTTCACCCATATTAATTTACCTCTCTAGATTTTATCGGATTCTTTACTGCAGTCAACACGCTGACACCATTGGCAACTAAACTATCATTATGATAAATACTCCAATCTGAATTTATGATTTCGTTGTCATTAATATCCGGTTTCAACCAATTTTCAGTGCCTAATACTATCCGTGCGTTATAACCTTCAGTAAGCGATACCAATTCTGGGACCTGCAGTTTATTAAAATCATATTAACTTTTTGTATCTCCAATCTGCGACGACGAACATTCTCTCAGGACGCTATGGCTAATGTATCAGGCAAATCGTCTGTAATCTCAAGGGACGGTTTTTGTAACCCAATAAAGCCCCATGTGCACGCCACATTTACTCCGCTTGTGCACGCCTAACCTAATAAGTGAAACCCTACAATTCTGCACCCGATAGCGGAGGTCGAGAAATTCGCATCAGATGACGTCCCAGAGTGGACTGAGACTCTGGTTTAGACATTCCGCTCTGTTCCAAACCGGAGGACCGCAAGCAACCCTGGGCACGATGCTAGAAATAGGCAGCTTAGCCTGTACCCGGTTTGCGATGCAGGTTACCTTCACCAAATCAGCCATACACCGAAGGGATCCGAGGATGCCCTCAGAACCCAAGCAGTAGGCGTCATTTGTACCGACGTGTACCACTGTTTGCAGCCGGTTGCACCCAGTACGCTCGATATCCGCCGGCAGGCCCTCCTACAAATCATAGGCGAGATCCCCTGGCAAACATACCGCATACAAACTGGCATTCTTTCCCGCCTTGTCTGCTATTTCCCTGAGGGCCTCCATCACCCACCTAACACTTGAGCTTCCAATGACAAGCATACCCACCCTCTGCACCTGTCCGGACTGGGCAGGAAAATCGGCCGCTGGCCTATCAGGACAGTTCAGCCCAAATGAAGCACACACATCACAGTAAAGGGTACCGTAACAGTCGCATAAGTGCGTAGTGTATCGTCTTCTGGCGGAAACTATGGCGTGTATTTTCTCGCGCAAACGATTTTAAGGTGCGCGATGGCATTCTATGACGTTAGATTATTTCAGTTATGTTGCAATTCGGCTGTGGTTCTTGCAGATTTTGGAGAACGAGCAAGTTTCCGCTTCACCGTGTCCCATACGTGTTCAGATGGCGGGAGTTCTAGATATGTTTCTTTGCAGGAAAGTTGCTGTACATCATTAAGAACACGTTGCGTCACAGAAATGGTATACAGTCGTGCACTGTCCTGCTGAAAAAGCACTTCACTTCCCTGACAAAGAAATAGCACTATCATAAGGATAACAACATGTGCGGTATGGGAGCGCTGGTTACTTTCACGTGCAGAAACACCAGATGTGACTGCGAGTTGTAACTGATAATACCCCACACCATGAAACCTGGGTTGGGGCCTGTGTGTCTTGGGCGAATGCACTGTGGAGTAGGCCGCCCACCAAATCTACGCTGTACACGAGTACATCCATCACTCGCGCACAGACAGAACCTATTCTCACCACTGAAGGCAGCAGAGTGCGATTTCACTCACCAGTCAATTCTTGCGCGATACCAGGGTCATGGTGTTAGTGGTAGCCTCGGCAGAGGCACATAAGATCCTAGTCCTTCTGCAAGCAGACATTTCCCAATAGCCCTAGGTGACACATCAGGTGCAATGTTTGCCCATATTTCTTCCCTGTATGATGTTCGGTTGACCACTACTGATCTCTCAACGCACCGCTCTTGGTTTATGTCTATACTATGTGGATATCCAGAACGTGGTCTACGAGCGTAGGAATGTTCCAGGAACAACTGCAAAAAGCATCGACACATCACCAATATATTATGTCCAACGTGTGCATCTACGTGTCGATACGTCCAGCCAGCTCCCTGTATGGCCGTAATGAGAATGTGTATGGGCATGGACATGGTTGTACCCTAGAATGAATGTTGCACTGTTCACGTCTAAATCCAGCACAGTTACTGCCAACAGATTCAAAGCAAAAGGCGCATAGACAGGCCTCCAGAGCGCCATCTGATTGCTGATGACCGTGACAAATGAATCACCAGCGCTGCAACCCTTCAGTATGCACATACTATGCCCGGCTGCCCCTGAACACAGCCCTCGAGGGTGTTACATTTTTCTTCTGGCTGGGTGTAATTCAGAGCGCTTTGTAATGAATTTTCAAGAAGTCAGTGCAGCTTACCAGCGAACGACGGTAAAAATTTGTGCGAGTACGAATGTTAACCGTTGCGGAACGTGTTTCAGTGCTGTAGTTGCTGTTTAGCGACGGAATCGGTTTTCACAGAAAGGAAGCACATGGGTTGGAGCGAAGCGTGGAGAAAGCGCGATGCAAGCGGAGGGAAGACGGTAGCGCTTCCCGTTTTTTTCGCCGTGGGAGGCGTGTGGCCTGCGACACGCAGACGCGGCGGCAGCGCTCCACAAAAAGGAGACGCGCCACAGGAAGCGACCCCGAGTTCACCACCCGCTCACACTAATCTACCAGTTTTAAACACTTAAACGACGGGCCGCACCGCCAACGACGTTTTCCTTCCGTCGGGTTTACACGATGAGCGAGAGTCTGTCTGTAACTGTTTCAGCGCTCTGGCAGTATTGTTGTAGAGTCGCAGTGGAACGTGACCTAGCTTCCGCACTAAAAGAGTGTTGCCGGATGCGCACATCAGCTGCTGGAACATCCACCCACTCTTGCTGCGCTTAGTCTCGTTATCATTTGTGCCATTCTGTCAGACCTCCGCCCCCCTTAGCTGAGTGGCCAGCGCGTGTGAATGCTATGCAGCAGGCCCGGTTTCGATTCCCGGCCGGGTCGGTGGTTTTTCTCACCGACTGTGTATTGTGTTGTCCTCATCATTTCATCATGATAGACACGCAAATCGCCCAACGTGGCGTCAGCTGAAAAGATTTTCAACTCGGTGACCGAACTTCCTCAGGTGGGGCGTCAATGCCATACGATCATTTCATTTCTCTTCTATCAGAAGAAATGTTACATTTTTTGTTGTCTGCCCACGTTGTGTTATGTCTTCTGAGCGCCTCAGTGGTCTGGCAGCACCTTATGCGATCTACATTTTAGAGTCCGCAAGACACCTCATGGAGAGTGCGGGAGGGAAGTTTAACTCACCATAGTCACTTCCTCTTCTAGCCGCGAATTTTGCGCGGGAACAGAGGCTGCTGCTAAACCTCCGTGTGAGTTCGAATTTCTCTGATTTTACCTTCGTAATCTTTTCGCGAGATATACTGCGTGACCAGAAACAGTATGACTACTTGGAAGGGTGTTTCAATTAGATTGTGCTGAGAAATAATTATTAAGAAGAAAATTCGATACGTTGTGCCGTTTGCGAGTTATTTAGCATTGAAGTTAGTCAATCCGGCCGTTGCGCGTTCAAATTCAAGCGGCCTGCGAGATACAATTAGCGTCAGTTGGTCTCGTAGCATGCAGACGAGACTACTCAACCCCTGGCTCGGGTTCGATCCTTACTACCGTCCCATATCCAATTTTTGTACCGCTCCCTTGTTCGGTTTTAGGAAACGAAACGAAGAACACGTTCGGCGACACCGTCCCTGGCGCGCCGCTTGAATTTGCCCGCGTAGCCACCTGATTGATAACTTCATTGGAATCAGCCCAACATATCAGTTTTTTCCTTAAGAATTACTCCTCACACAACTTATCCTGCAACACCCGTACAAGCTTTCCACATTCTTTATGAGCGCGCTGTATATCTGCTTCAAGTGCTGGCCATGTCCGCTGGCAGTTAGAGAGGATGACTATGGTTTCTATATGACGTCCATGCGCGCCTTGACGTCTTGTTACCGGCCATCGAAACAAATTTTTTGCAATCACTGAATTGGCAAGCAGCTTTGCCTTTAGCCTCGACAGCTTCCTAATCTAACGCTTATGAGTATCTTGTCGTGCGGACAGTAGCGTGAGTCCGCAGCTCGTGGTCGTGCGGTACCGTTCGCGCTTCCCGCGCCCGGGTTCCCGGGTTCGATTCCCGGCGGGTCCCATAGTGCTCAGAACCATTTGAACCATTTGAACAATAGCGTGAAGGTCGCCGATAGGTACTTCAGTAACGCTGGTTTACCTGTTGTTGACGCTGCAGACGTTATTCGGGAAACTTTGCCGTTTTCGCCATGTCACACACATGTTATTTGTGCATTTCTGTGCAGTGAAGAGAGATTCAGCACCCCTAAATCAAGTTACTAGTACATCGTACGGGGTGTTACAATAGTATTCCATAGTCCGAGAGGCGGTAGAATCAAGAAAAACTGTCTATTAAACATGGACTCTAAAATGCATGTCTTAAGAGCTATGAGCCTTCATAGTACCAAAGATGAACAGCTGCTTATAGCTTTTAAGGTATTAACTTTAGAACCCATATTCACTGCATATTTTTTTCTTGCTTTTGTCCATACTACCACGTCTCAAAACATGAAAAACAGACAGCTTATAGAAGAAGAGCTGTCTCACAGTAGCGAAGGTGAACAAGTGTTCACAGTTCTTGAGGTATGAATTTTAGAGCCAATGTTTACTCGATATTTTTGTCTTGTCTTGTCCCACACTACCATCTCTCAAAATATGAACTACTTTTTTGTAACACAGTGTACATTAAAGAATTTCGAACGTAAATTTCAATTTAAGTGCGATATTTTCCAAGCTTTGTCTGAAACGTTGTTTCACGCCGACGTTTGATGCGCAATTGTTGGCCCACTTTCAACGTTTGCCTCCACGGAGATTGTTTTACATTCTGGGTCTGTGTCCCGTTAAACATTGTGCCAACATTGGTGTCCAGCCTATCTTTTCAGTATTTACGTCAGTCGACTTAAAGGTCATTTATTTCTTGTTGGTGCCAGCTCTCCGTTCCAAGCATTGTACTAATAAAGTGTTGCTGGAATTAAACATAAAATGGAACATGCAGTCTACGTTTAGGTTCTTAAAGACGGACCAGTAGCTCTGCTGCACAACAATTACAAAAGAAATTCGACTTGTTTGTGGTAAAATATACATTCCAGAATTCATGTGAAGTTCAAAAATGGCTCTGAGCACTATGGGACTTAACATCTATGGTCATCAGTCCCCTAGAACTTATAACTACTTAAACCTATCTAACCTAAGGACAGCACACAACACCCAGCCATCACGAGGCAGAGAAAATCCCTGACCCCGCCGGGAATCGAACCCGGGAACCCGGGCGTGGGAAGCGAGAACGCGACCGCACGACCACGAGATGCGGGCTTCATGTGAAGTGATTTAGCAAAACCACCGAAAACATTAATGGTAATGGACGGACAGACGTTTTATTCCACGTTGTAACGAAAACGAAAACAGTATCTTATCACTTTGTTATATCGCTCCAGTAGTTTCGCTGTTCCCTTCGGGATAATTTATGGTTACACGTCGATGTTAAGTCACAGATACATCAGAAGAGTTTCTCATTTCAGAGATACACCTGCATAACGTTTTTCTGCAGTTGCAGTTAGTGCACTTGTGCTGAAGAGAAATACGCAGGAATGTTATGCTACGTGGCGCCTTGACACTTCTATTACGCGAGTTAACCTCTTCAGTGAGGGAAAATAATGCAATTCTGAGGCATTTTCATTGATGCGTATTTGTTTTGAACCAGGATTGAATATATATGTATTTGTTTGTTAGGCATATGAAAAGTCTGCCGCAGATTAATTGTAACGTTGATATAAAATTGGTATGATTGAGAGTTCTGAGCCGGCCAGGGTGGCCGAGTGGTTCTTGGCGCTACAGTCGAATCCTGCCTCGCGCATGGGTGTGTGTGATGTCCTTCGGTTAATTAGGTTTAAGTAGTTCTAAGTTCTAGGGGACTGATGACCTCAGAAGTTAAGTCCCATAGTGCTCAGAGCCATTTGAACCATTTTTTTGAGAGTTCTGAAAGCATTCTCTGATGTTCAGTGTAGTCGCATATCGGCAGAGTTTTTCCCTCTTAGGGCCCTATCACGTTCACTCGAATTTCTTGGATTCAGATTATAGCGTCTGGGGGCAAATAATTCTACGGATCTTCCCCAATTTTTGATTTATTTAATCGGAACAAATTAGAGGCCTTCAGGTTCTCTCGTGTTTTGTATCGGATCCTATATATATTATTTAAGCTATTACGTTCTTTAGTTGGTTATTGCAGAAAAATAGAAAATGTTCTTCGCAATAACAAACAAAATTACTAGTTTTAATTGTTTATTGGAAAACTATTGTTAATATCTGTTGGATTTGTTGTATTGCTTGTTTTACATTTACACTTCTTGCTAATTGTTCTTAGCTATTACACAGTTGCGAAGTACGATGAGCCGGCCGCTGTGGCCGAGCGTTTCTTGGCGCTTCGGTCTGGAACCACGCGACCGCTACGGTGGATATGTGTGATGTCTACTACTATGTGGGTGTGTGAAATCTTATGGGGCTTAACTGCTAATGTCATCAGTCCCTAAGCTTACACACTACTTAACCTAAATTATCCTAAGGACAAACACACACACCCATGCCCAAGGGAGAACTCGACCCTCCGCTAGGATCAGCCGCACGGCCCATGACTGCAGCGCCGTAGACCGCTCGGCTAATCCCGCGCGGCTGTGTGTGATGTCCTTAGGTTAGTTATGTTTAAGTAGTTCTAAGTCTAGGGGACTGATGACCTCAGATGTTAAGTCCCATAGTGCTGAGAGCCATTTGAACCATTTGAAGTACGATGACAACGATAAAAATTTGCTGCTTGTGTGTATAGTTACAGCATTGGATCGTTAACACAAGTCTCAACGTTATCGATAATTTTCCAATCGTTTCAAATATAATTGTGGCATCCAGATCGTAATATTTGTCGTTTTGGCTACGCTATGCAGGAACTTCACTTTTTCTACGTCGTGGTCTGTCATATGCAGCTGTGAGATAATACTGAAGTCTCTTTCCTCTGTCTACTCGCTTATAACCTACTTCGAAACATCTCTAAAGCGTATGGCAGTCGCAGTTTTCAAAATATCACAATGTGAATAAAGATAAATTATGAATAAAGTTGCAACTACATAAGATGAATAAGTGAATAACGACATTGTTCTATGTCGGTAACGAAAATATGTTTTTTGAATGGCAATAACAGTTGTGCATCGATGAACTCAAAGGGGAACATTGTTAGAAAGTATTTTACGATAAAAGTGATGCAGTTTTTTTAAGAAGGTCAACGAGTAGTTCCAAAAACACCAGATTTCATTGATTAAGATTTTCTGTAACTTGTTTCAGTACTTCTAATCACTTGTCAAACTGCTTACTTTACAACGAATATCTATGAACTCCATTTCATTGTCGTGGCTCTGGTAATGCTACAAAGAGAGATGGCGTAGAGTTTAAGACCGTGGAGTCGTATTCGATAAGAGTGAACTTCAGATCTCTGTCCGGTCACGATGATCACACCAGGTGAATCTCTGATAGGGTAGTTCGTTTAAAAATGCTATTGCTGATTTTCTGTCGCAGTCTCGTCAACCGAGAAATCCTTCTCTAGTGCTTTCAAAGTTAACGGGGTGTTGAGCTCGTAACACTCCTTTCTTTATTTAATGTTGCTTTTATGATGGATTACTAAAGAGTATTTTTCTCCAGAGACAAGTGTTAAAAAGAAATCAGTTGAAAGTGGTTGTGTATACTTTTATCGCCCCTAACTATAAAGAGTATAATAACGTGCTTGCACTACCTAGGATTAAACCTCCTTTAATATATGGGACAACCAGGATTCTTAAGAGTATTTTCGTTCCTGAGAATCTGACCGTTAACAGCCGGCACGCTCAGTGGATGCCAGTTTACACGGTTTGGAGCAAGGATATAAAATCTTGGGAAACGCTTCAGCCGTTCCGAAAGTGAAAGCCTTGTCCACGTCCACCAAAAGAATAATTACACTAACTGCTGGGGAACGACGCCGCTGTAGATGAGAACATTCTGGATAAGGTAAGCTGAAACGGAAAAACTGAGTGCTCTTCAGGCTTGCGGAATACTCGGCTGACAAATTGTTACTTTCACGCAGAGTATCTTAATAACTTACTGTAACAAGAACAGCGCCTTGTTACGACTGATACCTCTTAAAGTGTGATGCGGTCACCTAAGTGCCAGTGAGACTGAAACTGAATACTAATTTCCGTGATAATGCCCAGTGGACGGCGAGATGCCCACCGGCCACTGTGTCATCCTCTGCCGTACGGCGTCATGCCAGTGTTTTCAATTGGGATTTTGTTTTTATTCTAGTTTCTTTCGTAATTAGGTCTAAAATATTCTTAAAGAGCATATAATTATAATAAAGAACAACGTAGTACACTCATGCTCATAAATTAAGGATAATTTCAGAATGTGGTGCCACACAACGTGGCACTACACAAAACTGGCGCTAATAGCATGGGCACATAGGGAACACACACTACACAGATCTGTAAGTCCACGGTATTGGTGATAAGTTGAGAAAACCGTCTCTAAACACATGTGCTACAAAACGCCACTGTTTCTTGCGCATGTACCCCGACATCAATGTGGGATATGGTCACCATGCACACGTACACAGGCCGTGCAACAGGTTGGCATACTCTGGATCAGGTGGTCGAGCAGCTGCTGGGGTATAGCCTCCCATTCTTGCACCAGTGCCTGTCGGAGCTCCTGAAGTGTCGTAGGGGTTTGAAGACGTGAAGCGATACGTCGACCGAGAGCATCCCAGACGTACTCGGTGGGGTTTAGCTCTGAAGAACAGGCAGGCCACTCCATTCACCTGATATTTTCTGTTTCAAGGTACTCCTCCACTATGGCAGCTCGGTGGGGCCTTGCGCTATCATCCATCAGGAGGAAGGTGGGACCCACTGCACCCTTGAAAAGGCAGACATACTGGTGCAAAATGACGTCCCGATACACCTGACCTGTTACAGATCCTCTGTCAAAGACATGCAGGGGTGTACGTGCACCAATCTTAATCCCACACCACACCATCAAATCACGATCATGTGCCTTTCAAGGACATTAAGGGGTTGGTATCTAGTTCCTGGTTCACGCCCCAGATGGAAACCCTGCGAGAATCACTGTTCAGACTATACCTGGACTCGTCCGCGAACATAGCCTGGGACCACTATTCCAATGACCATGTACTGTGTTCTTGACACCAGGCTTTACGGGCTCTCCTGTGACCAGGGGTCAGTGGAATGCACCATGTCTGTTCAGTCGTCTGTAGACTGTGTGGAGACAACTGTTCCAGTGGCTGCGGTAAGGTCCTGAGCAAGCCTACCTGCAGTAGTCCGTGGCCGTCTGGGGGCGCTGATGGTGAGATATCGGTCTTCTTGTGGTGTTGTACACTGTGGACGTGCCGTAATGTAGCTCCTGGACACGCTTCCTGTCTGCTGGAATCGTTGCCATAATCTTGAGATCACACTTTGTGGTAGTATTCTACCCCTTATAACGTCATCAATATGTGTTCTTTGAGCCATTTTCAACACACAGTCACCATTAGCACGTCTGTAAACGTCTGCACACTTACTCGCTGCACCGTACTCTGACGTGCACCAAAACACCTCTGCGTATGTGGACTGCTGCCAGCGCCACCGTGCGACGACCGCAGATCAAATACACCGCATGGTCATACCCCGAGGTAATTTAAACCCGCAAACCACCCACCAGAGCGTTGTTTCACCATGTATCAGCATTATCCTTAATTTATGAACATGAGTGTATTTGACGTATTTAATAAGATGAAATGATTACAGTACAGTATACAAAAAAAAATTATAGATTTACGGGATCAAAAGCTGAAGAATTACTTTTACAGATTTGCGGTACATCTAGCATGATACTGTTGAGTTTTAAAATTGAGCACTTGTCTGCTAGCGTTGTGAAAGTTGTACGAAGCAACCGGTTGAGGGCTGCGTTGTTAAATCTCTTTCTTTTGTCTGTTTTCACACTTTTTGGAAAACAATCTTTCTACTTAAGTATTCGAAGATGGAACTGCTAGTAAAAGTGAAATGACCACTTCGAGGTTTTCTTCAAAAAAGTTACCATGATGATCTTTCAAGCTTAATACCGTATTCCAATAAATTTCAGCTGGGATTTTTTTTTAATTTCTTTCTTGCCTTCAATTCAAAAATGCTTGCCCTGGTGAGAGCTCGATGTTTCCATTTATTGTCTGCTTTTTGCATGTTGCTTTTTGTCATCAAAGAATCAATGGGTAAATACATTTCTCACAGGCTGTTTCTCCATATTTCTTGCTGCTTGGGGAGCTACATATTTCAATAAATAGAAAAGTTTGTCTTGCAAGTCGAGCCGCTGTTGTATCTGCAGTATTATTTCCGCATAAATTTCGTAACAACATCCATAAAAGTCGTTCATTACTTTTGTTGGGTATTGAGTATGGCATTACAACAGCCTTATTTTAATTTCGTATTCCTTCATACAAGTAGGTGCTACGTTTGAAGATGAGAGTCCATATAATCCACAGTCACAAATTCATTTTACTTAAGTGTGTTATTTTGCCATACCAGCTGATGAGTACGAGGCACTCAGCCGAAAGTTGTCAGTCTGAAATACGAACACGGATATATTTCCCTTCTTGTGTCCCGACAACAGGCAGTGACGTTATATTTGAATTTCCTTTATACATCGCACAGCCCGGTGTAATCCATCAACTTTTCGTGCGATTGCTGTCGGTATAATACGAATAAGTTCTGATATCGCCCTAAACAACGGTAATAGCACAGTTAATGTAGTAAGCTAAAATTAGATCATTCATATTGAGTAAGAGCATGAGGGCTTTAATAAATCGGTGGGGCCGTACAGTAAAGTAATACATTCAGTGGTGCCTACTACAAATAAATGGTTTACTACTTTAAGTTCAATTTTACCCTAAATTTTCCTAAATCGTTGTCAAAATAAAACACACGTAAACCACGTATTATATTAGACGTTCCACCCTAAAAAGGGGTCAAATCCCTAAAACTGAAAACACTGCCTCATGCTGATAGTATACAGAGGCATGAGGTGAGCGCATCAGTCTCCAGGCTGTCGTCAGCTTTCCAGACTTTGAGCCGCTACTTCTCGCTCAAGTAATTGTTTAATTCGCTTCACGAGGGTGAATGGACCCTTTCCAGTTCTCTTCGCAAAGAAAACTCTCTGGCAGTGCCCGGAACTGAACCCGGGCAGTGGGACGCACCGGCCACTTAGCTATGGAGACGGACGATTTTCGAAGCATGTACCTAACAAATAGATTATTTACAAATTTCAGACTTCTCACTGTCATCAGCCGAGAAACGTCATTATTTTATTGTGTAGTTATTTATGTTTAGCGATTATATTTTGTCGCATTTCAAAGCCCTTTCTTTTCCATTTTATGATGCACTCTCATGACTGAGCCATTTTTTAAAACTGTCCCCTCTTTCTGAGAAGCCCACTTGGATAGCAATGTGCTAAGTAACAGCAGACAAATTATGTCCGACGCACTGGTTACCCCGACCGATGGATAACCCGGCGTCCTCTTCGTTTTGCAGTCGAAATGCAGTTACATAAATAGAAATGGCCCATTACAGATACTAGAATTGATAAAAAATAAGCTGAAACGAAATCGGTAATATTTGCTTGTGCTACGGCACTCGACTCGTAGGTAGCAATTGGAATTCTGGTGTCGGTAGAAATTTTCATCGGGGATATTGGGATGCCTAGGGGAGAGATGGCAGTGAGCATGATCACCAGACTTTGCGCCAATACTCTGGGTTGAATTCCAAATCTCTCCGCAATATTTCGTGGAGCGATCGCTTGTGGGTCCTGTTAATAGTGGCTGGACCGTCGGACGGCGACGTTAAGCTATTCGGCCTCGTGGAGCACTGTTAAATGTCGGGTTAAGAGGTGCGGGCGGGCCAGGAGGCCCTCGCCAACGGTGTAGCGGCTAAACTGTAGCCCCAAGGTGCCATCCTATATGTTTTTCACATCTGACCGCGACATGAGCAATAAAATATATTAATATACTTGAACAGTGGGTGCATCCAACGTTTCTTCACGTCGTTGAGGATGACGCAAACGCTTATGATAAATTATGTGAATTCAAACTAGGAAATACTTACCACAGTTTCTAGCGCATGACGTAACAGCACGAAGATATACACTTTAATTCGTACAAAGTAGTGTGTCTCACATTATTTAAAGTCAGCACTGTTTGGTTTTTTTGGGGGGGGAGGGGGAGGGTTAGGATGGCCCCCTTGCCGTCGGCTTAGCTACGAGACAGCCCCCCTCCCCCGCGCCCCCAAAAAGAATACTTTCGTTGTTCCTGAATTCGACTTAAAAAACAGCATAACCTTCTATACCTGTTCTTAAAAATACTGGATGCAGAATACATATACTAGAATCAACTTTTACACAATAATCATAATTTTTCGTTCACGACAGCTAAAATTTATCTGTTCGAGTTAACCATTCATGTACCAAGTACAGTAAATAGATTAGCATTATTACTATAGTAAAAACGGTCGCACCTACGTCTCCAAACTCCACGAGACATTCGACGGCTTAATAACCATGTACTTGAGTCTCTTTAAAATCACAATCAACAGCATTAGCTGTTCGAAATGTGCTGGCATTGAATTTCACTCGGATGACTAAGTGCACTCCATTACAGACACGCTCACAACTGTCATCAACTCCAGACAACATGCGTCGTTTCAACTTTGAATATGAACAATCAGTGAATTGGTGAGTGTGTTCCCTTCCGATGAGTCACTCGTCACATACACAGCCTGGCAAAAAAGTATTGTTAGCAGACAAGGTAGGTTACGGAAGGGGCATCAACAGCTTCAGATGCTGAGTGATCACTGTGAAGGATACAGTGATACCGCGCACTCCTGTGAGACAGCGTATTTTCAACACCTGACGGATTGAAAAGGGTGTCATTGTGGATCTCCATTTGGTCGGCTGGTCGAATCGCGCAGTGTAGAGGGTGGCGGGGCATTCGGATGTCACAGCGCCCCGATGGTGAACTACATGGGAACGTGAATGCAGGTATACTCGTAGTCAAGTTTCCAGTCGACTACATCTGATCACCGCAACGATACGCACGTTGTAATCGATTCAAATCAGCGCCTGCCATTCGAGAAAAAGTAAATGGTTCCCCTGCAACATTCTGTGTCACCGTGCAACACGGAAACTAGGAGGAACCGGACTAGCACTACCATCCCACACATTGGGTACAATCAACACAACACAACAGCACAAACGGCTGCGTTTGGAGTGGTGCTGTGAGCTGGAAGCGTGTCCTGGTGGTGAATGGTGACGCACTGTGTTCAGCGACGAATCGTGGTTCCGCACTAGCCTGGATGGCCATCGTCTGCGAGTATGGCGGCGACCTGCGAAGGGGTTCCATTCTTTCAGTATTTGGGAGAGGCTCAGTGGTGTTTCTCGCGGCGTTATGCGCGTTGCGGTCGAGTATGACGTCAGGTCACGCCAGGTAGTGACTCAGGGAACTTCGACGTCACAACGGCACGTCACAGACATTTTGCGTCATTTGTTATTTCTCATGTGTCAGTATCGTGGTTCCATTTTCAACAGAACAATGCTCACGCACGCATATCGCCTGCTGCTGTGAACTGTCTGCGTGATGATGTGGCACTCTCGTGGCCAGCAAGATCCCGATAGAACAAGTCTGGGACCAACTTGGACAACAGTTCGGTTTCAGTGCCATTATCCAGAATATCAAAGATCGGGTACAACCTCAGTGCACCAGTTTGCCTGAGGAGAGGATCTGGCGGCTTTATAACGCCTTTCCCGAGCGAAATAGTGCATACGTCCAGGCGAGAAGAGGTGCAACGTCATACTAATAAGTGGACCCATACTCCGAAGTTCTTTATAAATTTGACTCGTTTTTGTAATCAGTGAAATAACATCACGTATCTTTTCAGATTGCCAAGTGTCATTTCGTTTCCTGTTCCCCATGTTGGTGCCTCACTCTTTTGTCGGGCACTATATATTCCCATAGCACTTTTATTTTGCGGACAGCCACCTCGAACTGCAAGCTTCCATCCGTTAAACATGGGTGGTTCCATTGCTACAGTGTAAAGATTAAAATCAGCCGCCAGTTGTGTGGGACATTCTAGCTGACTAGAAATGACTCCGTGTTTGAAGAACAAATAACATATGTATTTCTTGACAAAGGCAACTGCAGCCTTTGTCTTAGAGAGACATAACTTGATCATCCTCCCAGGTACATTTTGTTTCTAGTTCAAGGTGGTGGGCGTTTCACTCTTGCCGAGCAAGCAGGAAAGTGAACGAGGAGAAGTTGTGCGAGGAATGGCGCGACGGCTTGCTGTTTGAGTCAGTACATTCGTGAACGATGAGGAAGAGGAAAGGGTTTTTGTGGGAATGTTGTGGGCGATGGAAAGTGGTTGCGAAATGGCAAGATTGAGGAAGGAGTGGCGTGACGCCGCAGACAAGAATGGAATTTAAGCGTCTGCGTCTAAGGAGAAGAACAGTGATCACAATATACACAATGTTTATAAATGAGCTATTAGCCAGCAGTTGTACGACACTCTCAGAAGGATAAGGATCTTCGCGAAGATTTCGCAGCTTTTGTCGCACAGAACTAGAGTTTTGGGCTAGCAACGAGTTCCTCACAAAAAAAGGAGTCGGTCAAGAGGATTAGAATTTCAAAGGAGTCATGTTGAAGGAGCCGTGAGATATTCTGGAACTGCAAAGAGGGGCACCAGATAGAAAAAGCTGGGAGCCACTGAGCTAGACTGTTGTACACCATCTCCACATCAGTGTCAGTTTACGCAAGGTGGATTCGGAAAAGCAGTCTATAACCACTTAAGGTATTTGTATGGCTATTTATTTGTGCATTGCACTGCAAATGTTCGGGTACAGATAATAAAAGTTATTATGTTTTCGGTTTCTGCTCCCTGTCAGCCTCCAGAGAATCGTACACATCAACATTGCCATCTATTTTAACTGTTTTTCGTTGTTTTCTTTTGTTTTGTTTTAAATAAAAAGCCACCTGATTATGGAAGTGCAATTCTCCAAAGCGCTTAATGGATTGTGGCTGATTACTGATGCATGAGTCTTTCAATTAACGTTAATAGCAAACACCACTGGGCTTAACTTGAAATGGCCGTATTCAAATCGCCCGCTCTTCAATGTGAGCCTTTTGTTGTAACGTCAGTCCCTGTCAGGATGAAAAAAGACATATTTTTAAGGAACGTGTCTTCTTGTGTGTTACAGGTGAGCGCACGCAGAACGCCGCCCGAGGTTGGTTAGCACTCCGCCTCGCGGTGATTCACGCGTCGCACTTCGCAGCGACAGCGCGGATTTCCGCCACTTGGTACTCGCAGCCGCTACGCGCCTTGCGTCGCTCGCCAATCCCGTTACGCCTGTGCTCTGTCAGTTCGCAGCCGCTGCGCTCCTTGGTGGAAGGCCTCGCTCGCCGCACATGGCGGCAGAGGGCGTCGCGGAGACGTGGCGATGAGCAAACCTGGCTCACGGAGACCTAGATCCAGTGTCCGTGTAAGTGCAACGGTTACGCAAAACTGTTTCCACCTTCACCAAATGCGGAGTACGACTTAGTCCGATAGACCGATACCCACATCAATTGATCCTCCTCTTCTCATGGGCAAATACAGCGTCTTCCGTCGTCATATTTTCGCCCCGTATTGATCGACCCATTAAATTTATCGGCTCCTTAAAAGATAGCCACAAGGTAATCGGCTGAAATATCGGTTGAAGAAATGGAGTTGCTCCGGCTGCACATTCGAAATCTAATGGATCGTAAATTCTGAATACTGCTTTCAGTTATACAGTTCTTGCAAAGCAAACTGCTCCAGTTCATTGAGAGATGCTGAAACGAATGACGGGCGTCACTTTCATATGTAACCACATGAACCCGTACTAGCTTCCAACGAGACCACTGCAATCAAAGACGTACTTTGCAGTATTCACAGTCACCCCTTCCTTTCCTCGTGCACTCATAATCACTAACGGCTTTTTCTCCTTTATATTCAAAGCCACTCCCCTCTTTTTTTTCGATATTTTAATCCTTACTCTAGCAGTTTGCCGCGCAACTGTCATATTTACACTTGTCTCTTGCTCTGCAGTAGTCACACTAACATATTGAAGCTAGCGATACCACTCGTTTGTTTTGATACCCGTCTTCATCAAAAAGGCGCACGTAAACCTTTCATGAAACTGCCCAGTGCGTGAAGTATGCAAAGTATTATAGCTATTCTTGTGACACCACACACGTTGACTTCGCCAACGCACAGCGGAACTGTCTTTCACTCAAACCTAGACCTCAGGTTACTTTAGGGTAGAGGTCTGCGCGGATGCGGATATATCCGCGGATATCCGCGATATTTGTTACTTGGCGGATAAAATCGCGACCGGCGCGGATATCCGCGGGTCATCTGCGGATAATGAGCAAGGCATCAGCCCAGTACGTATGTTGCAATGTTAGTTGAAAACTTCATGTCTGTTGACATTCTTGGAATCTTGCAGGGCCCGGGTAGAGCGGATGTCTGTTGTCCTCAGACCCTGGCTAAGACCGACGTAGCTGTACCCAGGAGACCTGCGCCTAATCCGTTTCCGCGACCGTGTCTTCTGTGTGGCCTGTGAAGTGCTCTCTGGGTGGCCAACCTGCCCACTGCCTACCACACAGGTGCCCGGTGCAATTTTCCGCTGCCTTCAGTTAGCGCTCTGTAGTGACCGAGTGACAACGTGCATCGTAGCAAATATCAGTGAGAGTTCTTTCTTTAAATGAACACCATATCGATGGATACATTTTACATTAGTGAAGGAAAACAAATTGAAATCGCCAATTTGGAAAAAAAAAATTCGGATACGTATTTGATGGCAACGAAAAGATAATAGATATAGTGGCTTGTTCTGCATGTAAAAAAGTATATTCCTACACTGGACACAAAAGTGGAACTTCAAATTTGCTAAAACATTCGTGTGAGGCTGGACAAAGTAGCATAATTACTTATTTAAATACCAAGAGAGACGTTAAAGTTCCTGAAGTTCCGCCAAATTTGAAGACAGCCGCGACTGAAAAACTTATCAATCTTGTCAGCAAAGACATTTTACCATTCGAAGTTGCGTGTGGGTCAGGGTTTCTCGAGACGGCACAGTTTCTTATTGATGTGGGGGCCAAGTACGGTGCAGTGAGTGCTAAGGAACTGCTACCTCATCCAACCATCATATCCAGAAATTTCAAGGAAACGGCCGATCGTCTGCGTGAAACTGTCTCCGCAGAAGTGAAGAATATATTCAGAGATATAGGTGAAGCACTAACTGTCGACTTATGGACTGATTCGTACGGTAAAATAAACTATATGGGAGTGACTGCACATTATGCTAATTATGAAGGAGTGAAACTTGAGGATCGAGTGTTGTGCATCAGAAATTTTGAGAGTGAGATTAAAAAAACAGGAGAAAACATTAAACTTGAATTAATTAAGATACTACGGTCGTTCGATTTAAAAAGTGCTGTGAATAACCGTGTTCGTTACGGATAGAGGTCTAAATATTGTGGCAGCACTTCGCCAGTACAAGAGGCTCTCGTGCTCAGCACACATTCTTTGTGCTGGAGCACACGACTCGAGGAGACGCGAATGATGAGAAGAGTGACGTGCAGCGACTAATAAATTCCTGTCGAGGTATCACAACTTTCTTTAAAAGATCTGGTCTCCAGAATCGCCTTCAGAAGTCATTGAAAGGAGATATAGACACACGATGGAACAGTAAATTCGATATGTTTGAGTCTATTAATTCACAATGGTTTGAAGTTCTGTCAATTTTGTCAGAGAAAAATCAAGATAATTTGATTGATTCTATAGACAAGAGGACGTTGGAAGATATAATAACCTTTCTGACACCATTTAAAATAGCTTCTTGTGATCTCGAAGCCTCCAAAAGCCCTACGCTTTATTTATGAGTGATGTGGAAGTTAAAACTTCTCTCCTTCCTTGAAAAAAATGATGGCGACAGCCCATTTCTGATAGATTTAAAGAGTACAGCCAAATCTATTTTAATCAGCAAATGGGACATATAGTAAAGAATTTCCTCGACATATAGTTAGTATTTTCACTATTCCCAACAAGAACATTTAATTAGCGTTAGGTAAAAGAAGGAAATATTTAACAAGCAATTTGTTTTGTTGTAATTTTCATATTAAACAGCTCAATTTTAAGTTTTTACTCTTCGCAACAAGAACATTCAACAGCTAACACGTCAATATTATTAAACTAGGTAATGATGATCTCATAAGTGCCTACCTAAATTTTAGCGTGCACTACAGTAACATTTGCAGCCGCCGAGCATTGTCGCTCTTTGTGAACAGTGAAACAGCCCGGCCGGAGCTGTGGCACGGCGGGCCTTGTAATTAATTACAAGTGGGACTTCAAACTACGGCTCACGACAACCAACAAGCTGTGGCTGCGATAGCCCGTGAAAGATTATTCTGATCACATTGAAAACTTACAAAATTTCAAATCATCCAAAATAATAATGTGTCTTTTAATTTACCAGCCAATTAGTAAAGATAAGGGCTAAAATTCGTAATAAAATTGAACATTTTAACTGTTACTCGGTATTGCTTGACAGGGAACAGTGCCTAACATTTGAAGTTATGGAACAGTGGTTTTTATATAGACATCTTGAAATCGTTTGCAGTTTCATTAAACTCTGAAAAAAAATATATTTTTTAACATTGAAAGTATTAACTGCGAAAAATGGTTCAAATGGCTCTAAGCTCTATGGGACTTAACATCTGAGGTCATCAGTCCCCTGGAACTTAGAACTACTTAAACGTAACTAACCTAAGGACATCACACACATCCATGCCCGAGGCAGGATTCGAACCTGCGACTGTAGCGGTCGCGCGGTTACAGACTGAAGCGCCTAGAACCGCTCGGCCACTCCAGCCGGCTATTAACTGCGAAATCTACTGCAAATTTTGTCTTAGTAATTTAGACCAATGTTGAGGATGTTTTAAAGTGTGGAAAACTTTGTTTGGTTGAGAATGAAACAGACATTTCATTTATCGCTAGATCTTAATTCGATAAATCAGTCAAAAGATGAGGTTCGAGATTTCAATCGTATTTTTAGCTAAAGCTAAATGGACTCCTAATTTCTATAACCACTGATTTTGTTGTCACTCTTCGGAAGACGAGTTATTGCTTCCAGACAACGTCAATTATTACTGGCAGTTTAACTTTTTCACAGGTGCGCCATCGTTTTGCAGTGTAGGCCTAATACTGTAAATATTTTCACCTGGAAATGACGAGGACTGAAAGCGTAAGCTATAATATAATCATCAGCTGATAAGAATGGCTTCAAAATTTGACACATCCAAGCAGTGAGTACAAAAAAACTGTCGGTAAATGATGCAATGTGCTAGTAACAGTTTAAAACCATCGTCATTTTCAGGTGCCTTGGCACAAGAACAGCGAAATATAATTGTTTCTATACACGTATTTTCATCATTTAATACTATTACATTGAATTTTAGTTTTTTAAATAGCGTTTCCAATCTCACGAGATCCGAGCCGCTACTGTGTGTGCTCCGGAGCGCCAATGCTTTCCTGTTGGAATGGTCTGCTTTAGAGTAGGTATAGAGCATTTCCTGTGATTTAAGAAGTCAAAAGTACACTCCTGGAAATTGAAATAAGAACACCGTGAATTCATTGTCCCAGGAAGGGGAAACTTTATTGACACATTCCTGGCGTCAGATACATCACATTATCACACTAACAGACCCACAGGCACATAGACACAGGCAAAAGAGCATGCACAATGTCGGCACTAGTGCAGTGTATATCCACCTTTCGCAGCAATGCAGGCTGCTATTCTCCCATGGAGACGATCGTAGAGATGCTGGATGTAGTCCTGTGGAACGGCTTGCCATGCCATTTCCACCTGGCGCCTCAGTTGGACCAGCGTTCGTGCTGGACGTGCAGACCGCGTGAGACGACGCTTCATCCAGTCCCAAACATGCTCAGTGGGGGACAGATCCGGAGATCTTGCTGGCCAGGGTAGTTGACTTACACCTTCTAGAGCACGTTGGGTGGCACGGGATACATGCGGACGTGCATTGTCCTGTTGGAACACCAAGTTCCCTTGCCGGTCTAGGAATGGTAGAACGATGGGTTCGATGACGGTTTGGATGTACCGTGCACTATTCAGTGTCACCTCGACGATCACCAGTGGTGTACGGCCAGTGTAGGAGATCGCTCCCCACACCATGATGCCGGGTGTTGGCCCTGTGTGCCTCGGTCGTATGCAGTCCTGATTGTGGCGCTCACCTGCACGGCGCCAAACACACATACGACCATCATTGGCACCAAGGCAGAAGCGACTCTCATCGCTGAAGACGACACGTCTCCATTCGTCCCTCCATTCACGCCTGTCGCGACACCACTGGAGGCGGGCTGCACGATGTTGGGGCGTGAGCGGAAGACGGCCTAACGGTGTACGGGACCGTACCCCAGCTTCATGGAGACGGTTGCGAATGGTCCTCGCCGATACCCCAGGAGCAACAGTGTCCCTAATTTTCTGGGAAGTGGCGGTGCGGTCCCCTACGGCACTGCGTAGGATCCTACGGTCTTGGCGTGCATCCGTGCGTCGCTGCGGTCCGGTCCCAGGTCGACGGGCACGTGCACCTTCCGCCGACCACTGGCGACAACATCGATGTACTGTGGAGACCTCACGCCCCACGTGTTGAGCAATTCGGCGGTACGTCCACCCGGCCTCCCGCATGCCCACTATACGCCCTCGCTCAAAGTCCGTCAACTGCACATACGGTTCACGTCCACGCTGTCGCGGCATGCTACCAGTGTTAAAGACTGCGATGGAGCTCCGTATGCCACGGCAAACTGGCTGACACTGACGGCGGCGGTGCACAAATGCTGCGCAGCTAGCGCCATTCGACGGCCAACACCGCGGTTCCTGGTGTGTCCGCTGTGCCGTGCGTGTGATCATTGCTTGTACAGCCCTCTCGCAGTGTCCGGAGCAAGTATGGTGGGTCTGACACACCGGTGTCAATGTGTTCTTTTTTCCATTTCCAGGAGTGTAGTTACGTTGTGGCAGAAATGGCACCCTAACAATAACTATCGCATTACATACCATAATTCTAAGTACTACTGTCTATTACTATTAATTACTCATTCAAAACTTAAATATATACGGATGCGGATAACGAACTTGCGGATGCGGATTAATTGCTGCGGATGCGGTTGCGGATTAGGACCTTGAGGATGCGGATTGCACAGTTCTTATCCGCGCAGACCTCTACTTTAGGGAATAATCTCTCAGCAGACTCTACATTTTTTTAAAAAAAAGATAGAAGCAAAATAAATATAGTCAGTGTTCTATTGTACCCCAGTTTGCGGACGTGTGGTGTTAGACGCCACTACGTAACAGATCAAAGCGAATGTCCGGTATACGCATGTTGAACTGGTCGAACCATAGTTACATTCGCGCCTAGTTGCCATAGTTACTATCACATTTTGTTCCACAGCCGTCATAGTTACTTTTATCTGTAGACTTCATAGTTACTTGCGCGTTTTGCTCCATAGTGCCATAGCCACTTGCCTTACACTTTTCTTAAACATGACTCATCTGTGTTCTGTTGCCATAAATATTCAACTTTTAACTGCCTCGTGTGCCAAAAAGAAATCATAACGAAAGTTCACAACTGTAAGTTCACGATGCTGGAAAACAAAAACCGTGTAGTAGACCTGCTAATGACGTTTAGGATCAGCTGTTCTTGCCATAAGAGTAACAGGCAACTAAGAGGTAATGTAAATCAATATATTGACGTATTTTGCATTTTTTATGCGCTTATGCTCTATGGATAATGATCTTCTATTCACAGTGCAGAAGAAACTGTGAGAATTGTGTGTGAAGTTTACATCTCGCCGTTAGGAGTATATTATTTTAACTACAGACTGACGGAACATTTATTCACTGATAAAATTTGTTATCACCAGTCTAAATGGCTCTCAGCACAATGGGACTCAACTGCTGTGGTCGTAAGTCCCCTAGAACTTAGAACTACTTAAACCTAACTAACCTAAGGACATCACACACATCCATGCCCGAGGCAGGATTCGAACCTGCGACCGTAGCGGTCGTGCGGTGCGGTTCGGTTCCAGACTGTAGCGCCTTTAACCGCTCGGCCACTCCGGCCGGCTTATCACCAGTCTGTTTGTTAAGAGAAATAAGAGATATTCACAAATACGATACTAAACGGGAAACAGAGAAAAGAAACTGATGGATAAACGTAGGTAATCAGTTACAAAACGATAAGTGATCAGCACGTAACGTTACACAGCACAACGTTTATTTTTGAATGTGATAGACGGAACACGCAATTAACTGAAGTCCGGTAGCCAATAAAAAAATAAATCCAAAATAAAATTTGTATCGTATCTCTCGGAAAGAACCTGGTAACGGAGAGTGGAAATATGATTTGTGTATAAAATGGCACGATCTTCCTATCGTGCTGTATTAGTGTTAAAACGCAACTTCTCGACGCTAAGCTCCATCGTCCTTGATACAAACAATTGACAGTTATAAATGTCGCTTTGATGACATAATCGGCTGGTGATTAATTGACTTACGTCGTCATGACGCCATGCTGACAGAGATCGAAATGATGTGCGCGATGTTTGTGGCATCTAACGTAAAAAAGCTCAAAGAAATTCTCTGTAGCTTCTCAACATCTCTCTTAAATTTCGAAAAACTTCTGACTGAGTTATTCAGCGGTGCTAAGTAACACTTATTAACGGAAATATCAAACCATATATGATATCAAATGAAATGTGCGAGTTGATCGAAGATTTGTTGGTACGAAGGACAAAGGTTCTGGAGAGCCATTGACGTATGTAGACGTTTCTTCTGGCATGCTCCGTGGAAGTGTGTTGTGACGCTAGCTTTTCATGTTTCGTGTTAATGAAACAAACAGCATTAATAGTAATCTCAAACTTTCCGCAAATAATGCAGGTTAGCTACAGTGAAGTACTTTTTGCAAAAAGATGCACAATTATTCAGCCACATCTGGAAAAGGTTTCAAAGTGATGCGATGATTAGCAACCTGCTTTAAGTGTTCAGATACATTAAATTGTGTACTTCATACAAAGAAAAGACGTATTATATGAGTACAATATCAACGAATCATAGTTGGAATCTATTAGTTCATACAAGTGTATGGGCATGAAATGGAATGACCACATAGGTTCAGTCGTAGGTAGAACTGATGGCAGACTTTGGTTCATTGATTGGATACTATAAAAATACAATCAGTCTACAACGCCGGCCTTTGTGGCCGAGCGGTTCTAGGCGCTACGGTCTGGAACTGCGCGACCGCTACGGTCGCAGGTTCGAATCCTGCCTCGGGCATGGATGTGTGTGATGTCCTTAGGTTAGTTAGGTTTAAGTAGTTCTAACTTCTAGGGGACTGATGACCACAGCAGTTAAGTCCCACAGTGCTCAGAGCCATGTTTTGAGTCTACAACAAAGTTGTTTACAAAAGACTTGTGCGACCAATCCTACAATATTGCTACAATGTTTGGGACTCGTACCAAATAGGACTAGCAGGTAATGTTAAATGCCTACGACGAAGGACAGGACGAATGAAGACAGGTTTTTTTTTCTTTTTCTTTTTTCTTTTGTGGGAAAGCTTTACGGAGATGCTGACAAACATGAAGTGAAGATAGCCGTCCACAATCCCGCGTAAACCCACTTAACAGTTTCAAGCACCGGTATTGAATGAGAAATCTAAATATATACTACAGCCCCACCCCCGTATCGCTGGCAACCACTCTTCGTGGAACTAGAGAAAAACCCAATGGTACAATGGGAAGTACTCTCTGCCTGGCAGTTTATCATGGTCTGTAGAGTATTGATGTATAGATGTATAACTTCAAGAACGCACTTACATGCACCAGTAAGAATAGATGCTACCCTCCGTAAACCTATTGTTGCACCTTCTGGTCACTGCGTCCTCTTTTATGACAAAAACCCAGAAGCGCGATGCTTAGGTCAATGTGTTTCATCACAAGGAATTTTCTATTTTTTTTATGATGACACCACCACGGCTAGTTTTTTCAATCACGGTTTTTTATATGCTGTCAGTGTTGTCCACGATGTTCGTGTTCTGTTCGTTTTGACTGGGCAATATAGTTGCGTACACAGACAGTGGATGTTGCAAATTCCAGGGACCCTGAGGCAAAGACTGTGACCCGATTTAATAAGTTTTACCGGACGCCACTCGGATTGCAGACGACGACGCGTTCTATGGGAGGATGATGTCACGATGATGGATGACGACATGTCAGAGGAAGGGTCAGTTGTTCTTGACGAAGGTGAAGAAGGTTATCTTCGAACACTCGGGTTTTCGCTCAACTATAATTTCGCACGGTAAGAAGACCGACAGTATTTTATGCAAGGATGTCGTTGCGAGAAATGTCGCACCCATAAGACTTGATTAACCTGCCGGGAGTGGAGTGCCGGGTAGATTGTTCTACAGCCCAGCTGCTGCTTAATGGAGGGCACGCGCTGTCGTAATAATGTATGTAGGCCAGGTAACATGGCGGTGCCAGTGGCATGGCATTTGTGGAAGGCGTTTACGTGTCGGCAGACAGCTGCCCGCCGTGCATTGCGACTTCACGGCGTGACCGGCCTGCGGCCGTGGGCTGCCGCCGCCTGAATGTCCGTGAACACTCGCAATCGGACACGCCGTTTCTCTGCGAGCGTATTGCGGCTGAATAGTGCATTTGCCGGCTCCACGCTGCCTCACCGCCACCGTAAATAAAGCGAACGCCTCTGTCAAAATTCTGAAGGTATTACACCGTCCGCCAAAAAAGGGCCGAGACTGATTGTGTTCCCGGTATATAAGCGACGTCAGCGCAGTGACAACGGTGGCAGCGTGAACCAACTACAAACAGCAGATTGTAAGGTGCCTCGTACGCGAGGAAGACATTTTTACCAGTTTTAATAAATTATTGTCTCTTATTGATGTATTCACGATAGTTAGGAAGTGCTGTAGTCCGTAGCCGGCCATGAAATGAAATGGCTCTGAGCACTATGGGACTTAACATCTATGGTCATCAGTCCCGGCCATGAATCTGAGAGCATTTCCCACGCTGGCTGGCTAGGTGACGAAGCGACCCTATGTCGCGCGTAGTGGGGTGCGGCTCGGCGCTGGACCGTAGCAACAAGCGTTAGCCTGGGAAATATACATGACGGGAAGTACCGCCATCTTGGCGCGAAAGTCACCGATTTTGTTTATTTATATTTAATAATTAAAGTCATCTATGACAACATGAATACTAGGAGGAACCTCTGCATGTTTAAAACTATTTATCATAATTTTGCCTCGTTAAAATTCGCACCCGTTAATTAACAAATGCACGAACTTGATCGGAAATCCACGAACTGTGACGAAACTAGTAAGAGATACGGGCTGCGCGCCAAAGTCGGCAGTCGGCGTTAAGAGCTCTTCCTGTCTTGTTCGATGGTAGCCATGCTCTCGGTTACGAGTAGTTTGTGACATGAGTGTTTCATTATTGATCTAATAGGAATAAAGGTGATATTACGGCATTCTGAATGTTAGTTTCGAGTAAATAGATACCCCAAAGTTGATCGACAGCAATTTGAGATAATTAGCTTCCACCGACAGACATCCAATGCACCAATGAAGAATCTGCACGGGCCGACATTTACGAGAGCTGCACCGCGCGCAGGTAGGAGGAAATCCGACGACACGACCCACGAAGACGGATCAAGCAAGGTCCGACTTACTCTCGCAAATTCCGGGTGGAAATGCCGACCAATTATACTGTACGTCACATATACCTCCCTCTACGGACTCGCGGCTAAGCTGAGTAATAACACTATCAGTTTAGAAGCGAGGGGATCTTGCAAGAAGTGCATTCGACCAGTCGGTTGTGAGCATGCAGTGTCAAGTACTGGACGTGCGACTATAGTGTATCAACGTAGATATGTTACAAATCGCAGTGGAGCAACAACACTAAATCAGTTGTTCAACATATTCTCTAGAATATTTCGAAGAAGAGAAAAGTGCGAGCTTTCTCCTGCACACATTCGCTCCTGAGCGAGGAGAACGACAAGTTGACGCCTCCCGCGACTTGATTGAAATGCAAACTGCGGACAGTTTGTTCCTGGAAAAAAAGCATCACAGGCGAAGAGAGTTGGTGTTATTTATAAGAACTTACAAAAAAGCTACAGAGTGCAGAAATTCACGTGAAGAATCAACGCTTTTGCGACCTAACTGACATTCCAACCAGTGTGATGGGAGAGTTGAAGAACATCCTAAAGGAACACTTTTCTGACAGTGTCACACGGTTGTGTGAACATTATGTGCGTTGTACTCAAGTGAAAGGAGACTGTGTAGAGCATCTTAATCCCTCCCCAAGGTGCTCACAACTCTTCCGTGAGTATCTGCTTGGCTACCATGGGGCCCCAGCCTTTGCAGCATTACTTCCTTTCCATGCTGCAAACTTATACATCCACTATCCCTCTCGTGCTCTGCATCTCCAGCGGATTGTTTTCTTGGTGCAGACCCTGCTTGGACCTGGTTTATGATTTGCACTCGAGTTTCCACTTCGGCGTTCTCTACAGCATTTCATTAAATAAACAAATGGTCTCCTTTATTAGTTTTGACCTGCCACCAATTTTCAAAATTTTCCAGAAGTGCGGAGCGCAGGGAAGGTCACCCAATGCGGTGTATGCTCCACCTTTGTGCCTTTCCGTCTTTGCACCGTTCCCTTTAATAACGTAATACACCCAAAACCCAGCATGATAGCCATCTCATTGTGGGGAGGGGGAGGCTCGTCAAATACCTGCACGGAGGCAGCTCCCTGAGCATGCAGGGATCGCATTGTTGGTGCCTAAGCTGAAAACTCCTCATGTCTGCCAAGGAGTATGTGCCCAGCGTGACTGGGGCACAGGGACTCCGGGCAACAAATTACTGGCTGGCTAGCCATTACTGAGGCTGGGTAGTGCCCGTGGGGGGTTCCTATTCAGAGGCGGTGGCACCATGGTGGATAGCTGCAAATGAGGCGGATGAAGTTATCTCCTGCTGGTGGCCATATAGCACCAGCAGTCTCTGTGAAATAACACTCCTCTTTTAATGCAGATGGATATGAGCCTAAAATGTTCCCTTCCCTGCCTGTGCTGTGGGAAGAACATAGGGCTAAGCGGCAAGCAGAAAAACACTACCCCCAAGAATTAGTTTGCACAAGGAATGATTGGGATTCCTTTCTGGTCGCAGAGTCCGTATTCTTTGTGGAGAACTTAGAAGACAAGTTTGGGGAAGTTGAAGCCATCTTCAAAATGAAGTGTGGGTCAGTTTTGATCAAAATCTACATCCATACTCCGAAAGCCACCTGACGGTGTGTGGCGGAGGGTACCCTGAGTACCTCTATCGGTTCTCCCTTCTATTCCAGTCTCGTATTGTTCGTGGAAAGAAGGATTGTCGGTATGCTTCTGTGTGGGCTCTAATCTCTCTGATTTTATCCTCATGGTCTCTTCGCGAGATATACGTAGGAGGGAGCAATATACTGCTTGACTCTTCGGTGAAGGTATGTTCTAGAAACTTTAACAAAAGCCCGTACCGACCTACTGAGTGTCTCTCCTGCAGAGTCTTCCACTGGAGTTTATCTATCATCTCCGTAACGCCTTCTCGATTACTAAATGATCCTGTAACGAAGCGCGCTGCTCTCCGTTGGATCTTCTCTATCTCTTCTATCAACCCTATCTGGTACGGATCCCACACTGCTGAGCAGTATTCAAGCAGTGGGCGAACAAGCGTACTGTAACCTACTTCCTTTGTTTTCGGATTGCATTTCCTTAGGATTCTTCCAATGAATCTCAGTCTGGCATCTGCTTTACCGACGATCAACTTTATATGATCATTCCATTTTAAATCACTCCTAATGCGTACTCCGAGATAATTTATGGAATTAACTGCTTCCAGTTGCTGACCTGCTATTTTGTAGCTAAATGATAAGGGATATATCTTTCTATGTATTCGCAGCACATTACACTTTTCTACATTGAGATTGAATTGCCATTCCCTGCACCATGCGTCTATTCGCTGCAGATCCTCCTGCATTTCAGAACAATTTTCCATTGTTACAACCTCTCGATACACCACAGCATCATCTGCAAAAAGCTTCAGTGAACTTCCGATGTCATCCACAAGGTCATTTATGTATATTGTGAATAGCAACGGTCCTATGACACTCCCCTGCGGCACACCTGAAATCACTCTTACTTCGGAAGACTTCTCTCAATTGAGAATGACATGCTGCGCTCTGTTATCTAGGAACTCTTCAATCCAATCACACAATTGGTCTGATAGTCCATATGCTCTCACTTTATTCATTAAACGACTGTGGGGAACTGTATCGAACGCCTTGCGGAAGTCAAGAAACACGGCATCTACCTGTGAACCCGTGTCTATGGCCCTCTGAGTCTCGTGGACGAATAGCGCGAGCTGGGTTTCACACGACCGTCTTTTTCGAAACCCATGCTGATTCCTACAGAGTAGATTTCTAGTCTCCAGAAAAGTCATTATACTCGAACATAATACGTGTTCCAAAATTCTACAACTGATCGACGTTAGAGATATAGGTCTACAGTTCTGCACATCTGTTCGACGTCCCTTCTTGAAAACGGGGATGACCTATGCCCTTTTCCAATCCTTTGGAACGCTACGCTCTTCTAGAGACCTACGGTACACCGCTGCAAGAAGGGTGGCAAGTTCCTTCGCGTACTCTGTGTAAAATCGAACTGGTATCCCATCAGGTCCAGCGGCCTTTCCTCTTTTGAGCGATTTTAATTGTTTCTCTATCCCTGTGTCGTCTACTTCGATATCTACCATTTTGTCATCTGTGCGACAATCTAGAGAAGGAACTACAGTGCAGTCTTCCTCTGTGAAACAGCTTTGGAAAAAGACATTTAGTATTTCGGCCTTTAGTCTGTCATCCTCTGTTTCAGTACCATTTTGGTCACAGAGTGTCTGGACATCCCCTGCCCAGCCATGTGCACTGCTAACTTGTAGCAAGCTGAGTGACATAATGGTGACTGTCACTCCCCATAACAATCTTAATTTGGTTCAGGGCCTCATTTTCCACACAGACCTGCTCTTACAGTTTGCAGATGAGGTATGTGCCAACTTGGAGCGAATTTGTTCATCATGTACATAGGGGGCCAAAGGACAATAGGATCGCTACCACTGCATTCAGAATGGCCCTTGAGGGTGATTCATTGCTGAAAAAGTAAAGGTTATAGTATGTTGCTGTGATGTGAAATTGTATATCCCCCCACCCTTGTTGCTTCAAGTGTCTGAAATTCGAGCACATTTCTTTGCATTGCAAAGCTAGCCCCATCTGTAGAGACTGTGAATGCTTGCTGCATGCAAACACTCTTTGTGTCCCTCCCCGCAACTGTGTCAATAGTGGAAAGCACCATTCTCCCTGCTAACCAGATAGCACTGTTTTCCAGAGAGAGAACAAAATACAAGAATACAAGACACTGGACAAACTGACTTACCAAGAGCCCATGTAGAAGTATGAACAGTTGCACTCAGCATGTAAAACAATGTCCTATGCTACAGCTATGATGACATTACCCTCTTTGGTGACAGTACTCCCACCTGTTACAGTGGACCCTCAGGGCTGCTCAATCATGCCTGTCCCCCTGCAGCTACTTCAGGATCAAATGCTTCCTACCTGCCAGGAACGTTGGTCCTCACCTCCCAGCCAGAGACAAATCACCTTCCTCCAGCTTCTTTTGCTAAGAAGGGGCCCTTGGAACTTTATTCCAGCATTTCCACCAGTATACAACCGGATACCAGCCAGTCACCGAAGGAGACAAAGGTTGCTGGTCACAGGGCTTCATGATCATCATCTTTACATGAAACCGATTCTGAGAAGCCCTCACCATCGTCTAAATCTTCTAAGGAGAGGAAAAACCAGAAAAAGTCGCCCGAGAAGAAAGATCTTACACTGGCCCCACACCACCAGATCCCACCTGTTCCACTCCTGTGTCCGAGGCAGAGATTCCAGCGGCTCCTGGGGTCGTGGTTCACACCACAAAACGGTACTCAGAACCTATGTATATTAATACCATAACCCCTGAACCAGTGGCAGCAGGTGACTCTACGGCATAACCTGCCTCCTTGGACCCTTCATGGCCTCACAATACGTCGACAGCATTATTCTCCAGTGGAACTGTACGGGATTTTTCCACCACTTGGCTGAGCTACAACATCTTTTAAGCACTTCCCTTGTCTTCCGCATTGCCCTTCAGGAGACTTGGGCAGCAACGTAGACCCCGGCCCTTTGTGGGTACTGGGGATATTAAAAAGAATCATGCTACCTATGGCAGGCTTTCAGGTGGATTGTGCATGTATGTTCTGGACGCCCTACATAGCGAACTTGTGCCTCTTAATACACCTTTGGAGGCTGTGGCTGTTCGCGTAAGGGCATTTCAAAATATTACCATCTGCAGTGTTTATCTCCCTCCCAATGGTGAGTGTCTCGGGACATATTGTTTACATTGGTTTCTCAGCTCCCCCCACCATTCCTAAACTTGGGTGATTTCAACGCCCATAACCCTTTGCGGGGTGGAACAACGATCACTGGCCATGGTAAAGGCTTGAAAGCTTACTGGCACAAATGAACCTTTGCCTTCTGAATACTGGTACCCTCACACACTTCAGTGTGGCGCACAGAACTTTCTCAGTGATTGACCTTTTCCATTTGCAGCCCTCGTCTTTTCCTATCCATCCACTTGAGAGCCCATGATGACCTGTGTGGCAGTGACCACTTCCAGTCTGCCTGTCCCTCCCACAATATCACTCTCCTAGATGCCTGTGCAGATGGGCTCTCAACAGCCCTGACTGGGGTGCTTTCGCCTCTACTGTCGCCCTTGGCTCCCTACCTCGTGGAAATATCAATGAGACAGTCCAGAATACAACTATAGCCATTCTTTCAGCAGCTGATTTAGCGATCTCCTGTTCTTCTGGCCTGTTCTGATGGGAGACAGTATCTTGGTGGTCATCAGAAATCAAAAAGGGCTCTCCAGCACCAAAAACGACACATGTTGATGGAACATCACATTGCCTTTAAATGGCTCCAAGTTCGGATTCACCACCTAATAAAACAATGGAAACAAGAATGCTGGGATGGTACATTTCAACCATCAGGCAACGTACCTCTCCTTCACAGATTTGGGGTAATATCAGACATCCCTATGGATACCAGATATCTATAGGTGTACCTGGTATTACCTGGAACGCCACTGTCTACACTGACACAGATGCCATCACCAAACATTTTTCTCTGCATTATGCTTGAGCCTCAGTGTTAGATTATTACTGTCCTGCCTTTCGTATTCTAAAACAGTGGCTGGAGTGAAAACAGTCATCTTTCACTACACACCACCTGCTATGTAATGCTCCATTCAGCTAGCGGGAATTCGTTAGTGCCATAGCCCACTGACTTGATACAGCCCCAGGACCGGACCACATCCACAATCAAATGATCAAGCACCTACAGGTGTACTGTCAGCATTAATCGTTGCCATCTTTAACTGCATCCGTAGCTAGGGCGAGTTCCCAGCACAATGGCGAGAAAGCATCATTGTCCCAGTGCTGAAACTGGGTAAGCGCCATCTAGAGATGGACAGTTATCGCCTAATAAGTCTCACCATTGTTCTATACACTTTGCTTGAAAACGTGGTGAGCTGGCGGCTGTGCTGGCTCACTTAGCCTCAGAGTCTTCTGGCTCCGTCCCAGGGTGGTTTTCGCCAAGACCGTTCCATCACAGATCTAGTTTACCTGGAATCAGCCATCAGAACAGATCTTTTGCCATGCCAACATCTTATAGCCGTCTTATTCGACCTGCAAAAGGCTTGTGACACCACAGCCTTGCTACCATACGCGATTCGGGTCTCCGAGGTCCACTCCCAGTTTTTATGCAGGACTTCCTGTTGCACCACACGTTCTCCAGTTAGTGCTTCCCAAAGTACCCTCCATATTCAAGAGAATGGGGTCCTGCAGAGCTCTGTACTGAGTATCCCTCTCTTTCTAATAGCTATCAATCGTAGCAGCTGTGGGGTCCTCAGTATCACACTCCTTGTATATTGACGACTTTTGTCTCTACTGTTGCTCCTCTAGCGGGGGTGCCACTGAACATCAATAGCAAGACATCATACGAAAGGCACAGGCATCGGTCTTCACCCATAGCTTTCGGTATTCAGCCACCAAGAGTTGCGTCATGCAGTTCTGTCAGCGTTGTACCATTCATCCACAGTCGAAACTTTACCTCGACGACCAGCTACTCATTGCAGTGGAGACATAACTTTTTAGGACAGATCTTTGATTCTCAGTTGATATGGACTCCGCATCTTCGCCAACTTAAGCAAAAGTGCTGGCTGCACCTTAATACACATCGCTGCGTGAGTAACACCAGCTGGGGTGCATATCACACTGCCCTTCTGCAGCTTTACAAAACTTTGATACAATCCCATCGTGATTATGGGAGTCTAGCATACAGTTTAGCATCTCGCTCAGGATTGCAGATAATGGATGTGATACACAACTGTGGGGTTCGACTTGCGACAGGAGCCTTTGAAACTAATTCTGTGAACAACTTGCTCGTGGAGATTGGGGTCTCTCCATTGAGGATCAGGCGCCAACAACAGCTTGTCAATCATGCTACCCACATTTGCAGCTTCCCTGAGCATCCGAACTACCGTCTCCTCTTTCTAAATGTGGAATCCATCTCTCTCAATGGCGTCCCAGATCAGGGATTACGATCTCAATCCGTGTGTGGTCTGTCCTCTCTGAACTCCAGTTGTTTCCTTTTCCTCCTCTCATCCCGTCCCACTCTCGTCCACCTCTGTGGACATCCCTTGCCACTGCTTCGTCTTGACCAATCACACGGTCCGAAAGATTCAGTCCCCCACTCTGCCACCAATTTTTCTTCATTCCCCGCACATTCCAGGGTTCGGAAGTAGTCTATACTGATGGCTCGTTCACTGCTGGTGGTGTGGGTTTTGCATATACTCAAATGGGACATACTAAATTGTGTTCCTTACTGGATGGCTGTAGTGTTTTCACTGTGGGGTTGGTAGTCATCTTTCGTGGTCTTGAGCATATCCATTCCTGCACTGGAGGGTCCTTTGGCCAAACTGGCAACCAGTAAACTGACTGTTGAGATCAATACTCCAGAAACAGACCTCCGATCAGTATTATGCAGTCAACTTTTAGGAATCTGGAATATGGAATGGTTCACTCTGACTTCACCAACGAAACCATGGGTGATAAAGTAGACTACGAATCTGTGGAGGCCCTCCATGCAGGCCTCTCACAAGAACTCTACCATCCTTTGCCGGCTCTGCATCGACCATACCTGGCTGACTCAAGGTCGTCTCCTCTGTTGCAAGGATCCACACCTTTGCCTTCGTGGCTGACTCGCTATCCCTCAGTGGCTGACTTTGTTTTACGATTTATTCGTGAAGAGGGCTTGTACCACACTCTTTAAGAGGGGCCACTTAACCTTATCTGCCCATTGAGAGGCTCAGGGCTGTATGTCTTCTCATTGCACTCTACTCTTGGGGGCTTCCGGCTGATCCCTAGACGGGGCACTTTCCTGCCTTTCTTCCTCTGACTCTCTTTCTCCTCTTTGTCCCTTATCTTGCCTTCGCTTACCCTTCGTAGATCTTGGGGTTTTCTTCCTCTAGGTTTTGCGCAGTAGGCTATTTCTGATCTACAGTCACTTAGACCTGTCTGTTCGAGAAAAAAGGACCTGATGACCTACTAGTTTGGTCCGTTTAATCGTGTAGTCGAACCAAGCAAACCAAATCCGTCATTACAACCACCATCTTAACTTCTGTGATGTCTATACGTAGACTGAAGCTACGAATGATAATCTGTACCAAGGCTGAGATTCGAATCCAGGTCTCCTGTCCACCAGGTAGATGCGTCAACCACTACACCGCCCTAGCACAATGGGTTCGCCCAACTGAACGAACTACCCTAACACGCCTCCCTCCTCAATGCAAATTCCAGGTCTCTGGAACCATATGGTTTTATTTGATTAAAGCACATATGTCTGGGTTTCAAGCAGGCTCCCTCATTTCCTTTGATGCTGAGGTGATATTCCAGTAGAGTTGGAGAGCCTCTTAAATACTGTTAGAGTTTAGGAGAATACCAACGGGGCCGCTGCGTGAATATGAATTTGGATTGAGGAGCGAGGCATGCAAGGATAATCCGAACAGTTGAGCAGAGGCACCGTGCCCTGAGTGGCGTAGTGGTTCGTGCATCTGCCAAGTGAGCAGGAGACCTGAGTCCGAATGCCAGCCTTGGTACAGATTTTCATTCATCGCTTCAGTCTGCATATATACATCATATATGTTTGAGACATGAAAATGTCTCTGGAACCATATAGTTTCTTTTTTAATTAGTCGAGTCTCGAAACTTTTGGACTGGCTGGGTATGTGATGTCTATACGGCAGACTGATGCTCACCTAGCAGAACTTACACCGTCATGGTTCAATTCCGACACTGGTTTTAGTTACAGTAAACTTGACTCTACATATGTATGCGAATCTGAAAACCCGCTGCGAAGTGTATCGCACAGGCAGCTTCTCACTGTATGACGTTTTAGGCTTCTTTTCTCTCCATTAAAACCGAGTGAGGTTAGTATAAATGCCGTATGGCGTTGTTGGCCAGAATATCCCGCGGAATAGATTCATCCACCCCTCAGAAAGAGTGCTCTTCCTCCTCCGGGCATGTTGGTTCAAATGGTTCTAAGCAGTATTGGACTTAACATCTGAGGTCATCAGTCCCCTAGACTTACTTAAACCTAATTAACCTAAGGACATCACACACATCCATGTCCGAGGCAGGATTCGAACCTGCGGCCATAGCAGCAGCGCGGTTCCGGACTGAAGCGCCTAGAACCGCTCGGCCACAGCGGCCGGCTCCGGGCGTGTTGGTACCTGTGCTTCCACATATGCGAGAGTTTTGTCGTATGTGTATTTGTAGTGTAGGTGAATTTAATGGATGCGTGTATAATGGTGTAACATTATGTTCGTGTCAGATGATAATGATGATGATGATGATGTTCATCGTCATCATCATTATCAGGAAATGAAGTGGGCCAAACCTGGTGCTGGTACATAGTCTTCTATTCTCGACTAGCACCTAGAGAGCCGCTGAGCTTAACGTCCCTGCCCAACAGACGGATCACCGTCAACAATGGCATATGCCCTCACTTCATAAGACACTGCGAAAAGATTTGGAATTTAATTCAGGTCATTGGCACAAAGACTGGAAACCAGGAACTTCACACCACCGCCCCTCCTACTCTTTCCGACTAAAAACTGGCAGTGAAAATTTCATCCACCACCAAGATTCGAACCTGCGTGCCTCCGAGTCGAGCGCCATCGCACAGGCGAACCGCGCGATGTGGCTCATTGGTAATACATTGGGCTCGCGTTCGGTAGGACAGCGGTTCAAATGCCCATCCTACCATCCAACTCAGTTTTCCCGTAGTTTCCTTAAATCGCTTAGGTCTTAGGTGAATCCCGGGGTGATCTCTCCGAACGATCACGCAGATTTGCTTTCCCATCCTTCGCCAATGAGATCTTTTGGTCCATCGCTTAATGATCTCCCCGTCGACAGAACGTTAAACGTTAATCTTCCTTCCGTTTTCTCTTTCCATTCAAGTGAGGGGCGCGGGAAGGCTGACTGTTTAAGCGCCTCTATGTGCTCCGTAATCAGTCTACTATGTGCTCAGTAATTGGTCTAATTCTGTTTTAACAGTGCCTACGGATGTGATACTGCAGGGGGTGTAGTGCATTCGTAGATTCGTCACTTAATATTGTTTCTCGAAACTTTTGCAAGATATTTGGAAGTTATCTTCAAGCCACCGCTAGCTCAGTTTTTTCAGCATTTCCATGACTCTCTGTCTTTGTTCAGACAAGCTTGTAACCACCTCTTTATGCTTTCAATATTTCCTGTCAGTCCTCCGTGATATGGGTGCCGTAGACTTGGCCTGTATTATGGGATGGAACACACCAGTCTGTCACCTGGTTTATCTCAGCCTGTGTGATTATTCCGCCGGCCGCAGTGGCCAAGCGGTTCTAGGAGCTTCAGTCTGGAACCTCGCTACCGCTACGGTCGCAGGTTCGAATCCTGCCTCGGGCATGGATGTTTGTGATGTCCTTAAGTTAGTTAGGTTTAACTAAGTTCTAGGGGGCTGATGACCTCAGATGTTAAGCCCCAGAGTGCTCAGAGCCATTTTTTCTGATTGTTCCTTTCGTCTCCCCTCAAACTGTTGCAGCCTGGTACTTATGTACTTACTGATACTTTAGTTATAGGATACAACGTTTTTATATATTTTGAAGATGTCAGTTAACATTTCTGAAAATTTAATACCAGTTTAATCTTTCCAACACAATGAATTCTGGTCAGGAACTAACTGGTCATTTGTGCAGCAGTTTTCAGATAGTACTTATTATTGACTGCGGCATCATCTGCATCATGAGATATTGCGGACGCAACCCCATTCTTACCAGGAGTCCGTCCGTGGATAATGTGCCGCATGGTCCCACCGATTTTATAATCACTTTTTTTTACTGCTATAGGAGAGTTAACGAAACAGACACATCCTGCACGTCCAAGAGCTAGAACCGTAGCCCGCCATAGATTGTATATTGTGATATTTTTTCACACTGTTAGCAGCAAAATGAAATATGCTTTGTCCAGTGCTAGAGCCTTTTCCACTTGTTCGGTGCATGCTCCAAAATTCCGGTTCTGGTCAAGATAGATCTCCAGATACCAAAATGTTGCTTACCTTCGTAATACGATGTCAATGATTTTTATGAGAGTCCTCAGACCATAGGAACGTACAGAGCAGGCCTACCCCTATATCTGCTGTGTTAAAGTTTGAAACCAATATTCAAGCTACGCGACGAAGAACGTAAAGCCCAGTTTCTGACATTACGCACTGTACGGGGTGGAGATGAGGTTTACAGTTTTTCTCATTTAAAGATGAAATTAGGCATTCGTTTCTGACAGGTAGTATTACACGTTTAGTGCTACAGTCAACCTAATTTTTCTAAAATCCCCAATATTAAAGTGATGATTATGGGTTTTGCATTTATCCAGGTCAGAGGGTAACACAGTTTGGAACATCATGTTGACACTCCTTTTTTTTTTACAAGTGACATAATTATGGTTATTCACGGAATTCTTATATAGGGCGGTTATAATCAAATTTCTGCTGCTTCAGCCTGCGTAGACGGAAAACTATTCACCGTATACGTACCGAACTTTATAGGAATAACGTTGAGACTGTGCGCTGCAGTATTTGCGTTGTCAGTAGTGTTGGTGTCGTGATTTGTGGTAGGTGCCGGTACTGGAACAGCGACGTTGAATTGAAACACAAGCATCAGTGTGCATTAAAGTTGTACACAGTCAACATGGATGTGGACTAGGTGAGCAGCGCTTTACTCGTAAAGCTGTATTATGAAAACAAAAGGAATAATGTTGGCCTTCGAGAGTATCTACACATTAAAGGAGTACGGAGAGGTTCTTTTCCCGCACCGCGATTAAAGAATGTCATTAGGAAGTTCGTATTGTCTGACGATTTGGGAATTTCTTCTGGAAGAGGCCGACGGCCAATAGAGCCACAAATTTTTGAAGAACTTACTTTTGCCGTTCATGAGAATGCCGGGTGCAGCGTCGGTAATCAAGCAGTGCACGAACTATGTCACGAAAGCTGAACATTCCGTGATCCACCGTTGTCTCGGGCTTGGTTCCAAACTGTCGTGAATGCAGAAGGTCGTCACATTGAGCAACGTTTATAACCTGGAACGTGAACATGTTATGCAATTGACAAATGTTATCCTCTCATGTGGAAATTAAAATGTGTTTCTTTTCGTACGCATGTCCGTAACCACAAAGCTGCGTTGTCCTGCGTTCAGTCGCTTTTCATATCTGCACATTTTGCTTCTGACGTAAGACATCACATGACTGGGAAATGTGGTGGATGCATGATACAGGAGATCGGCAAATTTTGCTGCCGATGTAAGACGTCAATACGGTGCAATGTGGATAGGTCGAGGAGGGCCTGTTACTTGGTCTCGAAGATAATGTGACTTTAATCCTCTGGATTTTTCTCTATGCGAGCATCTCAGCAGTGAAATGTACATTATTCTCGCCGATATGATTGAAACGCATGAGCAACGAATTCCAAAGTCGTGTCAAGATTTACGACGAATCCAGTATTGCATAGAATAGCGAGGACGCCATGTGGAACAGCTATTCTAGCAAGTACATGTGTACGGTAACTGTAACAATTAATGTGCTCAAGTAATGTTGTATTTCTTGTTAAGCCTGACATACTGTGGAATCTGATCCAAGGTAGATGGTGATCTTATGAAAAAGTTTACGTGTTAGATGCATTCGTACTAAGTGGGACAGTATTTCAAACTGAAGACAACAGCGGCTCATAACCATAGATTTCTAATTATATCGCCAGCGGCTGGTTAAAGGTCGGGACACACATGTCCGGACCCTGTCAGTGCCGAGACACGTCCGAGTATCGGCCGTCACCCGGACAACGGACAACAAATGTAGCGGGCCCCACTTGACCGGGCCGTGCACGGGGAACGTCAACGGGCCGGGGCCGGGCCGGGCGGGATTCGCCGTGTTTAATTTTTCACGTGACGGACACGGCCTGACGGTAGAATTGTCTTGTGAGCTGTGCAACTGCGCAAGACTGTTAAGACAATTGCAACAGATCTACAAGCCAAAGGTCAGATAAAAACTATACAAGTTTTAATACCCGAAAGGTATTTATTTACTTTTTATTTTACGAACAGATGTTTGGTTTATGTCATCGTTATATCGCCAAGGCGACATGTTCTTGCCATTCCACAGTCCCTTGTGGAGAATTCAGGAATTTTTTGAGTTGTTCTCGTACAGCAAATGCAGCATCTGTTGATCTCCCACGAATTCGAGGTAGGTTTCGGAGATTTGATGATCTTCCGGATCCCTCAGCAATTTCCTTTTGATCCATCCTATGTTTGGGCACCATATAACCTTCCATTTTTCGAATAAAGTTGTACAGTACACAAGCAGCCGTCACAATCATTATAGGGTTATTAGGATCTCCATGAAGGATTCTTCTAAATATTCGAAATTTCTGTTGCAATATACCGAATGCATTTTCGGATATTCTTCTTGCTCGACTCAAGCGATAATTAAATATAGCCTTGTCATTTGTTAAGTTCCTGCCAGGATATGGTCGCATCAAGTATGTTCTGAGAGGAAAAGTTTCATCGCCTACAATTACCATTGGAAGTTCAACATCAGTTCCGGGTAAAGTTTTACTCTTTGGGACGCTAAGCGTATTGTTTTCAAGTGACTTTCCAAGGTTTGAATTTACTAGAATGCCTCCATCAGAGTTTTTTCGCTCCCACGTCTATTGCAATAAAATTGTAACATGGGTCAACCAGAGCAAGAAGCACAATGGAATATGTCTTTTTGTAATTCCAATAGAGACTTCCTGAGTTGTTTGGAGCCTGTATTGTTACGTGCTTTCCATCTAAAGATCCAATGCAGTTTGGAAACTGCCATTTTGTCCAAAACTTCTCAGCTATAGCATTCCATTTTTCTTCATTCGGCACAGGCATCACCTTTTCTAACAATAAATCGATAAATGCTCCAGAGTTGTCATGGACGATAGCTCCAACTGTGGATTTTCCCAACCTGTAGCTGAAGGAAATAGTTTTAAAGGAATCTCCTGTAGCAAGGAACCTGAAAAAATTGAACTGTATAAGATGAGAAATACTGCATAATCTATAAAATATTTGCAGCATTTTAAACCTTCTGATATAAATACGCGATTTAAAATATTTTTGCTACAGGTGGAATAGAGGAATGCAAAAAAAAAAAAAAAAAAAAAAAAAAAAAAAAAAAAAAAAAATGGGCATTCGTTCGTGACCAACTAAGGAAGACCCTGCAGAAAAGGAAAACTGTTTCAGGACAAGCTGCTGTTCATCAACATAAATATATGAAGATCTCTTAAAGTTCCTGCTACCTTACATGGTAGAACGAGAAACAATTTCCAATGTTCCTTACACGCAAGACAATAATGAGCATAAACAAGAATCAAATACAGATTCCCAAGAGAAGCAGTGTATTGTTGAAAACGAAAAAGAGTCTACACAGGAAGACATTGCAGATAAAGAATGGATCATTAAAACCCAGGGTAGTGAAACAGAGAATTTGATGGAGCGCACTCGGCATTCCCAGACGTCCTCAGCTCATTCGTCCGTCACTTCAAATAAGAACACGTTTATGAAACCACCACTGAAACGAAAATTTCAGCGTGAGGTTAAACCACAAGAATCTGCATCAAGCCAGCTCATGGCTTGCATTTTGGCAGAAAAAAGCTGCAAACAGAGAGAAATACAAAACCCAGTTGCTGCTTTTTTGGCTGGTATAACACCAGCCCTAAAATCGTTGCATCCACTACTTTTTCATCAAGCTAAAAGTAGGATTTTTTCAATTGTACAAGACTTTGAACTGAAGCAACTCATGAATGACGTATCAGTCCATCAATTTACTCCATCATCCTCCAATTCCTCAGCAAAATCTGTTTCAACACCATATCCTTTACCTGTGTAAAACGAGTCAACAGAACCTACACAGCAACTTTTGGATCTGCAAAGGGATTCCCACAATTCGTATGTAAATAACCAAAGCCATCATCCTCCAAATTCCCCTGCATCCTCATCAGCTTGAGAAACTAATTCACTGAATAGTCCTCGTTTGTTTTTCTTAGGGTAGTAGAAATTTAATTGTATTTTTTACTAACTTATGTATTTATTTTTCAATTACAAAAGTAATAAAATAAAATGCTGTCCTTAAAACTTCTTCTTTACTTGTGCTCTGTGTACTTTTCTTTAACCTACATTAAAAAAACAGCCAGTCGTTCTTAGGGTGAAACTGATACTCTCCAGAAAGTGTCGTTTCTTCTCAGTCTTGGTTCTAGTTTCTTTAAGAGTTCACAGAAGGTGTACTGCGTCATCCTAAAATATTCATAAAACTTAGCCTCATCATCTATGAGACGAGAAAATAATGTTCGAAGCTCTCCCTATACTGGTCTTGTTTTCCAGGCACTGTGGATCCACAGTTTTCTTCTTCCTGTTTGCCTTCGTTCTTTTTCCTCTTCGTCTAAAGCAAGTGCTATAAGTCCTAATTCACCATTACGAAAATTGGTGAACATGTTTTACAGCTTTCACAAACAGAAACACAGATGACTCACTACAAGGAACAACAAAGACACGGACGTGCCCCGGTCATGTGTGGCCCCTGCAGGAAAGGACCGGAGCACGGCCGTCACTCGTCCGACGCTCGGCCCTGACACGGCCCGGACGTGTGTGTCCCGACCTTTATGGAGCAGCATTTCGTGGAACGCTCTTCCTTGTGTTATCTTACTTTTGTGCTGCTACTTCTAATACACCCTGTGTATCGAAGCTGATGACGAAAGCTGTCGGACTGCTGGTGAAGCGGAAGTGTAACAGTTTCCAGTTTTGTATAAGGAAGCCTGGTCCAGTAATGACCGTGTCGAAAGCTACGCAGCTGAACGTGTTGTGCAGTTCCAGAACCAACAAATCATTATTTGTAGTTGCCGAAGTTGAGAGACAAGGGAACTCCATCAAGAAAAATGCGTGCATCATACAGGGTAAGAGCAAGAAAGTCTTACAGTGGAGCGACGTGTACGAAAACGTAAGACCCAAGTTTGTTTTTACAAATCCAAACACTACTTAAATGGCGGTGTATCTAGTTACAGAATTAGTGGATGTGATTTTCGTGCACAGACAAGTGGGAAGTGTAGGGAAGCAGACAGGTTGGAGAGGGCCACTTGATATACAAACGAACATTAGGAAAACCGAAGACTGCAGAGACGGATACCTGACTGGAAACGGAAATATGTCCGGAAATAGATGGTGAGCGTGCAACGACATCAAATTGTCCCGGAACGCAGTACAGAGCTGCATCGCATCCACGTCATAACAAATGTGCAAAGTAGCCTCCACGGGATTACAGCTGATAGGGACAGTAGCGGTTGTCAAGCAGCACACAGGTAATCGTGCTTTGACTTACACCATGTTGGCGGGCCACTTGCCTGGAGCTTGTACTAGGGTTCGTCTCCATATCCTGCTGAACCTGGCCCTCCAAATCTGAGGTAGGCACAGTCCGCCGCCTCCCTGCACGTTCGTCTGTCTGAAAGGACCCACGATCACACAAACGCCCAAAAATCGCTTGAAATGTTGTGTGCTATGGTTGGTGTCGGTGAGCGTACTTACGAGGGTTGCAACTGTAATAGTGGCAACTATTTATTTACAGCTCGTACAAAATAGATACGTGTTTCAAAGCTTTACTGACCTTCAAAGTAGTCACCAGCATTGTGTACAACCAGTTTCCAGCGATGTAGAAGTCGTAGGATACTCTTAGCAGTGACAGTTGTGTTGACAGTTGGAGCGGCGCGGTCCATTGCCCGACGAATTTGTAGCAGTTCTGAAGCGAATGCCGTGAAGTATTCCCTTCAGTTTAGAAATCGAGTTGAACTCACGAGGGCTTAAATCAGGCGAGTGCAGTAAGTGGTATAGCACTTATCAGCCCCATCAGTCAAACACATCAGTAACAGCTTTGCGTGAGCATTGTCCTGCAAAAGCCGGCCGGAGTGTCCGAGCGGTTCTAGGCGCTACAATCTGGAACCGCGCGACCGCTACGGTCGCAGGTTCGAATCCTGTCTCGGGCATGGATGTGTGTGATGTCCTTAGGTTAGTTAGGTTTAAGTAGTTCTAAGTTCTAGGGGACTGATGACCTCAGAAGTTAAGCCCCATAATGCTCAGAGCCATTTGAGCCATTGTCCTGGAGATCAGAAGTGGCTTCTCTCACTTACAGAAGGTTTCCTTAATCCAAATTTAGTTGCTAATTTTCTCTCTTAGGAAGGTTGGTTCAAATGGCTCTGAGCACTATGGGACTTAGCTTCTGAGGTCATCAGTCCCCTAGAACTTAGAACTATTTAAACCTAACTAACCTAAGGACATCACACGCATCCATGCCCGAGGCAGGATTCGAAGCTGCGACCGTAGCGGTCACGCGATTTCAGACTGAAGCGCCTAGAACCGCACGGCTACACCGGCCGGGTAAAATGATGGTCATGTCCTGCAGAAATTGTCACCACTTCTGTCTCTGAGCTGGTCGCAGTTTGCGTTCCAAAAATTAACAGCATAGAGACAGAAGTGATGAGACTTTTTGCAGGACCTGACCATCATTTTGCAGGACAGTGCTCAAGCACGTACAGTGCAAGCTGTTACTGTTTTGTTTGACTGATGCGGCTGCTAAGTGCTATACCACCCACTGCACTCCCCTGGCTTGAGCCCTCGTAAGTTCAACTGGATTTCTAAACTGAAGGAAACACTTCACGTCATTCACTTCAGAACTGCTACAAATTCTTTGGGCATAGACCGTGCCGCTCGAACTGTCAACACAACTGGCACTGCTAAGAGTATCCTACGACTTTCACATCGCTGGCAACGGGTTATACACAGTGCTGGTGACTACTTTGAAGGTCAGAAAAATTTTGAAACACGTATCTATTTTGTACGAACTGTAAATAAATAGTTGCCACTATTAAAGTTCCAACCCCCGTATTTTGGTGTAGCCGTGCTGCCTCTCGACTGTTTCCATCTGCTTCGCCGTACACAAGCACCACCTCGGATTGCCCCGACATGAATACCGGACCATTCTGTTGCTTACAGTACACTGCGTCAATGACACAGCCTGCGAAGCACACGGAACGCACGGCACGTTGTCAGAGGAACTGTCATTCGTCAGCGCCATCGGCCATGGCAACTGTGGATTTCCAGACACATGTTCATGGGACCTTTCTTCTTCCATTTTCAGTCAGGAATCCGTCCCCCCGGTTTGTTGGTTTTATTAATGTTCAGCCTGTATATGCGATATGTGACGTACAGCATGCTTCAATACTTTTCGAACGATTTGGGAGAACAGGGCAAGTGATAAAATATAGGAAGATTATAAACGGTGCAAACTTTTGATGTGAAAGAAGCAGTTCTTCCTCGGGTGGAAGAGAAAGCATCAGTGAGCACTCGAAATGTTGCGCTTGGAATGGGTTTCACACGCAGTTCTGAAGTATTGTTCTTTTTTTAAATTTATTGTCTTTCGGGCCGTGCCCATTCAGCCATGTCACAATGTAACCTCAGATATTAGGATAAGACCGTAAAGAAAACACAGCACCCAGTCCTCGGACGGAGAAAACCCCCGACCCTCCCGTGAATCAAACCAGGGCCCATTTGTTTAGCAGTCCGCCGCGCAGCTACCGAGGCGGGCGTGTGGTGAAGCAGCAGTAGTAACTTTTATTCCTCATTCGATCATTTTTACAAGGATATTGGACATGTCGTGTTGTTACAGTTTAACAAAAATAATAATAAATCGTACATACAGTCATTTACATACTTACAGTTCTAGTGTTCCATCGGGCATGCAGCAAACTACATTCCACAGAGTCTTGTGTCATGGATGAAATTTGAGCCCAATTACATACACTGGCGCTTAATGGAAGAGTTTGTATTTCACATACTTTTGTAGTAATTAGGTTAATATTTCATATTGATAATTTTCATACTGAAATCAGGGTATGGATAAAGGACTAAAACCTCAAGGTATAAGAATTATGGCAAATAAACTTCTAAATACTATGCTTTTTTCCCGCCAATCACGTAATCGAACAGCTCAGTGAAGACAAAGTACAACAGTAACAGGTATCTTAAACAATATAATCCTAAAATAATTGTAGGCTGATGATACCAACAACAAAAACAATGACCTTTTCCAGGGAAGAAACCCATAAGAACTAAGATCATCATCAGTATCATCATAACAAAAAAGGTGCCAGATTCCAGTATCTTGGATGTGACTGAACTATTGAAGAAGAACATCACATAACATCCATGCCCGAGGCAGGATTCGAACCTGCGACCGTAGCGGTCACACGGTTCCAGACTGTAGCGCCTAGAACCGCTCGGCCAAACAGGCCGGCAAACGTTGTTGTGATGCCTTGTGTAAGGAGGAGAAATGAGTACCATCACGTTTCTGACTTTGATAAAGGTCGGATTGTAGCCTGTCGTAATTGCGGTTTATCGTATCGCGACATTTCTGCTCGCGTTGGTCGAGATCCAATGACTGTTAGCAAAATATGGTTCCGGTGGGTTCAGGAGGGTAATACGGAACGCCGTGCTGGATCCCAACGGCCTCGTATCTGCTTACAGCATCATGATGGTCGCATCTTTTCCGCATGGCTGTAACGGATCGTGCAGCCACGTCTCGATCCCTGAGTCAACAGATGGGGATGTTTGCAAGAGAACAGCCATCTGCACGAACAGTTCGACGACGATGCAGCAGCATGGACTATCAGCTCGGGGACTATGGCTGCGGTTACCATTGACGCTGCATCACAGACAGGAGCGCCTGCGATGTTGTACTCAACGACGAACCTGGGTGCACGAATGGTAAAACGTCATTTTTTCGGATGAATTCAGGTTCTGTTTACAGCATCATGAAGGTCGCATCTGTGTTTGGCGACATCGCGGTGAACGGACATTGGAAGCGTGTATGCGTCATCGCCATACTGGCGTATCACCCGGCGTGATGGTATGGGGTGCCATTGGTTACACGCTTCGGTCACCTCTTGTTCGCATTGACGGCACTTTGAACAGTGGACGTCACATTTCAGGTGTTTTACAACCCGTGGCTCTACCCTTCATTCAATCCCTGCGAAACCCTACATTTCAGCAGGATAATGCACTACCGCATGTTGCAGGTCCTGTACGGGCCCTGGCCAGCACGTTCTCCAGATCTCTCACCAATTGAAAACGTCTGGTCAATGGTGGCCGAGCAACTGGCTCGTCACAATACGGCAGTCACTACTCTTGGGGCCGGCCAGAGTGGCCGTGCGGTTCTGGGCGCTACAGTCTGGAGCCGAGCGACCGCTACGGTCGCAGGTTCGAATCCTGCCTCGGGCATGGATGTGTGTGAAGTCCTTAGGTTAGGTAGGTTTAATTAGTTCTAAGTTCTAGGCGACTGATGACGTCAGAAGTTAAGTCCCATAATGCTCAGAGCCATTTGAACCAACTACTCTTGATGAACTGTGGTATCGCGTTGAAGCTGTATGGGCAGCTGTACCTGTACACGCCATACAAGCTCTGTTTGACTCAATGCCCAGGCGTATTAAGGCCGTTATTGCGGCCAGAGATGGTTGTTCTGGGTACTGATTTCTCAGGATCTATGCACCCAAATTTCTTGGAAATGTAATCACTTGTCAGTTCTAGTATAATATATCTGTCCAATGAATTCCGTTTATCATCTGCATTTCTTCTTGGTGTAGCAGTTTTAATGGCCAGTAGTGTATAAGTAGTATGGGAAGGACGAGGAAGTGAGGTTAAGGTCGTAAGGCCTAGTTCTGGATTGGCAGCCGAAGAAGATTGAAATCATTGCCCTACTTTTTCGGAAGCTCTGTGCAAAGTAGATTCGCGGCTGGAGGGATCGAGGAGGGAAGCTGGCGACGCCGCGCGGCGTAGACCGTGGCTGCAGCGCAGTGAGCGCTGCGGCGGACTGGTTTGGCGGCCGATCGGCGCAGCCTGCGCGCTCCGCTTAGCCCGGCGGTGCGGCCCGTTACGTGGCGCGCGCCGGGCCTTGACCCAGTGGCCGTGGCGTCAGCTGCCGCCGGCCGGTCCAGCGACCTCCGCCACACAGCCCGGACCAGGGGCGTACCGCTACGGCGTCTGGCAGCCGCCTTCTGCAAATTAACCGGCGAGCGCCGTGCCAGCTTCCTTCAACGGAGAGGACTTGGCAGTCTGGCTGTCTGTAATTGACCCGGCGAGGATGTGGCAGGGTCAGTTTGACCCTGCTGATTTTGTTTTGTTGGCAGTTCTTTGTTGCACAGTTGCACATTGTTGAAATTCTCAGTAGCTGTAATTATTAAACTCCCCTCCCTAATGCGTGCACGCACTCAGTCCGCTGCCGTCTGTGAAAGGAGATAAACGAGTGCAAACGGTAAGAGGCTATTTTTGACCCTTCCACAACCGCGAAGTAGTATTTCTGTGCCATTTTTCAATTTATCTTCTTTCATGGATGCTTCGTGTTTTTTGGTGTTTTAGTCAAAATGTACAACGAAGAAAGAGAGGCTGAGCGTGTAAGTCGTTGGCTAACGACTTTACGACAGATGGTACTGAAAATGAAGATTGTGTAAGTGAGCGCAGTGGAAGTAGTGGTACTGACAAACATGCAAGTGAAGGCAGTGACAAAGAAGATAATATACCACTAAATGAGCTACAAAATACTGCCCACGATGCTGTGTTGCCAGAATTAGTCGAGCAATCGAAAAATGAGGTACGCAGTCCATTTTATTTTGGTAAAGATGGATCCAAGTGGTGCAAAAATCCACCTCAACAACAGGTTCGGACCCGTTCTGAAAATATCATCAGGCAGGTACCTGGCTTGAGATTAATGGCAAGCTTAGCAACGACAGAGCTTGAATGCTGGAGTCTGTTTTGCCACGAAAATATGCTTAGTATTATCTTTAAAAACACAAACTTGCAAATTGCAGAAAGGAAAGCAGCTTGTGAAGTAGTTGCAAATCACTGTTTTGTGATGGAAATGACCATGAGCGAGCTGAAGGCTTATGTAGGCTTGTACATTGCTGGATTTTACCGATCTGGGACGCAGAACACCGTTGACCTTTAGGCTTCACACGGAACACGCTTTGAAATATTTCGGCTGACAATGACACGACAACGTTTTCATTTTATTCAAAGCTGTCTTCGTTTTGAAGATAAATCCACATGTGAAGAAAGAAAAGAGCTGGACAATCTAGCACCAATACGTCAGATATTTGAAATATTTGTTGAAAACTGCAAGAACGCCTGTGTACTAGGATAACATACAACCATAGATGAAATGCTGCTTGCATTGAGAGACAATGCAAATTTAGACAATACGTACCTTCAAAACCGGCCAAATATGGCATAAAAATATTTGCCTTGGTCGACGCAAAGAATTTCTATGTCTTGAACCTCGAAATATGTGCTCGGAGGCAGCCAGAGGGACCGTTTTCACTGAGTAATAAACCATTTGATTTAGTGCATCGGGTGCTGCAACTCCTTTCAAAAACAAGCCGTAATGTACCTTTTGATTATTGGTTTACGAGCTATGAACTAGTGTCACATCTGCTGAAAGAACGCAAACTAACTTCTGTGGCAACAGTGCTTAAGAACAAGAGGCAAATCCCTCCTGAATTTTGCAAAACTCGTGGTAGAGAAATCTACTCGTCCAAGTTCGGTTTCCAAAAGGATATTACACTTGTTTCTCATATACCAAAGAAAAACAAAGTTTGTTTTGTAAATAAAACTGCCCTTCCCTGCTGCTGCGGAGGATGGCCACACGAACGAACTTGTTAAAAACATAGTTATTTTGCTCATGTCTAGTCTTCACCACAATGCTGAAATTGAAGAATCGACAGGAGATTCAAAGGAACCAGAGGTAAATGTGTTTTAGAATTCTACGAAAGGTGGAGTTGACGTTGCATGTGAGCTGTCAGTGACTTATTATGTAAGCCGCAACTCAAGAAAATGGCCTCAGACTGTCTTCTGCGCAATACTGAATATGGCCAGCATAAATACCGCTATTTTTCAGCGATCAAATAATAGTAAAAACCTAAAGCGTCGTAATTTCATAAAAACACTGGGCCGTATGCTCGTCAGTGAGCACTTGAGTGCCCGACAAGAAATACCTCAACTGTCAAGCACTTTGCGCAATAGAATCAGAGAATTTAGAGGAGAATCTTCACAAAAATCGACTGCCGGAGTCTAAGGTGTACGAAAAATATGTCAAGAGTGTCCCTATGCTAGATATCGTAAGACACTTCATGTTTGTGAAGGTTGTCATAAGTACATTTGTCGAGAACACATTGTTCCATTCTGCTAACAATGTGCTATGGCAAGAGATGATTAGCAGCTTATGTCAAAAGTTTATTGTTCATTTTGTGTTCGAAGAAGATTTATCTCGTAAATAGTTAGCAAAAAATACGGGCTACTGATGAGAACGTGTGGTTTTGTAGATTAAAAAAATTGTAACCTTAAGAGCTGTGAAAATGATTATTTTGTAGACATTATTTAAAAATTAAGGAATAAAACATTTTTACGCATAATGTTATTTATTTCTATGAAAATCATTTAATTAATAAATAATTTATAAATGTAATTCCCATCAAAAAGTGCGAATAAATATTTAAAAGAATGAAAAACAAGGTCAGTATGACCCTCCACATCTTTGATGTACCCTTTTTGAAACACATCCTCGCCAGGTTAAATGCGACATCCATTTTTCACCTAGCCACCGCTCGCTACTCTAAATTCTTAAGAAAAATGTCTTTATCGGCTTTTAGCTGACAGGCTCATTTTCGAGTGGTTTTCGGTTTATTTGGTGACATTTACATAGTTCTGAGCACAAGATATCGGCGATTTCCAGGTGCGATGAAAATACTTGTACTGCTGGTAGCTTACAGCTACGACGTATATTAGGAAGAACATTTTATTTACCTCCATGCATTTACTAGGAGTAGTGACAAAGTTTTAATTATCGTCTCGAATAAATCAAGCTGCGGCTATGAAAGTTGCTTATGGTGTTAGTCATCCTCTACATAGTCACACCTCAATGCGACACATTTTTTCGAACGATAGACGATTTGACGGTGACCTTGGTTATAAAAGTCTGCCTTTGGAGTGTTCAGGAAACGTTTCACCTCTGAAACTACCTCGTCGTCATCCTAGAAATGAGTGCCAAGCAACGGCTTCTTCATGCAAAGACAGAGGAAAACGTTACTGGGTGTCATTTGAGGAGAAAACGTGTTGGTTTTCCAAAATTTAGTAGTAGAATGTGTGACTGTGGCCTGTGAAGAATAACCCGCGGTGTCGTCGTAGAGCAAAAAACCGCCTTCGACAGCATCCAGCGACGCATCGTGTACAGTCTCGATACAGTTTCTGTTGGCACCACCATGGCAATCCTAAAAAGCCTCACCTTCAGCTTGACTGACGATGGATGGGTCTTCGACTTATTCGTTGGTGGTGAATCTACGTATTTCAACTACTTGCATTACTCCTTTGTTTCGTGATTACAGTGATACACTCAGTGCCGTCGATGTCGAGGCGGCTGAAGGAGTCACCTGGATTGTTCTGATGCAGCTGTAACATTCCCGCTGCTACTCGGCTCAGCGGGTTGTTTGGACACTTCCTGAACTCTCGTCAGCATCGTTCTGTATTAACGGTAACCTTTGGACGGATCATTCTTCACGGAATGAAATACTGACATTTAGTTCCTAGCTCGGTGTTGTCATGTTCTGAGAGCACATAACTGGACTGCTGTCGTAGACCTGTAAGATCTCCCTGATTGGGTCAGATGTGCAGTGCACATGATAGGCTGCTTAGACAAGTACCTGAGTGTGTGCGGGGTGGAAATAAGGGTTCTTCGATAGGGAGATTCTTCATCCAGACCAGGTAATTGTAGCCGGAGGGCAACGGAAATGTCAATATAAGATCGAAAGAAATGGCCCTGACAGGGTACTCCTATGATTAACTGCCGAAGCATTCACATCAAAGGACAAATTGGAGCGTTCGTAAAAAAGCAGTGGAGCTCACCTGATACTAGGTGCAGAAAACTGCTTAAAATCCGAAACTAATAGCGTGACATTTTTGGGAAAAAGTATATCCATTGGAAAAGTCTAATGGTGTACAGATGTGGTGGATTTCTCGCAGTAGACAAACACACATCCACCGAAACAGAAATTGAAGATGCATGCCACATTGTTTGGGCAAGACTCGGTATCAAGGGTGGGCATAAATTATAACTAGATCCTTCTATCGCCCGCCAGACTCATCTCCAAATGCAACCGAAAATTGTTGAGAAAACCTAAGTTCACTATAATATTAAGTTCACCAATCATACTGCCATCATCAGAGGAGGCCTTAATCATCCGACAATCAGTTGGGATGATCACAGTTTTGCAAGTAGTGTTCGTAACAAGAGGTCGAGTGAAGCATTACTAAGTGCCTTCTTTGTGAACTACCTACTACACATTTTTCGGAAGCTCACTCATGACAGAGATATAATGCATCTAATTACAACAAATAGACTTCACTTCTTCTAGGATGTCCGCATTCAAACGGGTATCGCTAACAGTGAGACACTTTGTTGGAGCAGCAGTGATTACCGGAGTTTAAAAGGAACCACAGACAAGTAAAACGATTCATTTGTCCAGAAACTTAATAACGAGGCAGTAGCATCGTATCTCAACTTGAAATGCTTAGCTACGGAGAGGAGAGTATAGAAGTATGTGGCTCGCGTTCAAGAGAATAGTTGACTATGCATTTGACGGGTATGTACCTAGTTCAACAGTTCATGATGGGTTAGATCCCCCATGGTATACAGTCACAGTAAAGAAAATCCCAAAGAACCAGAGACTACTACATAATAGGTATAAAACAAAGGACAATGCTATAGCTAGAGAGATGGTGAATGAAACGCGTTTCGCTGTGAAGAGAGCGGTACGTGAAGGCATCAACGACCTCCGTAACACAATAATAACAAAGGATCGCTCACAAAAAAAAAAAAAAATCTGGTCATTCGTAAAGGCTGCTAACGAGCTGCTTGTATAACGTACGGCGCAGCGCGGTAGCTTGCGAGAGACGGAGATGAGCCAGACCGAGATCGAATCTCCATGAAGGATTAACTACCGTGGGCTGGTACAACGATCAGTTCAAGTGTAGTTTTTAGGCAGTTTCCCACTTTCGTTTATTGAAATTCTGGACTGTTTACCAATTTCCGCCTCAGAAGATAAGGTACACAGACAGTTAAATACAATAACACCAGAACAGAGTTTAAACTATTCACAGGGAGATGGCGCTCACGACTTCCTTTCCTTAGGTTATCTTCACGGCTATGGCGTCTGAAGAGCATCCGCCCACAAAATTAATTAATAAAATAAAGTTTGCCAAATCCTGAATATAGCGGAACCCGACGAGGCAGGATGAAAGCCACGGGAAAGAATGCTAATGTAAAAACTATTAATGGTACCAAAATTACTGTCCAGACACTTATGAATGGGACAGGAGCTGAAACTGAAGGTAGCAAAGTAAAAGCAGAAATGCTGAATTCTATTTTACTAAAGAAAATCCAGGGACATTGCCCTAATTTCATTCTTGCACCTTTGCGAAGATGAATGTTATACGAGGGGCGTTCAGTGAGTAACGCAAAACATTTTTTCTCGGCCAATTTCGGTTGAAAAAATGCGGAATTTGTTGTGGACCATCGTGGAATAGTCTTGGCTCAATCTGTACGGTTTCTGGAGTTGCGATAGGTGGAGGCGCTCTACGTTGCTTTCAAAATGACGCCCGTAACGGAGGTGCATTCCCAGCAGAGAGCTGTCATTGAGTTTCTTTTGGGGGTAAACCAGAGCATCACGAATATTCATAGGTGCTTACAGAATATCTGCGGAGACCTGGCAGTGAACAAAAGCACGGTGAGTCGTTGGTTAAGGCGTCCGTCGTCATCGCAACAATATCACGCCAACCTGTCCCATCTCCCGCGTGCTTGTCGGCCGCACGCAATGAAGAAATTACTTCAGCGTGCTCGTCGTCACAAAAATGCAAACGAACTTTTCTTTTTCCACGATAACGCAAGGTCTTGCACAAGTCTGCGCACCCGAGAGAAGTTCACAAAATTTCGTTGGACTGTTCTCCCTCATACACCTTTAGACTTTCATCTGTTTGGTCCAATGAAGAGTCCAGTCCGCGAGAAGCAGTACGTGGATGATGGGAAGATCATTGATGCAGCTCCGACGTCGACCAGTCGAATGGTACCATGAGGACATACAGGCCCTCACAGTAAGGTGACGTGAGACCGCGCATTGAACGGGGATTTGCTGAAAAATAGGGTTTTGGAGCCAAAAGGATGGGGATTAATATGGTGTATTGGAACCCTGAATGAAACCAACCTGCTTTCAGAAAAAAAGTAATTACTTACTGAACGCCCATGGTAGATATTAGTGTAGGTGGTGCTGAGAAACAGTTGAAATTTTTAAAATTGTAGGCTACGGAACTGCAGGGCCTGGTGGAACCCCTGTTAGATTTTATACCGTATTTGCGTCTGAATTTTGCACACCTGTTAACAATAATGTACGACAGATCTCTCGAACAAAAAAATAGTTGAAAGGAAGCATAAGGTACATCCATCTGAAATGAAGTATTGCACAAGTCATTCACCAAACTGCCGTCCAATATCCTTTAAATCCAGTTGTTGTAAAATCGTATAACGTATTCTGAGCTCAACCGTAATAGGGTATCTCAAACAGAATGACCTCTTCGATGCCAATCAGCATGGATTCCGAAAAAATCAGTCATCTGAAACCCAACTCGTATTTCCCTCAAATAGAACCAAGTAGAACAGTATTTCATGATTTCCGAAAAGCATTTGACTCAGCACCCTACCTACGCTTACCTTCAGAAGTACGATCGTATAGGTCAGTGGTACTCAACCAGGTCCCTACCGCCCACTAGTGGGCGTTCCACCTTTCATGCCTGGCGGTAGGCGGATGGGGGTTAAAGATATTTTCATTAGGTTTTCATAAAATTTCCACAAAGTATTTGATAAGGAACTGTTATGTGCTGTAACGTACGTAACTCTGCTTTATAAACTTATAAAGCACAGTTCCTTATTTTGTCATCATCACTGTGAAAATTCTGGCGGGTAAAAAATACAGATGCAAAAGTGAGCGGCAAATAAAAAAGGTTGACTACTCCTTTTTATCAAGCGAATTCCGTGAATGGATAGAGGATTTCTTGGTAGGGAGGGGACAGCGTGGATCGAGAGTCATTGATAGATGTAGAAGTAACTTCAAATGTTGCTCAGGGGACTGTGTTGTTCATGTTGTATATTAATGACCATGCAGACAATATTAATGGTAATCTCAGACTTTTCGCAGATGATGTAGTTACGTATAATGAAATACTGTCTAAAAATATGCACAAATACTTAGGCCGATCGTGATAAGATTTAGAAGTGGGGCAAAGATGGGCAACTTGCCTTAAATGTTCAGGAATACAAAGTTTATTACTTCATACAACGAAAAATGTAGTATCCTATGACTAAAATATCAACGAGTCACAGCTGGAGTCGGTCAGCTCGTACACATACCTAAGTGTAACAAATTCTAGAATACTGCTTAGGTGTGTCGGACCCGTAACTAATAGGACTAACATGAGATGTTGAACGTATACAGAGAATGGCAGTACGAATGGTCAAAGATTCGTTTTATCCGTGGGAGAGTGTCACGGAGATGCTGAAAAACTAACTGGCTAACACTGGAAGAAAGACGCAAACTATCACGGAACGCCAACTTCCAAAGTTTGAGGAACCAGTTTTAAATAATGAATCTAGGAATATGCTATAATCCCCTACGCATCGCTCCCGGTAGGGATCTCGAGGACAAACTTAAATTATTTACAGCAGGCATAGATGCGTTTAAACAGTCATTCTACCCGCGCTCCATAAGTGAATGGAACCGGAAGAAGTCCTAATAATTGATAGATTGAGACGTACCGTCTGCCATGCCCTTCAAAGGGGTTGCAGAGTATTGTTTTAGTGTAACCTGTCAGGAAGAGCAGTACTACCAACACTGAAAAATATTCCTTACAAGTTAGTAGCCTTCCGTTGAAATATACCACATTCCCAACGCAATCGAAGGCTGGGCATTTCTGTAAGCAATGTCTAGGAAAGGAGCGTACTAAATCTGTTAACGATGCAGCTCGTTACAATCAGATTTCGGCTTGCGACTCGCGCTCTCTTGTGCTGTTGATAGATGTGGCCTATAGAACCTGTGGTTTTAGTACGGATATTGACGAAAGATTAAGACAAGAAACTTAGTTTCTTTTTGAAAAATATCGTCTCTTGTGAAACTGAGGACTCACTTTGGCCTCCGTCATTTCAAGTACTGCCATCAGTAAGGCTGCAGAATGGAATAATTTTTTTTCTGGCATGAGTCTACTTGAGTTTTTAATCCCTTTGCAATTGATAACGGATGTAATAAGTAATTTGTGCTTCCGTACATAGTTTCAACCCTATCTTTGCGGTCCTCCTATGACTGATATCATATCTGACATAGTATTAGTTAACAAATGTAGGAAATATCGTAGGTGTCATCACTCTGTAAAACATTCGTTACATGTGTTTCTCGTATTTTATGTGAATGGATTACAAGCATTTCTAACGGATATGGGGAAGTCATCCCAGCATTCATCGAATATGAAACGAAAAATCATCCAGTATCAAGTTAAAAGTTAAATTATCATGTTATTTACGGATACGAGAGGAGCGTCTGTGACGTGGGAGGCATTTCTTAATCCTTCGGTGGAATCTGAGAGGATACCAGCCGAGGACGTACAACGACCCATGTGGTTCAGCGGCAGCGGTGTATCGTGTTTCACCAAGAGCTGCCTCATGTGACCACAGTCGGGAGTCGCTCCAGTGCACTGTTTACCTACACCTCTAGCAGAACTTGCTCTCACGGGTGGACGCTCTCATCGCAGAACCAACATGGAGTTACTGATTAAATGTATTAACCCAATGGGGGTTTTATACAATGCTCTTACAACTAAAACATCTCCAGAATTAAAAAGTGCATGACGAGTGAATGCAGTAGCAGAAAAGTCTTCACAAAATAAATGGAAATTATCAAAGGTCACGCCAACAAACTCCCAAATGTTTGTTTCAAGTCGAGGAATGTGAACGAAATCTGTGCAGGGATGTAGCCACATAGGAATGTCAAAATATTTCCTGTGTACCATATGACGCTTAAAAAAAAAGAAAAAAAAACATTAGTATATTTTGATCTCTTCGATAAATGAAGATAGCGCCCTTACGGTTTATGATGATGCCATCATTCAGTAACGTAGAGTGGTTGAGTGCTTTACCTATATACATGATTTGGCTCCATAATATCAATGAGACTAGGTATAATAGTTTTCTGCTACAAGCGTTGACACTAAACAGAAAAAAAGTAACATGTGACCTATCATGGGCCAAACAAAACTTTTAATAACAGTGTAGACATTAAGATCAAGGTAAACACCACTCCACGACGATAACTTTGTTGATTGCACCTCACATTAAGTATGCAATAAATAGTATTTCAGTTCAGTAGTGTGCTGGTAAAGCAGGTCTGTATACAGGAATTTTGTTACCGAAATAAAAAGTAATAGTTGTGACGCTCAGCGGTCCTCATAGCATTACCTGATTTTAATGAGGAACAGGAAATACCACGAAACGCAGCGTTGGTATCTGTTCCCCTCGCACATTCGTTCTTCTTTTTCTTCTTATATTCTCGTTCACTTTTTTCATAGCTTTTTCTACGTGGAAGCTAGACAACAGAAGCGATAGCTAGCAACCCTGTCTTATATCCTCCGTAACATGTACTTGATTTTCTTGATCTCGGATTTGATTTTTGTTGATATGTATACTCTATCCTCTTTAGTCTCAAGATATTATGAAGATATTATGATTAAATTTTTTTGATTAAGAACTGATCCTCCGCTCCTGTGAGGGCTGTCACAACCAATGTAGCGTAAAGGGAAAATTGTATCAAGGTCAGCATTTTCTCACACACTCCCAGGAGACGATGCAACATCTTGAAGGAAAATACCTGGGTGATATAAAGTAGTTCATAATCAACAACTGTAATCTGTCAAGATACGCTCTAGCTGTTATAAAGTGGTGGAAGAATAAAACAGGCCAGGAATTTTGTCAGGCGTGAGCGCGCATCAGACGTTCACCTTTGGGCGGCCTCTGATACGAGGGAGCTCTTAACGGCAAAAACGCACATTATGTCGGCTCACTTCACAACTGACATAAAAAGTCGCCATGACTGCTAAAGCAACGCTTTTCAGTGAGTCACTGACGTCATCAATGCGTGATGATATTTCGAGTTGTGCTACCAAGACGATGTGTCGATGTGGGACAAAGCCGTTAACATTTTACTATCTGTAATAAGGTTTTTAAGATATTTTCGAATATGTGATCCCCCTAAATTTCTTCTACCTGACAAGAATGTTCCGTTAAGACTGTCGAAATGCCTTCACACCTGTTGTTGGAACCAAATGTTTGCCAGTTGTCAGCAATTCTAAAACAGACGATGAACTGTTCATACTACGATTTAATGCTCTTCACATTGGGTAATACTTTCCAAACGTTCCAACATTTTGACACTAGATTTTTAATTCTATCTTAATTTGGCTAGTAAAAAAGATTTAAAAGAATGAACGACTCTTACTAATGTGCGGTTTGTTAATTAACAGCGTACTAAAAGTAGTTACCTAGCTGTGTTTGTCTAGCCCTAAGATATTTCCTAGTTTTGAAAAGATATTCAGGTCCTAGATGACATGCTATCTTTCTTACTATTTGGGCCGAGCGGTTCTAGGTGCTACAGTCTGGAACCGCGCGGCCGCTACGGTCGCAGGTTCGAATCCTGCCTCGGGCATGGTTGTGTGTGATGTCCTTAGGTTAGTTAGGTTTCAGTAGTTATAAGTTCTAGGGGACTGATGACCTCAGAAGTTAAGTCCCATAGTGCTCAGAGCCATTACTTACTATTTGTCTCCGGCGTGTAGTGTGTGCTGAGTAAAACATTTATCGTACCTCTCACTTTAAGGCGGGTCATTGCATAACGGCCCTGTTCTCCCCTGTGACAGCTACGCGCTATCACAAAATCACGTTCCGCAATCGCGATCCCGCAGCACGACCTAACTGCGCTACAGTCGGCAAGGAAACTGTTGATTGCCAGACCTGGATAAACTCTCTGTTCTGGTATAAAGGAGAAAAAGTTATTGTCAAGAGTAGCTGGATTTCCTGCGAGATAAGGTTAAAAAGTCACACCTGATAACCGGCCTCTAGCAAATATTCTGCACTCCAGTATTACGTGAAATCAGATAGCCGGAGTGGAAATATACGTTAACAATTTCCCTTTACCCTCCAACTTGCTTTTCGCAACGTTCTCGTAATCGCAGCAAATAAAAAACCGTGGACATATGAATGTCAGAAAATCATTCTAGTATCGGACACTCAGTTTTTTCTAAAACAGCAGCGTTTATTTCCACCTTAATAAACATCGGAAAGTCCGTTTTGCCGGCCTGCCCTTCCTCCAGCTAACCATTAGCTCCCTGGTATTACATGAAACTGCTACCCTATATCAACAGCCGCTAGGATTAAATCACTGTACATTCGTATCTAAAGGCCGTAGCTGTCGATCAGCTATTACTAAAGCAATTCAGCCCGCCGAAAACCGCCCACACAACCACCGCAAAATGATAAAAGTCCGTCGAAACTACCGATAACACTCCACATTCAGGTCTCGCTGGATCCATCTTCTTCCCTCGATAAAGTTCCGCGAGCGACTTCCAGATTTCGCCAGTTCATAGCATCTCCCGAAACATGTTAAACGTTTGGGCTTCTTCGCCATTCTGTGCTGTTGCTACAGATAGCGTAACTTATCTGACGCCCACTGCCGCGCTATATATTCTTACAAGACTACAGTCAATGCAGTACCGAGTACTGAGTTACGGGAAAAGTACCCAACCCCTCCCCCCCCCTCCCCTCGGTTTTCCCAAGACTAACGAAAAAACGAATATGCCTGTTCGGAAGACCTTCCGAAAATCCCCCTGAGGCTTACTTCTGTCTCAACAGCGACGGTGGTGAAACAAACCTGCAAATAAAATACACAAAAATACTCTCCGGATAACGGAATCGTGTGCTTACTCGTCTCACAACTTATCCCTGTAGACGCGGTAAGAACAGGTACTGTGGAGTAAAAAAAGAAAAGGATAGGAAGACCTGTTCACATGGAGACCCCGAGGGGTTGTTCAGCTGCTTAATCGGAAACAGTCTTCACCTAGGCCCACAGTGACCGCCTGCCACGCAGGGTCCGAGAGTTGTCTCGTACGTGTGCCTGACTGTAATTGCTAGGTGTGTGGTGTGGCGTCATGTTTGGGTCCTGTTCAGAGATGAGAAAATGGAGAGGGGAAACGCGGTTCCGCCTCAAAGCCTGCTGGCGAATAGCACTAAAGGGACCGCAGGGCTTAATGATCCCATGCGGTGAACGGATCACCATAAAGAGTGACACATCCACCTACTTTCCGAAACACGACTGATATGCCTGAAATTTAATCCGGTACTTTGACGCGAAGTTTGTCAGGAACCTTACACCACGACCGTTCCTCTTATTACTGACTAAATACTGGTGGTAAGAATGTCTTCCTCGACAAGGATTCGAACCGCCAAATTCCCAGTCGAGCGCCAAAACGTAGGCATGCCTTAGCGACCTCGGATACGGATGCGGGTAACAAAATAAAGAAGGGCGTCACCGCACAGGTGTAGCCTGATAGCATAGGAGGAAGGGTTGGCGCGAAAGAGCTCAGCGACACTGGAACTATCACAGCTCGCGAAGGCCGGCGGACCGCGAGGACACTTTGCGGTCGCTCGATGCTCTCTGTGGCACCCCGCCACCTGTCAGGGCGGCGATACACACCGAACTCTGTCAACCAGAGAAAGGACTAGTGTAGTGTACGTCAGGTGCCATAGTTCCCTCCCCTGGTACGTGACGATTTCAATCTAGCGACATAAAACATTCCTGGATTGTTCACTTTAAAACGCTGGACACATCTGTTTTGATTATTCGCTACAACTTGCGTCTGAAGACCATTGCAGAGAAGCCTATGACGTAGCTGGAAAAGCTACAGGAACCAGAGAGGCACTTCTGACGATATAATGCAAACGTTTGTAATTCTGCGAAAAATAGATGTATGCAGTAGGGAATGACGTGTAATACACGCTCTAAGACAAAAAAATAGACGCATAACGAAGGAATTATCCGAATGTGACGGAAATAGGTAGATTTGCTGTACCTTTAAAAACAAACATATGGTTACAATTTCAAAAACAGTGGATGATTTACTGAAGAGGAGAAGCCTCACAAACTGAGCAAGTCAGTAACATGTTCGTCCACCTCTGACCCTTATGCAAGAAGTTAATCGGCTTGGCATTGATTGATAGAGTTGTTGCATATCCTACTGGGGGATGTCGTGCCAAATTCTGTCCAGTTGGCGCGTTAGATCGTCAATATCCCGAGCTGGTTGGACGTCCGTGCCCACAGTGCTCCCCAAACGTTCTCAGTCTGGGAGAGGTCCGGCGACATTGTCGGCCAAGATTGTTTGACAAGCACGAAGAGAAGCAATAGAAGCTCTCGCCGTGTGTGGCTAGCCATTATCTTTTTGAAACGTAAGCCTTGCATGACTTGCCATGAAGGGCAACAACGACACGACGTACAGTATCGCCGACGTAACACTGTGATGCAAGGGTGCCGCAGATGACAACGAAAGGGGTCCTGATATGAAATGAAATGAAATGAAATGGAGCCCAGACCATCACTCATGGTGCTCAAATAAAGTTCTACACCCCCTGAAAATCTGCGAATGTGGATGTAGGTTCAACAAGAACATGCAGTGATAGTGTAAGTCTTATGAACCTAATAATCATCTTTTCCGGTGGAACAGAAACAAAACAATAATCAAATTAAAGACAGTTCGATTGTTGAAATTTCTACACTTCTGTGAAATCAAAATCTGCTGCCGGGATATATTCAGTCCGTGCATTGTAACAGGTCGACAACGTGGTAGACATGTTGTGGCTCAAACTAGTTGAGTGAAGGGCTGTGTAATAGATCTGAGGATCCTGTCCGTATACTGCACGGCCTTCAAATTACCCTCGACATCGACGAAAGGCATCTGACATCTGTACATGACACCGGCTAAAATCATCAATGATGAACTCCACAGTTGAGCCCATGGGACTACATGCCTGATACGGGTACTGGTTCTTGACCGCCTGTACACTCTTCAACGACAATCATTAGGAATTATACAAATCCTGTACTCGTTAATGCAGGGAACCGGACGCAATTTTATCCAGGTTTTATTACAAGTGTTCCCTTGCCCATGTTCTTTGCCCATTCCCGTGGCGAGAGGTTTGTACTGTCGTTCGTATTGTACGGCGAGAGGCCAAATTATTGATTGTTTGGAGCGGCTGAGTATTGTTCGGGTAAATGTAGCCCTCCAAGTTGTCCCAAAAAAGGCTCTCGCTCTTCTGCCACATATTCCTCACAGTGTGTACGAGCAAAAAGATGGCGGTCACAGTGTACACCACCAGGCAGGTCAACCTTCAGTGTTTTGTGTATCACGACAAGTGTTCAGTGTTGCAATGACATCACCGTGGAGTACGTCAGCGGGCGCCTTCCCGTGGTGATGGCGCTTCTCGCCGTAAGTGACGATGCGTACGTGTTCTAAGTCTGAAGTGACACTTTGAGTCATTCTGAAAGGCTGAACACTACACGCGAGTCACGTTGTCCCACTCAAGATTGGAGATACGGCGCCATCTACTGAGCTGCGCTGGGAATTAAGTTTTACTTGTACCCCCCATTTCCTGTCGTACGAAGGGTAGTGAGAAAGAGTTACCTGATTTTTTTTTTTTAAAGTCTAATTATGCAACTCATGAGGATGATGTAATCCTTTTTCGAGGGGACCATGTTGGATGCTATGACTGTTTGCTTGCATTACATTACTTCAACATACAGCGATGGACAAAATTGTGGAAACGCCACACAACACAATACGTCACATTGCCTAAAATGGTGCCGGAAAACAGTTGGCAATGAAAAGAGCTTCCAGTCGTCGTCTCGGAATGGACAAATACGGGTCCTGTATGGTTTTCAAGCAGAATTTTGTGCCATTCTTGATGCAAAATAGTGGCAAGTTCAGGTAACGATGATGCAGGTGGTGAGCGAAGTAGACCCCTAAGGCTCAATAACATTGATATCTGGTAACTGTGGTGGCCATGGGAGATATGACACCTCATCCTCGTGCTCACAGAACATGGCCTGGACGATGCGAGTTGAGTGATGAACAGTGGTGCTATCCTCTTGGAACACAGTATCACTATTAGGGAACAATCATTGTACTATGGGATGGATGTGATCAGCGAAACCGCTCACTTTATCCCTGGCAGAAATGCTACGTTGAAGAGTAACTATGGGGCCTATGGACTACCACGATATAGCTGCCTAGATCATCGCCGAACCCCCGCCTTGTTTCACTTGTGAGATGTAAATTCGGCCAGAAGTTGGAAACAGTGTGAGACAAAAATAATCTGACTGAATTACTTTCTTCCATTGCTCTACAGTCCAGAATTTATAACTTCGGCACCATGTTTTCCTGTTACGGGCATTTGCATCACTGACGAGTAGTTTTGGAATCCCAGCTCGCACTGCAAAGCTTATGGAACAGCTTTCCGGTTGTCTTGGTGCTGACGGAGTTCAGGAGTGCGACATTCAGTTCTGCAGTGACTTTTGCACTTGTCGTTCTCTTTATTTTTCTTCACAATCCTCTTCAATTACCATCCGGCACGATCACTCAACATACAATTTCGTCCGCTTTGTGAGTTAGCGGATGATGTTATCCCGCTTTCCCTGTATGCGGTACACATCTTGGATATGGTGCCCCTTGAAACACCAAACGCTTCGGCTCCCTTGGTTACGCAAGTGCGCACCATACGAGCACCAACAATTTGCCCACGTTCGAATTCTCTCGGCTCCGATATTATGCCCTCACAAGTGTACAGGACACTGTTCTGACCACGACTGACACTTACAACGAATTGAGGGCATTGCATTGGTGCCTTCCTTGGCCATACACACAGTGCAATCTGTAGACTTGGCTAGCATCTGAATTAATGTTGAAGTATGCACTGCTCGCGGTATTAACACATTTTTGTACAACCCCTGCATATCATATTAGATTATGAGATATGTGTGTAATATGAAATAAAAGGCAGTTATAATGCAGCACTGTACTTTATGTCAGTTTTAAATAAGATACTCGTAGTATTATAAGCCGGCCGAAGTGGCCGTGCGGTTAAAGGCGCTACAGTCTGGAACCGCAAGACCGCTACGGTCGCAGGTTCGAATCCTGCCTCGGGCATGGATGTTTGTGATGTCCGTAGGTTAGTTAGGTTTAACTAGTTCTAAGTTCTAGGGGACTAATGACCTCAGCAGTTGAGTCCCATAGTGCTCAGAGCCATTTGAACCAAGTATTATAATGCCATTTACTCTTACCGAAAACGACTTTCATGTGAAAAGAATGAAAACTTCCTAAGGAAAAAAGTTAGTTCACCCACGCTGTCAGATCATCGCCTCTGATGTGTGTAGCTGGTTATAGACCTGTGACTCAGGGCACATGCTGTCGTGATAGGGGTACGAGAAACTACTGCTAACTGTGGACCTTGTAGGGGAGACGTGTTTGGAGTCACACTGGCCAGGCCAGCAACTAACAGCCTCTTTGTCTGCTATAATACACACACACTGCCAATAGCTATGTGAAGAACGGTTGTCCGTCACGCAGACGTTGTGGCGAGGAGGTGTGAGAAGTGAAAGTGCGTCAGAAAGCTGCAGGCGGTTTCCCGCTGTCTTCCCGTTGTGGAAAGGTTCGGGGAAGAGCCGCTTCACGCTTACAGCCGCGCTGCGTGACTCGTACTGTCTACAGATCGCCACACCCTTGCTGTTCTCTCGTTAAGTACGTGTCCGTAAGCACGGATGCCGGATTTCGATGGATAAAACTGTGTGTAAAATACGCACAGTCGACTGGGATTCATGTTGTCGTGAATACTATGTCTGTGACGTCAAACGTTCGTGCATCTATCTTAGCAGTGTCTACCACCCACTCGTCCAACTACTGGCAACATCTTCTGCCTGCCCAGTTTTGCTATGCTGATTATTTCATTGCCTACCCATTCAGTGGCCGTCTTCTAACTGTCCTAAATGCAATAAATCTGCAGCTGATTCTGTTATTGTATAACTGTATAATTTTCTTTCCAATTTGATGCTTATACATTGTTTCAATCTTATTGTAGCTGGATGATTTTCTTATTTATTTTCAGAATAGCTCAATTACGAACTCCCATTCGCTATTGAAGTTGAACTGCACTAGAGACTCTTCAGCAAAACCTAAGTGTTCCAGGCCTGTGTCATTAACATGTATCCCTTCTTCCTTTTCACAAACTGGAGAAATGAGAGCTAGACTTCTGAGAATAGTTTCGATGACAGATAATATCATTGCCTCATCTCCTGTCCCGATGAAGTCTAATGGAAGCTGTAACATTGACCTATAGGTTATTTCGTACACTAACTTAAAAACTGAATCAATGCCTTGTTTCTCAAAGACAGTTGTAACGTTTTAGCCTGATTGGATATCCATTCTTTGCGTAGACTGTAATCAAATATTTTTACAGTTCAGTAGGGTCATTTAACGTATCTGTTTACTTGGAGCCGCTCAGGATTTGGTCGTCAGTGTGTGCTTCTTCCAGGCAATCAGTCTTCTTCACCTACATTGATTACGCGAGTGGTACAATACAACTTAGTAAACTATGAACAACTCTTTTTATTTAAATGCTAGCGGAGAAACACAGCATACCACGCAGCGTCTGTCCTCGTGCTTAATGTTTATGACGTCATATCTCTTGAACTATGTCTTACAATGATATAATTCTGTAGCTACATTCAGCAGCATATGTGGACACTGTCTGTAACATGTGTTGCGAACAGAGTTAGAAGCAAAGAAGCAATAAATTTAAACATCATGCACGATGCTCCAGTTTTTCAGACATATTATGTATGGCATCATATCTCCTGAACTATGGAGCGTACAATGACATAATTTTTCACTTACATTTAGTGATGTATGTACGTACTGGCTGTAGAATGTGACACGAAGACAATTAGCAGTAAAGAAGAAATAAATTATAACGTCATGCCTCATGCGGAACTTTTACTGCAAGAATAGCGGAAAAGTAGGTAGCAACAAACAGTTTTCCTTCCATAATTTTCTCGGGGTTTTCAGCGAGAAAAAATTTCGTAAAGGTTTGAAATTATATGTAAGTTTTTTGCAAGTTGGTAAGCGCTCTCATTCTCAAATAGTGGATGAATGAAATCTGGGAATTTACTTGTCGCGGGCTACGCTTCTTTTTCGTTCCCAGCCTCACCCCTTTGATAGAGGTGACTCTTACCACGACAGCGATTGTCGCCTGACGGTAAGATATGTATGTGCCAGGTTTGGTTGAAATCGGTCCAGTGGTTTAAGAGGAGATGCGTAAAACAAACACACACATTTTTATAATATGTGTGGATATCTGTAATATATTATTACTCTTACAGGTACAGTGTACTCCCTACAGTAACAGTGTAGTAGCATCTGAACCCTCAGACAACTCCAGTTCGATTCTCCTAAATTTTGCCAAAATGTCATTACATTTTTATCGTAATATTTCTTTCGGTGAGGCTGGCGCTTTTCTAGGGCGGCGGCTTCATTCGTAGAACTTCTATAACCTTGTCCAACCAGGCGCAGTCTCACTGCGACCGTCTTTCCCTCTTGAATAGGCGCATTGTGCCCCATTTACATGAAACATAACAAATACATCATCCTTTTGCAGTTACACACACACACACACACACACACACACACACACACACACATATGTATATATACACACCGAAGAGCGAAAGAAACTGGTACACCTGCCTAAAATCGTTTAGGGCCCCGCGAGCATGCAGAAGTGCCGCAAGACGACGTGTCATGGGCTCGACTAATGTCTGAAGTTGTACCGGAGGGAACTGACACCGTGAACCCTGCAGGGCTGTCCATAAATCCGTCTGAACAGCACGTTGCGAGGCATCACAGGTATGTTCAATAATGTTCATGTCCGGGGAGTCTGGTGGCCACCGGAAGTGTTTAAACTCGGAAGAGTGTTCCTTTAGCCACTCTGTAGCAATTCTGAACGTCTGGAGTTTCGCATTGTCCTGCTGGAATTGCCGAAGTCCGTTAGAATGCACAATGGACATGTATTGATGCAGGTGTTCAGACAGGATGCTTACGTACGTGTCACCTGTCGGAGTCGTATCTAGATGTATCAGGGGTCTCATATCACTCCAGTTGCACACGCCTCACACCATTACAGAGCCTCCACCAGCTTGAACTGTCCCCTGCTGGCATGCAGGATGGATTCATGAGGTTGTCGCCATACCCGTACACGTCCATCCGCTCGATATAATTTGAAACGAGACTCGTCCGGTCAGGCAACATGTTTCCAATCATCAACAGTCCAATGTCTGTGTTGACGGGCCCAGACGAGGCGTAAAGCTTTCCGTCGTGCAGTCATCAAGGGTACAAGAGTGGGCCTTCGGCTCCGAAAGCCCAGATCCATGATGTTTCTCTGAATGGTTCGCACGCTGACACTTGTTGATGGCCCAGCATTTGCTGTTTGTCTAAGTACTTTTGTTAAGTAATTTCCCCTTTTATTGATGGTATAGCTTTCATATCCTAAGACACTGCACCTCTCGCTTAATTTATTCAGGTATACTTCCAACTTCATGTATAAGTTCACGTAGCCTACATTTCCGTTTTTTTTTTTTTTTTTGCCTTGTCGATTCTCTTTATTTTTAGCTTTGTATTCAATATTACCCCCATTTTACGGATCTATGATTACTTGCAGTTAGAAAGCGCTTTAGAACAATTTCTTTACAATATATAAATTTAATTTTAGTTCCATTGGTCCCTTGCCAAGTACATCGTCTGTTGATTTCCTTCTGGAAGACTTTGTTAAGGACTTACATGTTCTCCTCCTCGGCAGGTTATTACTCTGTTATTTTAGTTCCATTTGCTTCTTGCCTAGTCCATCGTCTGTTGATTTTCTTCTGGAAGACTTCGTTAAGGACATACACGTTCTCCTCCACGGCACGTTATTCCTCTGTTACTTCTGGCACTATATCCGAAGTTTCGCAGTGTAGAATGCTTCTTTAATAAATGTTTTCGTTCCGTACTGTCACACTAAAAGCTCCCGTTGTTATTTTCTTGTGCAAGCGCTTGAATGTATCACTTACTGTCTTTCTTCGTAGAGGTATTTTAGTTCTTCACCAAAATGTGGAAGCGTTAGTCGATAAACTTGGAAGTCCAGATTTCGCGTTTCACTCACTACCATAACACACTTGTTAACGAAACTGCGTGCATGGAACGAAATCTGTGACTGGGCTGAGGCTGCCACATGTTATTTTGGATGGAAACACTTGTGCTTTCCTTCCTAGAATACTGCTTATGAGATCCATACCAAATAGGACTAACAGAGGATACTGAATGTGTACAAAGGACGGCAGCACGAATGATCACAGGTCTGTCCGTCTCACGGGAGAGCGCGACGGAAATAAACTGCTTACAAAGGTCGCGGAACCACGCTTAAGTGAAAAATTCAGGAATATACTACAGCTTCCTATGTGTAGCATCTGTATGGTTCGCGAATACAGGAGTAAGCTAATTATAGAAAAAACACAAAGGCATTTAAGCCACATTTTCTTCCCGCGCTCCATACGCGAACGCAACGGCAAATAAATTTCATGTACCTATGGTACAATGGGAAATATACTTCCGCCATGCACTTCACAACTATTTGCGGAGTGTGAATGTAGACGTAGACTCACATGGAAACTCTGTCGTTTATTTTCAAAACACACTTTCCTTCAATGTACATAATATTATTCCGAATTTTGTTTCTTATAAGAAGTCCTACATCTGAAATTCCTCCCCGCTGCGCTTCTCTGTAGTAAACCATGTTGTTGTTGTGGTCTTCAGTCCTGAGACTGGTTTGATGCAGCTCTCCATGCTACTCTATCCTGTGCAAGCTTTTTCATCTCCCAGTACCTACTGCAACCTACATCCTTCTGAATCTGCTTAGTGTATTCATCTCTTGGTCTCCCTCTACGATTTTTACCCTCCACGCTGCCCTCCAATACTAAATTGGTGATCCCTTGATGCCTCAGAACATGTCCTACCAACCGATCCCTTCTTCTGGTCAACTTGTGCCACAAACTTCTCTTCTCCCCGATCCTATTCAATACTTCCTCATTAGTTATGTGATCTACCCATTTAATCTTCAGCATTGTTCTGTAGCACCACATTTCGAAAGCTTCTATTCTCTTCTTGTCCAAACTATTTATCGTCCATGTTTCACTTCCATACATGGCTACACTCCATACGAATACTTTCAGAAATGACTTCCTGACACTTAAATCAATACAGGATGTTAACAAATTTCTCTTCTTCAGAAACGCTTTCTTTGCCATTGCCAGCCTACATTTTATATCCTCTCTACTTCGACCATCATCAGTTATTTTGCTCCCCAAATAGCAAAACTCCTTTACTACTTTAAGTGCCTCATTTCCTAATCTAATTCCCTCAGCATCACCCGACTTAATTAGACTACATTCCATTATCCTTGTTTTGCTTTTGTTGATGTTCATCTTATATCCTCCTTTCAAGACACTGTCCATTCCATTCAACTGCTCTTCCAAGTCCTTTGCTGTCTCTGACAGAATTACAATGTCATCAGCGAACCTCAAAGTTTTTATTTCTTCTCCATGGATTTTAATACCTACTCCGAATTTTTCTTTTGTTTCCTTTACTGCTTGCTCAATATACAGATTGAACAACATCGGGGAGAGGCTACAACCCTGTCTTACTCCCTTCCCAACCACTGCTTCCCTTTCATGTCCCTCGACTCTTATAACTGCCATCTGGTTTCTGTACAAATTGTAAATAGCCTTTCGCTCCCTGTATTTTACCCCTGCCACCTTTAGAATTTGAAAGAGAGTATTCCAGTCAACATTATCAAAACCTTTCTCTAAGTCTACAAATGCTAGAAACGTAGGGTTGCCTTTCCTTAATCTTTCTTCTAAGATAAGTCGTAAGGTCAGTATTGCCTCACGTATTCCAGTGTTTCTACGGAATCCAAACTGATCTTCCCCGAGGTTGGCTTCTACTAGTTTTTCCATTCGTCTGTAAAGAATTCGTGTTAGTATTTTGCAGCTGTGACTTATTAAACTGATAGTTCGGTAATTTTCACATCTGTCAACACCTGCTTTCTTTGCGATTGGAATTATTATGTTCTTCTTGAAGTCTGAGGGAATTTCGCTTGTCTCATACATCTTGTTCACCAGATGGTAGAGTTTTGTCAGGACAGGCTCTCCCAAGGCTGTCAGTAGTTCTAATGGAATGTTGTCTACTCCTGGGGCCTTGTTTCGACTCAGGTCTTTCAGTGCTCTGTCAAACTCTTCACGCAGTATCATATCTCCCATTTCATCTTCATCTACATCCTCTTCCATTTCCATAATATTGTCCTCAAGTACATCGACCTTGTATAGACCCTCTATATACTCCTTCCACCTTTCTGCTTTCCCTTCTTTGCTTAGAACTGGGTTTCCATCTGAGCTCTTGATATTCATACAAGTCGTTCTCTTATCTCCAAAGGTCTCTTTAATTTTCCTGTAGGTGGTATTTATCTTACTCCTAGTGAGATAGGCCTCTACATCCTTACATTTGTCCTCTAGCCATCCCTACTTAGCCATTTTGCACTTCCTGTCGATCTCATTTTTGAGACGTTTGTATTCCTTTTTGCCTACTTCATTTACTGCATTTTTATATTTTCTCCTTTCATCAATTAAATTCAATATTTCTTCTGTTACCCAAGGATTTCTACTAGCCCTCGTCTTTTTACCTACTTGATCCTCTGCTGCCTTCACTACTTCATCCCTCAAAGCTACCCATTCTTCTTCTACTGTATTTATTTCCCCCATTCCTGTCAATTGCTCCCTTATGCTCTCCCTGAATCTCTGTACAACCTCTGGTTCTTTTAGTTTATCCAGGTCCCATCTCCTTAAATTCCCACCTTTTTGCAGTTTCTTCAGTTTTAATCTACAGGTCATAACCAATAGATTGTGGTCAGAGTCCACATCTGCCCCTGGAAATGTCTTACAATTTAAAACCTGGTTCCTAAATCTCTGTCTTACCATTATATAATCTATCTGATACCTTTTAGTATCTCCAGGGTTCTTCCATGTATACAACCTTCTTTCATGATTCTTAAACCAAGTGTTAGTAATGATTAAGTTGTGCTCTGTGCAAAATTCTACCAGGCGGCTTCCTCTTTCATTTCTGTCCCCTAATCCATATTCACCTACTATGTTTCCTTATCTCCCTTTTCCTACACTCGAATTCCAGTCACCCATGACTATTAAATTTTCGTCTCCCTTCACAATCTGAATAATTGCTTTTATTTCATCATACATTTCTTCAATTTCTTCGTCATCTGCAGAGCTAGTTGGCATATAAACTTGTACTACTGTAGTAGGCATAGGCTTTGTGTCTATCTTGGCCACTATAATGCATTCACTATGCTGTTTGTAGTAGCTTACCCGCATTCCTATTTTCCTATTCATTATTAAACCTACTCCTGCATTACCCCTATTTGATTTTGTGTTTATAACCCTGTAGTCACCTGACCAGAAGTCTTGTTCCTCCTGCCACCGAACTTCACTAATTCCCACTATATCTAACTTCAACCTATCCATTTCCCTTTTTAAATTTTCTAACCTACCTGCCCGATTAAGGGATCTGACATTCCACGCGCCGATCCGTAGAACGCCAGTTTTCTTTCTCCTGATAACGACATCCTCTTGAGTAGTCCCCGCCCGGAGATCCGAATGGGGGACTATTTTACCTCCGGAATATTTTACCCAAGAGGACGCCATCATCATGTAATCATACAGTAAAGCTGCATGCCCTCGGGAAAAATTACGGCTGTAGTTTCCCCTTGCTTTCAGCCGTTCGCAGTACCAGCACAGCAAGGCCGTTTTGGTTATTGTTACAAGGCCAGATCAGTCAATCATCCAGACTGTTGCCCTTGTAACTACTGAAGAGGCTGCTGCCCCTCTTCAGGAACCACACGTTTGTCTGGCCTCTCAACAGATACCCCTCCGTTGTGGTTGCACCTACGGTACGGCTATCTGTATCGCTGAGGCACGCCAGCCTCCCCACCAACGGCAAGGTCCATGGTTCATGGGGGGGTAGTAAACCATACGTCCAAATATTTCGCCGCACTGTGTGACCGTATTGAATCTCATTTTGTAACTTAGGGTACTGAGGTTGTGCAATTTTTTGCAGCCCAAATAAAGAGTAAAAGCAGGTGGTTTCTGATGCCCGAGTTATTTCTTACTTATCCAGACTTCATGTAGCTAGTTGTGGGCACCTTAGTAGCCGTGATACCGACCCATGTCGTAAAACCATTGCCTGTGTCCTTCCACTCCAGTGCTGTTAATTTTCTTTTACCCACGTAACTAAACCGAAGTCCTAAGAACTTAGATATGTCATAAGAGCCGCCGCCAGCGCAACCGATTGTCTTTCAGTTTAACGCCACTTCGACGATTTGCGTATCTCTAACGTACCCCAGTGAACTACCCACATTCTAGAGATTCGTCACGTGGTTGAGAGGTGAACGCTAGATTTAACGTAGACTGAAAATTTCTGCGGTCCGGTCGGAATGCGATCCGTGTGCCACCTATCGGCTTCCAGGCACGCGCTTCGCCGCTAGACCACCAGACTCTGCGAGGAGTGCTCCCAGCAGCTTCAGCATAGGCTCGAATGTTTCTGGATCTCAGAGCCTGATATCAACACGACTATTTTGCCTGCGGACACGTGTTAGCACAGCTCTCTTATCATTTGATAGTCACTCAGTCTTTGTGCCATTCGTACTGCATTTAGCTCTGAGGGTCACAGTCTGTGTAACATCATACTGTCTGCAGCGCGGGTTGGTGAGCAGTCTATCCACAACTAATCCGTATAAAACGATCCATCAAGACCGTTATCGTATAGGTATTAACAGTTGTACGGCGATGACTTGTCAATTGATCACTGAATTCTACTCCCTCCCACCCTCCTTACAAGGGAACCTCCCAACGCACCCCCCTCAGATTTAGTTATAAGTTGGCACAGTGGATAGGCCTTGAAAAACTGAACACACATCAATCGAGAAAACAGGAAGAAGTTGTGTGGAACTATGAAAAAATGAGCAAAATATATAAACTGAGTCGTCCATGTGCAAGATAATCAACATCAAGGATAACACAAACACAGGAGCGTCGTGGTCCCGTGGTTAGTGTGAGTAGCTGCGGAACGAGAGGTCCTTGGTTCAAGACTTCCCTCGAGTGAAAAGTTTAATTTTTTATTTTCAGTTTATGTGACAAACTATTATGTTTTCATCAGTGTTTACGGAGTGGTTATCACATCCACAAGAAAACCTAAATCGGGCAAGGTAGAAGAATCTTTTTACCCATTCGCCAAGTGTACAAGTTGGGTGGGTCGACAAAAAATTCCTGTCATGTGACACATGCCGTCACCAGTTCGTATACAATATATCAGACGTGTTTTTCTGTGGAGAAATCGGTTGACCTATGACCTTGCGATCGAATGTTTTCGGTTCCCATTGGAGAGGCACGTCCTTTCGTCTACTAATCGCACGGTTTTGCGGTGCGGTCGCAAAACACAGACACTAAACTTATTACGGTGAACAGTGACGTCAATGAACGAACGGACAGATCATAACTTTGCGAAAATAAAGAAATAAAATTTTTCACTCGAGGGAAGACTTGAACCAAGGACGTCTCGCTCCGAAGCTGCTCACGCTAACCACGAGACCACGGCGCTACTGTGCCTACGGTCTCCTTGATGTGGCCTATGTTGCACATGGACTACTCTTTTTGTATATTTTGCTTATTTTTTCATAGTTCCACACAACTTCTTCCTGTTTTCTCGATTGATGTGTATTCAGTTTTTCAAGGCCTATCCACTGTGCCAACTTATAACTAAATCTGAGGGGGGTGCGATGGGAAGGTTCCCTTGTTAGTAAAATGCAATGCCGTAAGTTCAAAATGGTTCAAATGGCTCTGAGCACTATGGGACTTAACTTTTAAGGTCATCAGTCCCCTAGAACTTAGAACTACTTAAACCTAACTAACCTAAGGACATCACACACATCCATGCCCGAGGCAGGATTCGGACGTGCGACCGTAGCGGTCGCGCAGTTCCAGACTGTAGCCCCTAGAACCGCTCGGCCACCACGGCCGGCTGCCGTAAGTTCTTAGAACAGTTAGTTAGTTACATGTTCCGTACGTCATTTGAACGATTCTTTTGTCGAAATCAGGTAGAACGAGTCAGTTTAAAGGATAATGTTTACATTATTGGCGCTAACATTAACGGACATTTTATTTTATTCCTACTCATACAACTACACTTAAAAACACCTTTTTTTTACTGGCTTCCAGTTTGTAAGTAGGAACCTTCAACTGAATGGAAGGTATGTCCAGGAGAAATGATTTTAAATCAGATTTAAAACCTGCCTCACTGCAAGTCATACATTTTATGTTATTGGACAAATGATCCAAAATTTTTCTTGCTGCATATTAAACTATTCTCTGAGCCACTGACAGCTTTAACAATGGTTAAGAAACGCCATTTTTCTTTCTATTCTTCTCAGGTTGTGATAGATTTTTACGGCTAATTTCACTAGCGGAAGTATCTATTGTGACAGTGCAGTCAAAACGCCTATCTCCTTGAAGAGGTGCCTACATGACGTCCGTGGGTGAACACCACATATTATTCTGACCGCTCGCTTTTGTGCAATCAATACTTTCTTTCTGATCAGTTACCCCAGAAAATTATTCTGTACGACGTTACTGAGTGGAAATATGCAGCCCCGCATCTCGTGGTCGTGCGGTAGCGTTCTCGCTTCCCACGCCCGGGTTCCCGGGTTCGATTCCCGGCGGGGTCAGGGATTTTCTCTGCCTCGTGATGGCTGGGTGTTGTGTGATGTCCTTAGGTTAGTTAGGTTTAAGTAGTTCTAAGTTCTAGGGGACTGATGACCATAGATATTAAGTCCCATAGTGCTCAGAGCCATTTGAACCATTTTTGAAATATGCAGACTATGTCAGGAGGTTGATACGTTTGTTTCCAAGATTAGCAATTATACGAAGAGCAAACGTATCTAAACTTAATTGTGTGAGAAGCTCAGTAATATGCTTCTCTCCGTTCAAATTTTCATCAGTATGTACATTCAATCATTTGGAGCATTCTACCCTACTTACTGACTCCTGCTCATGTATTACATCAATTGCTCTATGACTATTTGTTGCAAGAACTGAATGTAGTGTGTTTTACTATAGCCATCGAACATATTGGTCTATTAAAATGTAATATACGAATTACTGGAGTAGAAAGAGAAGCAAAGTAGAAAATTGCATTCAAACTTACCACGACGAAAAGACTCATACCTTCGGTTTACGAGCATAAAATTTAATGCAAACCGGTTGAGAAGCAACGACATTCTGTAGTTAGTTCGTGTCTCTTTCTGATTATTTTTCTTTGAGCATGGATCATGTTCCCAAATTGTTGGTTCGTAGGGATTTGATATTTAACTCCTGAGGTGAAGCAGATAATCTTTCTGACTCGCTTAAGGTGACTGCCAGGATGGTTTAGAGAAGGCATTGCAGATTCACTTTCCCATCATTCCCGAATCCAAGCTTATGCTGCATTTGTAATGACGTCCTTGTCGACGCGACGTTAAATCCTACTCTTCCGTCTTCCGATTTCTCTCATGCTCAGGGTATTTCAGTATGTCCTCTGTAGCTAAATTTGCTGCTATCCCACCACAAATTTCAGCAAAATGACTTGAAGTTGACCATGTTTTTGGTTTTCTGGATGTCTTGCGTCGTGCTTTGTCGTAGTCGTGTCCTTCCGGAATCCAGTTTTCTGTGGCTGTTCCGATGGCTGCATGATGATATGTTCATAACAGCTATAGACTGCAGTCAAGTGTGCAAGACTGTATTCATACAGGTTTCTAGGGGTTTTAGAGGGGACTTTGTACATTTAGTTTTGAGAAGAAACCCATGTCAGCTAATATACCGTCTGAATGTAAAATAAGTGTGAAGAGCGGTTCGTTGACTACAACAAAATACGTTTTTTGGAACAACTGCTGCGAGGAACTGGTACGTTCGCAACAGGGAAGGTTAACTGTGGTGCCCTACGGATGCGCACTAGTGTAAAACCTTACTTCCATCCAAAAGGTACTCAAACTTTATCTACTAAATCGCTTCTACAACTACTAGAAGCCTGTAATAGGAATCTTGAAACGCAAAAATGTATGTGCATGCCATTCCTAGCTACACCAGCGTTAGTAATATACTTTCATGCACAGATGCAGCTGAAGATTAGAATGCAGATATCACGCGTGTTACAAGAAGACGTCTTATTCAATATGGCCATACGAACACGCCTCGAGATTCAATGCTTACTTCAGATATCACTGGTGCTTCTCTCCTAGGAGACCTGAACAGTACACCCAGGGCAGTGGCGGCTGTTGTGTAAGAGCACGTGAACACCCTAAATTTTCAGACCTTTCGGAGTTAGTGGTTATTTTTCTTTGAATGCTGTTACACGTAATGTAGATGCGGTAATCTGAAATACACGGCGCTAAATCTACCGCGCTACACTTCATTGCTGTTCCTCTAGACCCCGTGATACTTGGCATCAGGGTCCGAGCACTTTGGATTGCACATGTTCTAGGGATCTTTTCCGCATGCGCAGCTGTGTGACGTAATTGCATTATGGGCCAAATACGTATGGATGTGATACACTACGTGCACGGTTCACGGCAAGCACTGCTAACCCTTACCATTGAACAAGTTTACGTCAATTCCTCCAGGCGGTATCACACTTTATCCCCATTCGCTTCGCATAAATCCGCTAGACGCTAGCACACTGTATAGTAAAATTAGATCGGACATTAATACATGTTACAATTATACTGATAGAAGAACCTATTTTCGGGGATCATGAATGAGATACAATACAGGGTGTATCAAAAGCAATCATCCGGTTTGACACATCTGTATTTCTGAAACTAATTAACATACACAATGAAATGTTTTTTATGAACGGGACACTGAAAATGTTTTGTTTTTTTCATGCCTTTTCATAGGTGTTCAGTAAGCCCCCTTGAGATGCACAGCATATGTGAATACAGTATTAAAATTGTTCCGACACTGCAGCGAGCATGTCTTGACTTACAGCTTCCACAGCTGCTGTTATGCGATGTCTCAGATCGTTCATTGTTGTTGGTTACGGAGGCACATAAACAGAGTCTTTTTTAAAACCTCACAAGAAATAATCACATACAGTCAGGTCCGGTGACCTTGGAGGCCAGTAAAGTAAAGCTGAATCATTTGGTCCAGCGCGACTGAACCGTCGTTCATAATCCTTTGATTTAAAAATTCCAGCACTTCCAGATGCCAGTGTGGCTGGCGCCCCATCCTGCTGGTAAATGAAGTCGTTCGAATCAGGCTCCAACTGTGGGGAAAAAATGTTCTCAAGCATATCGAGATATGTGCTGCCTGTAACAGTGTTCTCGTCAAAGAAAAATGGACAATACACCTTTTTCCGTGAAAATGCACAAAACACGTTAAATTTTGGAGAGTCCCTTCCATGTTGTACAACTTCATGTGGTTGTTCTTACAACCTGTTTCTCGGAATTGTTCATGGCACCGTCTAATGCTCTGTGATGGAGGAGGATCAACCCATACATAGTACGAAAGTCGCGCTGAACAGTTATTACTGACCCTCACTGCGCAAATCGTAGAACACAAAACACTTTACGTTGCCACGACACCATTTTCACTAGAACTGAAGTGCGCGCACACTGCTGCTACCTAGCAAGAACCGTGTAAAATTCGAAGGTTTATCCTTCCAACAATACGTTGTTCACGCACATATCTCTAACAACATAATAGTTATGATTTTTTTTTAAAAATCGGATGATTCCTTTTGATACGCCTGTATATTAAGTTTTATTTTATCATACAACAATCCATCTGAGGCGCTGAAAACCATAAAGTATATCATCGTCGATTGTGAGACGGTAGCATTTATTCATAACATCTGTTGATCTTATGGTGGATCAGATTTATCTGTGCTGTAAGCTTACTTTGCATATATGAACATTCACGGAAAGCTGTCTCACTGGTTTCTTTGATATGCAGTTAAATGTGGGATGGACGACGGTGTGCTTTTGGCCCTTATGGTTCTCAGCGTCTCATTTCTGTTCTAATTAGGTGATAGTGTCGGTAGACAGTAGTACAGTGATTTAATCATTTCCGCAAACTGCAGTTTGTGTTTGGAGTTGGTTGTTTACTGTGCTGGAATCTGCTTTCGTGTTTAGTGTCAACACGAACTCTGCTGAATGTGTTTTAAGTGCTAACAGAAAAGAAAATTACCAGAAAAAGTTAACCGCAAACGATTGAGGGCCTCTCCCAGACGAGATCCATTGACTGAAAAAGTGACGAAATGAAATAAAACATGACTACAGGCGGAAAAAAAGGTGTTGTTTGGGTGCAACCTAAGATAATTCGTTAACTAATACATGTCAGGGATCGTTTACATTTGTCCGAAAAAAAATATATATATATGAAAAAACGCGAGAACTCGCATTTACACAAAAAAGCGAAACGGAGAGTAACGGAAGCTTACATGTTATTTTGTTCTTGCCCTAAGCTGTACTTAATTATGAACAAAATACAAAATTACCCAAAAACAATTCATTCATTTTTCGGACAAGTTATGCTTATTATTATTATTATTTCTATTTCTTTTCTTTCTCAGACGTTATGTTTGGTTAAAATGGTTCAAATGGCTCTGAGCACTGTGGGACTTAACTGCTGTGGTCATCAGTCCCCTAGAACTTAGAAATACTTAAACCTAACTAACCTAAGAACATCACACACATCCATGCCCGAGGCAGGATTCGAACCTGCGACCGTAGCGGTCACGCGGCTCCAGACTGAAGCGCTTAGAACCGCACGGCCACTCCGGCCGGCTATGTCTGGTTAAAAATGGAAAGTGACGCGGATCTTGATCAAGCGTGACTTTCTTTTAACTGTACGGTATATGTTACATTGCATTTAGGAACTTTCGCGTAATTGAACAAGTATCAATAATTACAGATTTCTCTAGTTGTATATATAAGTTTGGATGTAGCTGTATTGCGTTGATGTACTGGTGGATATTGTGTGGTATGACTCCTTTAGTTGATAGTATAATCGGTATAATGTCAACTTTATCCTGGTGTCACATGTCCTTGACTTCCGCAGCCAGTTGGATGTATTTTTCAATTTTTTCTCCTGTTTTCTTCTGTATATTTGTTGTATTGGGTATGGATATTTCGATTAGTTGTGTTAATTTCTTCTTTTTATTGGTGAGTATGATGTCAGGTTTGTTATGTGGTGGTGTTTTATCTGTTATAATGGTTCTGTTCCAGTATAATTTGTATTCATCATTCTCCAGTACGTTTTGTGGTGCATACTTGTATGTGGGAACGTGTTGTTTTATTAGTTTATGTTGTATGGCAAGTTGTTGATGTATTATTTTTGCTACATTGTCATGTCTTCTGGTGTATTCTGTATTTGCTAATATTGTACATCCGCTTGTGATGTGATCTATTGTTTCTATTTGTTGTTTGCAAAGTCTGCATTTATCTGTTGTGGTATTGGGATCTTTAATAATATGCTTGCTGTAATATCTGGTGTTTATTGTTTGATCCTGTATTGCAATCATGAATCCTTCCGTCTCACTGTATATATTGCCTTTTCTTAGCCATGTGTTGGATGCGTCTTGATCTATGTGTGGCTGTGCTAGATGATACGGGTGCTTGCCATTTAGTGTTTTCTTTTTCCAATTTACTTTCTTCGTATCTGTTGATGTTATGTGATGTAAAGGGTTGTAGAGGTGGTTATGAAATTGTAGTGGTGTAGCCGATGTATTTATATGAGTGATTCTTTGTGTATTTTGCTAGTTTCTGCTCGTTCTATAAAGAATTTTCTTAAATTGTCTACCTGTCCATAATGTAGGTTTTGTATGTCGATAAATCCCCTTCCTCCTTCCTTTCTGCTTATTATTATTATTATTATTATTATTCGCAGTGGTTGTAGTTGTTGCTAAGCATAACTGTTATACAGGAGATGCTATTAATTTCACACTCTCATATGTATCTCAGTTTAGAAATTTGTGAACACCCAGAATGTATCTTCACGAGCCGCCACTGACCCATGGGTTCTCCCACAGTGTGTTCGGAAATTCCAACACTGAACTGATTTCGTGGTGAGAACGAGCTGTATCATGGATATAGTTATTGCATTATAAATAATATCGCACTAACTGCTTAGTGGACAGTTTGAGTGGTTTGTTAGGTTTCAGTATTTCTGTTTGTATTAACGTAATTTTGGGAATTTCTGAAGAATGGGATACAACCCGTCTGTTTTGACCAATGAAGTCGACGAATGTTGAAAAACAAAGGAATGCAGGACAGAGAAAACAGATGGTAGACATATACCACGTACTTTCATGTTCCGAACAAATGCTATGTATATCGCGTCTTTGAGTCCTAGTATCCTATCCTTCAATTGACCTATACAGCTCAACTGAAGAATGGAATATTAGTGCTAAAAAGAAAGAAGAAAAAGAAGCGACAGAAGTAATGTTAGCTTGGAATACCTCAGTTGAAATATGTGAGTTGTACCCCAAATTTCAGCTGATCTGTATACGTTAACTGCAATACAGGATACAAATTTAACGTGTGTCGATTTTCTCGCTTACGCTAGGACTAGTGTCCTATTCTTCAGTAGACCTACATAGGTCAATTGAAGTATGGAATACGAGTTTCACAGGTGTTGGTCTTTTCGCCTCCCCTACTACTAGTATCTTATTCTTCAGTTGATGCTAGTACTATAATACAGGTACAGGGTGCCAATGTTACGGATGTGCTTTTTTCGTCCTATTCTTCAGTTGACCTATATAGGTCGACTGAAGTACAGTATACAAATTTTTCGTATGTAGACCATTTCGGCTTCGATAGTACTAGTATCGACTGAAAAATGTCGTAGTAATGCTAGTGCTAACGAAGGCGAAGAAAAGCGACAACTGTAAAATCTGTATTCCGTATTGCAGTTGACGAACCATTCTTAAAGTCTTCCAAATTCGTAGGAGTAGGTAAATCTATAGCTACAAACGAAAATCAAAAAATAAAAATTTTCCAGAATGAATAACAATTCTTCCAAAATATCTCAAACTGACTAAGACTGAAAATGAGTACCAAATTAATTGGAACGAACAAACGATTTAAATTAATACAAGCGACAAAATTGGTACACAGTGTCTAGCCCTGTCTTTTAAAAACACTTTAATTTATTTCAATTTACAATGATAACGCCTCGCTACAGAAGATAAGCGATTTATTATCTTTGGCTCGAAAATAGTCATTAATATCTGTGAGTAAAGGACGACGTCATTGGTCAAAGCCGACGGGTTGTATCCCATTCATCAGTTGATCCTAATTTTGTTCTGAAGTACTAATAAAAGTACGCAAAATGACAAATCTCGTTTAGGGATCGTAAATGGCTCCTTGCCAGTTTATCGTAAGAGTTCTGTGACTCTCGTTTTTTTTTTCCATGCACGACGCTCCATTGTTAACTTGAACCGTCGTATAGCAACGAAGCGTTATTTATTTTCCATGGTCATCAGGTACAGGATACCCTGATCTGTGCAGCGAAGTGGATGTATAGCGAGGAGATAGTTGTTCATCTCAGCGCAGAATCTGTGGATAGATAACGGCTTTAAAACCGAAGACAAAACGTCAGTGGTGAGCATCGAAGCAGGCTAGTATCGTGCGTCACTACACTGCTTCTCGAGCAGCGAGCATGGGGAACATTATAGGTAAGTCACGGTTGATCAAATTGTTGCTGATTTATAACTGATTCCTGGCACTCCGTTCAGTTTCGCACGAGAAGGCACCAGTTGCAGAAAAGTACTACGGTCGTGTAAGATATCGGTTATTTCGTGAACGGTTCAAGGCATCGAATCGAAGTTTTCACCAAATTGTAGTACTCAGAAGGGCACGTACTGTCGTTGTGTGGTAAATATTCTTAGCTCTCGTACAACCCGAGATATTGATGACGGCAATATATTTTTAAAATTTAGCACTATGCTGTTTAACGCATTCGAAAGCTCTTGAAGAGACGTGTAGTTATGTAACGATTGTTGATGTTGCTTTTGAAATATTTCGCGGCACTTATGCAGTTTAGCAGGTACGGAAAAAATTTATCAATTTTTTTCAAAATTTGATCGATTATAGTCAAATTTGATACGCTGATTACGAATACGATATTTATTTTCGCCCCAGTCAATTATTTACATCAAAAAAATTGTTTTAAATTTTTTTTAAATTCTTTTATTTTTCAATATTTTGTCGATATAGTGAATTCTGATGCGCTGATTTCGAATATAACATCCATTTTCATTTTGCCTTGACCGTCGGCGATATCTTCTGCCCGATAAGCGCGGCGCTGCCGATGACGCAACATTGCGTAATACACTAACTAATCAGTATTTTCAAATCATAGGCGGCCGCTGCCGCGGCCGCATTCCAAAAAAAAAAACTCCCAACCTAACCTCAAGTGGGCTACGCTACAGATCACTTTATTTATGAAAATACAAAGTACAATCACCAACAAACTTTACATATTCACCCACAAAGCTCTCCAAGCCAGATACATTTGGAATGAAAAATTTTTTCCGTACCTGCTAAACTGCATAAGTGCCTATTTCGCAATAGTATCCGAGAAATATGCCACAACTGAAAAGGAAGGTGGTCAGAGTCGTAAACACGTCAAGTGGCGCTGTCATGCCAGGCTCGGTAGTTCTATCAAGCCTTTCGACTGTTTACTTGTTCCCTTGAACATCAGTTCGCACATACATTGTAGATGACGGTAATTTCCAAGAATGACTGCCTATCGAAGTCGAGGGGTCCAAACCATACATATGAGCGTGCGATCGTAAATCGATCATGCGACTCTGGTGGCGGGCGTTATGAGTATGTTTACGTTGATCACTACTGTAACAACAAAAGAAAAACGTTACAAAAATACTTGTCACTGCAAAGGAGACGACTTACCTTACTCGTCGTCGGTGTTGTCATCATGTGAAAGTCCATTACATTATGGTGGTCTGGGTGGATAATTTGGATGAGTCGAACCATGTATTCTTCCTGAAACTCTTCCGTTTTCCGCACTGGCCCGCAATGAATTTCAGCATAGAAACTATTCCTACGAAGTTTTACACACTTCGCACCACCACTGTCTACACAGTCCCTTCTTTCCTCGTCGACAAAAAGTCGGACAATTTTCTACGCTGGATGAACATAGAATTAGATTTTCCATGTGAGAGAATCCGCTGAAGAAACGTCAAGTGCACCAGACATCCAACTCACTAACGACATAAATCGTCTGGGTTTCCCTAGCAACTCACGAATAATTCGCGGAGGTATTTATTTTAGAGCAACTAAGGGAACGATGCAAAACAGATAAAAATGACGATCACAAATAGTTGATCAGAACGCCCGCCAGCGGAATTGCATGATCGATGTACGATCGCACGCCCGATATGTATCGTTTGGAGTCCTCGACTTCGATAGGCAATCATTCTTGGAAATTACTGTAGCTTTTCGAAGCCCTTTCTAACATTTAGGAAGTTATTGTTGTGGGTTGGCAGGAGAGCCAACACCGGTATGAGAGGAAGCCGAAAGGCACGCGTTTTAGCTCACGCAGGCTGGCGTGAGGTCTGTAACAGGACAAGGAAATTAGACTGTAGAAAAAAACTGACGTAGCTGGTGGAATACTTAACTTTAATCCATAAATGGTGAACGTCGCTCTTGACGGTACATGTTTTACAGCATCAATAGTAACTGGTAATGGCGCTTTGCTAGGTCGTAGCAAATGACTTAGCTGAAGGCTATGCTACTATCGTCTCGGCAAATGAGAGCGTATTTTGTCAGTGAACCATCGCTAGCAAAGTCGGTTGTACTACTGGGGCGAGTGCTAGGAAGTCTCTCTAGACCTGCCGTGTGGCGGCGCTCGGTCTACAATCACTGATAGTGGCGACACGCGGGTCCGACGTATACTAACGGACCGCGGCCGATTTAAAGGCTACCACCTAGCAAGTGTGGTGTCTGGCGGTGACACCACAGTTAGTGTAGGCCTATAAGTCAATTTATGAAAACAGTAACTGTCTGTATTTATGTCGTACAAAATAGGGTCAGTTCTCTGAAATAACTTTTCTTCCAGGAGACATACAGCTGAAAAAGTATCCAGGAGAACGTCTGAGTAGTTCGGGAAGTAAGAGGGAGGTACTGGCGAAAGTTAGGGTATGAGGAAGAGCGGGAAGTCGGTAGAGAACTTGCCCGTAAAAGGCAAAGGTTACAGGTTCGAATCGTCGTCCCGTATGCAGTTTTAATCTGACAGGAGTTTTAGTATTTAACTTAACACAACGATTGTAAAGACAGTGTGCAGTGGAGATACTTCCCCTTTCTGTCTTGCCTTCTCAGCTTCGTATGGTTTTTCGGTTGTATCTGTGGATTCACGAACCTTGTCTGTTTTGTTGTTGACAGCAGATAACGATCAGCTTGAAACTGTGCGCCGAAACTTGATTGGACTCAGTTAACCAAAAAGGAGAAAATTAATTGATGTCCATTGAGAAAGAATTTTGGCGAAAAAGTTGTCGCATCTCTAGACTAGGATACAATAAGAACTGGCTGAATACGGGAAATTGTAGGACAAAAAGAGATGCCATAGCCAGCAAAATATTAGCTTGTATGCTGTTCCGAAGAGAAATTATTTAGTTTTTTGACTTAATTTTAAATCTCTTGGCAACTTACTGGTTTGAATTAATTGCAAATTAACTATTGCCTCTGCTTAATGAAAGCTTAATAAATTCTTTCCACAAGTGTAAGGGCGCTGATAACTTGAAACTATTACTTCGGTGAGTTAAGAACGTCTTGTTAAGATTTATTTCAATAGAAGTGATATTACGAATAACGGCGTGACTTTAGCTCCAGTAGAGCAGAAACATATGTAGAGTCAACGTTGTGCGTGCTGGAGAAACTGTTGGAAGTCTCTCCGTTGAAGCGACAGATCTTGACGACACAAACTTTAGTATTTATTCCTCTCACATTAGATCCACTGGAATCTGTCCTCGTGCAATGACAGTATCTTCAAGAGAAACGACTGGTAGTCCTATAATTTTCCGTAGTTCGGGACAAGGGAATAGCTGAACTCTTGTAATAGTCGTGACCGGGAGAAGACTCGTCCACGAAATCAGTTCACATAATTCCGAAGGACCAACGCGAGACCGTAATGCTGCTCATGCGAAATCAAGGAATCGTTGAAAATCGATAAATAAACATACATTCTGTTTCAGAATCTTCTACTATGTTTTCTACAAACACTTTCCTACTACATATGTTTACAAGTGATTAATTCTGTAGTCAGAATTGTGACCTTAACTATCTCGAGGTAAGAATTTATGTAATAGCGGCCTTTAACAATGAACCGCTATATAGAGACTCTCGCTATCAGAAAACTGGACTGGCTCGTGCAGTGGTTCGATTTCAAGTGAATGCTGATTACCAGCTCAAGATTAACGTAGGTAAAAAAGAATAATTGTGAATGTCTGAGAGTGCTGAAGGCGCTCGCAGGCGAGTATTGCAGTTTGTTGCTTATAACCAATACATGACTTTTAGATGTAGTCCTTACATGTGGGCAAGACCACTCGCAATTAACTTAAGTGCGACTAACCGTACGCGTAGTCTTTAGATGTTTATTAAATCCGCGCGTGTTGTGAGACGCCCAGGATTTTTCATGCTGCGACCGTCCAGGATTTTTCATGCTGCGACTGCTACGGTCGCAGATTCGAATCCTGCATAGGGCATGGATGTGTGTGATGTCCTTAGGTTAGTTAGGTTTAAGTAGTTCCAGGCGACTGATGACCACAGATGTTTAGTCCCATAATGCTCAGAGCCATTTGAACCATGCTGCTTTATTCTCTGAAATTTGGAAATGGGCATACGTAAATTCTATAAACGCTGCTGCTGAAATGCGCTAATTGTTGGGAGCAGGGCGCTGGGTACTGACGAAATGTCCCCCCGCCCTTTTATGTACGAGACGCTGCAACTATTAATTTCGCAGCTTTTGAAACGACGTATCCTTCCGCACTTTTGTGACGCATAAGGAGAAAATGAGAACGAAAGCTGCGTTGCGCTCTGCCGGAGAAGAGCGTGTGAGGAAAGCTTTCACTTTACTTGGGAAGTGAGGTGCGCTCTAATTTCTTGTTCTCGGTCCAGCTATGACGCCCGTTCTTGAACTGCTTATACTACTTCTTTATGAAATGTGTGATAATATTTTCGAGGCATATTAACAAACGAGATCTTTGCTGCCGTCAGTAGTGAACAGCTTTCGGTAACTGATACTGTCCAGTCTTCGAGTCAGAGAACGCTGGATAAACGGTGTTCGTTTATATTGCTGTTGTGTCTACGTTTGTACTATGAAAATTAATGCTACGTTGCTGGTGCTAGATACATGTTCTGTTTGGAAATGTAACTTGAATGAATTGCTCCATCGTATCCATCTGTTGCCGTATTATGGTTTTGATAAATCAAGTAGGTATCGAAATACGTGGGTGACTGCTAAATTATTGTAATATTTCGAAATAATAAGTAGAAGTCTTAGGCACAGATAAGCCTGAGAGCAACGTCATCGATCTCTCCATGTAACTCCTGTGATCATATGCAAGACACATTACTCGGCACAGTTAATTACCAGCTCATTTTGAAGTAGTTTGGTCTCTTTCTTCGGTAGCGACCCTCACAGGTCGTAACTATTTCCGAGTTACGTTTCACTGTAAATCTCATGATAAATCAGCTGTCAACTCTCTCGTTGCATACATGCTTGCTTGATTAATATCTGTTGATTATTTAACAGATATTTGCTTTACACACTGAACTTCTGATTACCGAACACTTGAAGGCTGCAGTATGCTTTGTTGTACTCCGTTCGTAGGAACCGTACACCTCAGTTAAGTGTGTGGCAGGAAAAGACTTAAATGTTGGTCGTTGTTAGCTGCTACACTGAGTAGAGCTACTTCCTCTGACAACAGACCCACGTCTCTCTGTCAGCAGCCCGTGGTCGCGTTCTCGCTTCTGGAGCACGGGGTCTGGGTTCGATTCCAGGCGAGGTCAGGGATTTTCACCTGCCTCAAGATGACCGGGTGTCTGTGTTGTCCTCATCATTTCATCATCATTTCATCATCATTCATGAAAGTGGCGAGATTGGACTGAGCAAAGGTTGGGAATTTGTACGGGCGCTGATAACCGCGCAGTTGAGCGCACCACAAACCAAACATCATCAACATCATCATCATCATCATCTCAAAAAATGGCTCTGAGCACTATGGGGCTTAACTGCTGAGGTCATCAGTCCCCTAAAACTCAGACCTACTAAAACCCAACTAACCTAAGGACATCACACACATCCATGCCCAAGGCAGGATTCGAACCTGTGACCCTAGCGGTCGCACGGTTCGAGACTGTAGCGCCTAGAACCGCTCGGCCACTCCGGCCGGCATCATCATCATCTCAGTCAGCACCTAAACCTCAGATCTGACTTCCTGCAAGTATCGCTTTGTACGAGGTTCTATACATGTGCTGCGCCTCTAAATCTACATCCATGTCCATACTCTGCAAACCACTGTGAAATGCTCGGCAGTGGGTATGTTCCATTGTACCAGTTATTAGGGCTTCTTCCCGTTTCGCTGACGTAGGAACACGGTAAGAATTACTGATTAAATGCCTCCGTGCGTGCTGTTATTAAGTTACTTTTGGCCTCACAACCCCTACAGGAGCGATACGCATGAGAGTGTGGTACATTCTTAGATTCATCATTTAGAGGTAGTACTTGAAACTTCGTAAGCAGGCTTTCTGGGGATAGTTTGCGTCCATCTTCAAGCGTCTGCCAGTTCTTTCAGCATCTTCGTGACACTCTCCCAGGGAGCAAACAAACCTATCGCCATTTGTGCTACCCTTCTCTGTATACGTTCAATAACATTTGTTAGTACTATTTGATAAGAGTCAAAAATACTTCAGCGATATTCTAGGGTGGGTCGCACGAGTGTACTGTAAGCCCTCTCCATTGCCGACTGTAAGAGTTCACTGATTCCAGTAATGACTCGTTGACACTGTAGTCGTTACGTAATAAATGGTTTTCGTTTTGTGAAGTGTACAGTTTTACAATTCTCAACATTTAAAGCAAGTTATCATTCTTTGAAATCTTGTCAAGATCAGATTTAACATTTGCGAAACTTTTTTCAGACAGTATTATAGATAACTGTGTCATCCGCAAAACGTCTGAGGTTACTATTAATACTGCCTCCATGCTCATAAATATAAAATGTGAACAGCAGGGAGGCTAACACCTCCCTGTGGCACACCTGAAATTGCGTCCTGTCTACGAAGAAATCCTCAATCTAGTAAGAAATTTCGCCTGACATACCATGCGATCGTACTTTCAGAAATCAAGAAATACTAAATCTACCTGACTGCCTTGATATGTGTTCTTCAGGATGTCATGTGAGAAAAGTGATAGTTGTCTTTCAAACGATCGATATTTTCGGAGTCTATGTTGGTTGGAATGGAAGTCGCCATTCTGTTATATCTCGTTACATTTGAACCCAGAATATATCCTAAGATTCTACAACAAATGGATTAAGGCTACTGGACGCTAGTTTTGTGGATCACTTACGGCACCCTTCTTGTAGACGGATGAGACTTACGCTTTCTTCAAACTATTGATGGCTGTTTTGGTTCAAGGAATCAACGGTACATTGTAGTTGAAAAGGGGCTAACACAGCGGCAAATTCTAAATAGAATCTCACAGATATTCGATCGGACCTTGTAGACTGGTGTAGTTTTAGTGAGTTCGCTTGTTTCTCAACGCCACTGACACAAATATCTGTATCACTCTCGATTGGTGCTAGAATTAGGTTGGGACAATACTCATGGATTTTCCTTTGTAAAGTAGACTTTCCTGCTTTTGCTTTGCTACAGTCAATTTCTGTTGGTTTCTCGCCCGTGACTGCGTGGATAGTAACTTTGGTGCCAGTAACAATCATTACATACGGCCAGAATTTCTTTGGGTTGTGAGAAAGATCTTTCGATAATATTATTCTACGGTAGTCGTTCAAGGTTTCACATATTATGCTCTTGACAAACACATTTAATTCAGCTGTTCCCTATCTACAGCTCGATTCTTTATTTTACACCTATTATACTGAAGTCTGTTTCTTTACAATGGTCATGTACCATGGAGGGTCCTTCACACCATACGCTGTTATGCTAGGAACGTGTCTATAAAGTGCGTGGTCAAGTATTCTTTTACACTTGAGGCATAATTCTTCTACATGCTTCTCTCCAGAGCTAAATGTCTTTGCGCTACGTATTGATGCGAGAGACTATTGCCTCGTAATCTCTCGAGCTGTGTTGTTTGCAAATGACTGAGTTGCGCTTGGTTACCTAGATGTTAGGAATGCATTTCATGAAACTGTTCACTCCCTAATAAGTAATGTATAGCTGCTTCTAAACCATCATAACACATATTGAGAACTTGTGATGGAGACAGACTGGCTATCAGTTTAAATATAGGAATCTGTTGGGATCCACTCTGTAAACTGTCTAATTCGTGGTACAAGCTAGTGAAAAGTGGGGTTTAACATTCAGAAGTAATTAGTGGCGGAGCACTAGCTCAGATTGTAAAGGCTGGGGAATGAAATATACAGCTCTTTCTTCAGAGGTATCACCCCAGCATTCATTTAAGGCGAATATGGCTGACCGGAGCGGATTAAGCCGTTCCCGGCTACAGGAGCAGTCAGTATTTCTATTGAACATGATTTCTGACGCACGTTTGGTACCTGGTGATGAGACTATGTAGTCTTTACACTGACTGTGGATCAAAATAAATTACGCGAGACAGCTTTGGGTCTACTGACGTTATTACCGTAATATATCCTGGTTGTGGCAGCACGTCAAATGGTATCCTCAGTCGAAGCAATTGAACGACAGCACATCATTTGGAGGAGACAAACTAACTGCACAGTGAAACATGTGAATTTTGCGTGTTTGCAGAATGAATCTTTGAATTTACAGTGTGTGCTGTTTTCAGACTTACTGATGAGTCAGAACTGTGTACCGGATCAGGAAACCCGGAACCTTCCTTTCGGGGAGCAGTGTTTTTACCCGTAGTAAGAAAGATGCGCGTGAAAAGACAGGGTGATGGATTCGACTCCTCGTCTGGCACTCAGTTTTTACCTGCCAATAAATTTACCGTCGATAAGAGCATTGCCCTCGAGAAGACAAAGTTCTGGGTTTGAGTCCCAGTCCATTGCACAGTTTTAATTTGCCGAGAAGTGTCATTTGCGGTTTCGTTTGTTCTTAGAAAGTGTACAGGTAGATTTAAGGTTAATGGAAATATGGTGTAATTTCATAATTCGGAAGTCAGTCAGTTACGAATAGGTATAATGGAACAAACTACTGCGCCACATTGCTACGCATTTCGTGCTTACTGCTGTGAACGACTCTATGTAGGGCAGTGTCTTGGTATGAGGTCTTCCTTTTTTTCTATGCTGTATGTACGTCAACACAGTTAGGTCCAACTTACAGAGTGGCTTTCTACCAATTGATAAGTAAGGAAACCACATATTTCAGAACCTTAACTACATAACTGATAAGTGCAGTGAAAACACACACACACACACACACACACACACACACACACACACACACACTGCTAATGCAAACTTTGAACAATAATTCCATGAGACGGCTGTAAATGTTTATATTCACTTTTGTAGTCTGTCTCCGTAACGGTCAGTGTGTCTCATTGCTATGTAGAGAACCCTAGCTCAACTACTGGTACCGCCAGGGATTTTTCCTTGGTGGGAGGACTGCAACACGGTACACTCACCCTCTTGATGCCTGTTATGGTGAACCTTGAGTGAAGAGTGACTGCTCCTGGAGAGGTGAGAACAGCTGGAGAACGATATTCAGACCCCGTCTACACTCATACCTGAACCGAATGACGCAACAGACCGGTTCATTCTAGTGGCCCGTCGGAACCGGTGCCCGGAGCAGATGTATTCAGTTTTATCGAGAGTATGATCACATTGGAAGGAAGCTTTTGTTTCATTTCAACGAGCTCCGTAAATAGCCAGCTCGATTCCTTCACTTGTTTTCGACAACCGTTGTATATTTGGTTGGCGCTCTGGATCTCCACACAGTCGCAGGTTGATGATGATATGACGTAACTGCATGGAAGTTTTGTCGGAAGCAGCCGTGGCTGAATTTCAATCTAACAATGCTGATTAAGGACCGCTTCTTGTTCCCTTTGCTAGTCGAGGTAGGTTTCATATCCCACTTTCCAGCGTACCATTGTGCGTTTGCTACATATCGATGGATCTGTCTGTACAGAGTGCTCCTGTGTAAATATTCGGTCTCCCACTCCTCGTTCCATTGGCTTCTGGCCATGTCTCTGACCAAAGCAATTAGATACCCACGTCTAATCCGCATTCCATTCTTAGCTAGTGTGTGTTTGCGCTACGTTACCTACACTGATTGTCACAGTTTTCGTATCCTAGGCGACCTGAATTGAAAAGAGCTTGCCCTAGTTAGCGGGCCAGATAAAGACTCATAGGTCATCTGAATGTCTTGCTGTGATCCTACCCAACATCAGACCATGGAGAGGCATAGACTACTACCATACTTGCAGGGAGCCACTGATTTCATTGGATAATGGGGGGAAAAGTGGTAGGAATGGCAACACAATTAAAAAATTTAGAAACCAACACAAAGAGATATATTCTGAAACTAGCACAGAACAACGTACTCTTAACCGGGGGGCAACCTCCAATGACATGCACACATTCACAGAACGAGATATAGAAATAGCATTTACCTACAATTACACAAGTTTAACTGAGAGTACTGAACCCTGAGAACAAGATTTCGGCAACAAAAGGGGTAGACCGGGCGCAGCGCCGAATCCTCCCACGGTCAGCAAAATGGTACCGAATCCTCCCAAGCCCGCAGGGGTCTGAAAAACGTTGGGATCGAATCCTCCCGTTTGAAGCAGGTAGCAATTCTAAACCTTATGAATACTCCAAGCAGGCAAAGGAAAGCGTATGAAGCTACAGTTGATGATTTTAAAAAAAATTTCTCGTGTATTGTATGTTTAAAAGTTGTATTTTTTATCTTATTGAGATAAAGTCCAGCCGGCACAGCGCCAGCGACTAAGTCCCGCTCAAGGTCAGGCGCAAAGCGTGCATAAGTGAGTCAATATTTTTTGTTGAAAACATGGGAGAGGTAGGGGAAGCAGATAAGGAACAGCAGAGATAATTATATTATTGTCTATAATACAACATACAATGTGTCAGTTTGGGAGGATTCGGTCCTGTTACCTGCTTACCTACCTGGTTTCGGGAGGATTCGTGGCTGCGCCTTGTAGACCTTACCGCATGGCTGGCGTTGCTGTTCTTCCGTAGTTTCGCGAAATACTCGCGATCGCCAAATGACCGAAACGGCGATCGAAACAGAGCACCATTATTAGACTGTGGCCGAAGTAACGAGCCGTTAAACTTTACGTAGCATGGCGGAGCGCACCTATCGACAAGAGCCGATCGCGGGCGAGACGGCAGGTAGTGGACCTTTTTGGAAGAAGTTGCAGAAACGGGCCGGATCGGAGGTGTTGAGGGATCTTGTTGGTTGGTCAGCACCTCACACTAGATGTGTCTCCGGCCAAATATGTGGTTCTGATGTCAACTTTCTGGGTTGTCAAGCGGCAAGCTGTCGTCTGGTGGATCATAGAACTTGCCGCTTCGTTTTTCTACCAGATGTTTCCTAACGTGGGGCATCCTCGGCCTTCGGGAAGGCGGGGTGTCCCGTGTTCGTGCGCGCCTCAAACGAAGAAGGCGCTCCATTTAAACTGGAATCTTTTTAACGGCAACCGCCATATTGAACATATTATTAATTCCTCTCAAAATGACGGCAGGCGAAATCTGTTAACAGCTTTCACCTGTCTACGTAGGGAATTATTACTGCAGTGTTTATTTCGTTTCTGTTATTACGTAGGTGCTTTAATTCGCGGTTGAATCTTTAGATACTTCGAAATAAAACTGTTATGCAAATTATCGATGTAGGAGTTGTTTGTTCCTCACCAAAAGGCCCCGAATATGACACCCGACTTTATATTTGTTAATCACTCTGGCCTCATCCTTTGTTTCCGAGCCTTCGCGGCTGCCCACGCGCTAATCACTGTACGTGTCGTTCTTGGGAGGGTTCGTAACACGATGTGTTGTGAGGTCTCGGATTGAGGCAGTGTGACGCTGAGCAGTGTTTGCGAGCGCTTCCTGGCGTCCACTGTGTGGCTGGCTGAGGTTGCAGCACGGGCGCCCAGCGCAGGATGCTCGCCGGTCGCGGCTGTTTATCCAATTCGCGACGCCCATCACCCCGCTCCCTCCCGTGGCCTATATGTGGGGACCCCGTGTGGCGTGCGCTGGTCACACACTTCGCTCCGCATACCTGGCTGCTGTCCGGGCGCTCCCGATGCTGCAATCTGGGATATCGCCTTGGCCGCAAGTTAAGGGGTCATCGAAGTCGACGAAACAACAGGACGCACTGCTTAATGTGCCCTACTGATATTATGGACAGGAATCCAGTAATATAGGTGCAAAGTATATCTGGTGAAGTACTGGTTGTGGTATACCTGTGCTGATGTCATACCCCTTTTCACCCAAACCGACACGATTGCGGAGGTTCAGTTTCTGTTTTTTCCGGACTGAGTCTCTTGCCTCGCCGACATGCACCGATTGTGCTCATTGTGCGCTACGTATTTCTCTTGTTTATGCTGCCACTCGTTACCAGTGTACCCTGAGGTGACAAAAGTCATGGGATACATTCTAATATCGTGTCGGACCTCGGACCTTCTTTTGCCCGCCATAGTGCAGCAACTTGACATGGCGTGGACTCCGCAAGTCACTGGACGCCACCTGCAGAAATATCGAGCCATGCTGCCTCTTTAGCCGTCTATTACTGCAGAAGTGTTGACGGTGCAGAATTTTGCGTGTGAACTGACGTCTCGATTATGCCCCATAAATGTTCGATGGGATTCACGTCGGGCGATCTCGGTGGCCAGATCATTCGCTCGAATTGTCCAGAATGTTCTCCGGACCAATTGCGAACAGTTGCAGCCGGTGACATGGTACATTGTCATCTATAGAAATTCCATATTTTTTGGGAACATGAAGTCCATGAAAGGCCCCAGGAAGCCCAACAAAACCATATCTGTCAATGATCGGTTCAGTTTTGAACCAGAGGACACAGTCCATTCCATATAAACACAGCTCACACTACTATGGAGCCACGACCATCTTGCACAGTTGCCTCGTTAACAACTTGGGTCCGTGGCTTCGTGGGGTCTGCGCCACGCTCGACCCATACCATCAGCATTTACCGACTCTAATCGGGACTCATTTGACCAGCCCACGGTTTTCCAGTCATCTAGGGTCCAACCATTATGGTCAGGAACCCTGGAGAGGCACTGCGGGCAATGTGCTGTTACTAAAGGGACTCGGAAAGTGGTTCAAATGGCTCTGAGCACTATGGGACTTGACATCTTAGGTCATCAGTCACCTAGAACTTAGAACTACTTAAACCTAACTAACCTAAGGACATCACACACTTCCATGCAGGCAGGATTCGAACCTGCGACCGTAGCGGTTGCGCGGTTCCAGACTGAAGCGCCTAGAACCGCTCGGCCACACCAGCCAGCCAAAGGGACTAGCGTCGGTCGTCTGCTGCCATAGCCCATAAACGTCAAATTTTGACGCACTGTCCTAACGGATATGTTCGTCGTACGTCCCGCTTTAATTTCTGCGGTTATTTCACGCAGTGTTGCTCGTCTGTTAGCACTGACATCTCTACGCAAACGCCTCTGATCTCGCTCGTTAAGTAAAGGCCGTCGGCCACTGCGTTGTCCGTGGTGAGAAGAAATGGCAGAATTTTGGTATTCTCAGCACACTCTTGACACTGTAGCTCTCGGAATATTGAAGTCTCTAACTATTTACAAAACTGAATATTCCATGCGGCTAGCTCGAACTGCCATTCCGCGTTCATAATCTGTCCATTCCCGTCGTGCGGCCATAATCACATCGGACACATTTTCACGTGTATCATCTGAGTAAAAATGACAACTCCGCCATTGCACTGCCCTTTTATACATTGTCTAAGCGATACTAACGCTGTCAGTACATGTGCATATCCCATGACTTAGTGAATATCGACAAATGTAACTGAATGTTGTCACCATGAAAGCACCATGCCGTCGCCAGGCCAGCAGCTCTTAATGCCGTTAAATTTAGCTGTTTTGGCGATCTGTGGGGAGTAAATGTTTGGAAAGACGTATATAATGTTGTACTATCGACAGTTATTCGTAATCTCATTTCTAAACATCATAATTTTGCTTTGAATTTGTACTAGCGTGCTTGTGCAAGTTCAATATTTACTGGAGCCTTGAATGGACACAGTTGTGTGCTCACTTTATCACTGCTTTTTGTACATTTTGTATGAGAAAGCCTTAATGCCATTAGCTTTGATATATGCTGGTCTTAACGCATGTTCAGATTGTTCTGTTAGATTATTCTGATTGAGTGGTGTTTCGTCAGTGTCTACTATACTCCACAGATCTTTCAGCTGTTAACTGGTTGTTTCTGTACACATACCAATGCCGTGAAAACCACACTGCGAGAAATAGCATTATGGATCTTCTGAAATTTAAGACGTCTCTGGGAGAAGCTCTTCTGGCTTGTCTTGACTAAAAGAGAAAGGCAAAAGAGTGTGAGGCCCTGTTAGAAGATGAGTTACGCACCTCAAAAAAGAAAACTATGTACAAACCTCATCGAAAACCTGGTCTGGGTAAACGATCCGATGTGTGTGATCTCTGGCCCACAGTGGATGACACATTGTCACCACGTATATCTCAATACGAGCTCAGCATTAGCAGACCTAAAATTAAGCGCCTAAATTGTAAACAGTACCTTCGTCTTGCAAAGACTCAAACATGTTATGCCACAAAATATGAATTGTATAAAATTTTCTATTATTCTTAACGAAAAAAAGTAAAATAAGAACAATATTTTATTCATTATTAGTCGTCATAATACGTTGCAGGGAAGTCTGAGGACAATTATCAACTCATCTAAAACCTGACCCGCACGATTGTGCTAGTGCTTTTCCAATTAAATTTTGAGTGAAATAGTTTATTTCATCGTCGATATGCCAAAATATTGAGAGAGCTTTGCTCAGGTCACCAAAATCTTATTTAGTTCAGGGTGGGAAGGCACATAAAACATCTGTGTGATTTTTATACATTATTTTTATTGCAGATATGGTTTCTTGTCACCGTCACCGCCGTGATCTTGTCCGAAGACTGTTTTGATGCAGCTCTCGGCGCCATTCTGTCGTGTGCAAGCCTCTTTTATCTCTGCGTAACTACTGAAACCTGTATCCATTTGAACCTGCTCTCAGTAGTCAGAGCATGGTGTCCCTCTACAATTTCTACGCCTCACACTTCTCTCCATTACTAAACCGACTATTCAGAACAATCAAGATGTGTCCCACCAACAAACGATCGCTTCTTTTAGTCAACTTTTGCCTTGAATTTTTCCCCCAAATCGATTCAGTACCTCCTCACTGATATCGTATTCCAAATGTGATTGTGTCCAAAATAAAAATTAGAACGTCGTTGTTCCCCCAAAAGGGTGAGATTTAATACTATCCCGTGGCAATACAAGGCGCTCTGCAGTTACCCGTCACACCTGTAGTATTAATGGATTTCGTCCTTTTGCGTCATCTTAGTCTCTATTTTTTACCACGTTTCTGTTGTGTCACTTTCTTGTATGGCTATCTGTTCTGGACAAATTTTGCAGGTGATTTTAAAGTAATTTCCCGAAGAGCTGACTTGAGACTTTAATCATGTGTCAGAACTTGATGACAGTACAGTAAAACTCGATTTATTGTCTGATGTGTGGGTGTGGGTACTTTGTGTACCAAATCCATTTCCCTCATTCCCGGTTCCGGTCGCGAATGGTTTGCGGTAAGAACGTTTGCTGGCACGATCTTTTCGCGACGGATGCATAGGGGAAGCAGTATATTGGTTGAGTCCGGTGAAGAGAAACTGAAATAAACCTGAAATTTTCGTCATGTCTGTTACAACCTCATCAAAATGTTTTGAAATAGATTGCACAATTTCACACACAAGACTAAAAAGCAGAAAATAATTATTCAAATAGAAATTAATTTTTTAATGTAACACTTTTTAAATCGGGCTATAAAATAGATTCTCCTAGCCCTATATAGATTCCTAACCCTATTCAGATAGACCTCAAAATTTTTAATTGACTTTTCAAAGCTATTAAAAATTCAAGCAAAGGAGGCGAAAATTTAATTGTGATTGGGGACTGAAATTTGATTGTAGAAAAAGAAAAAGGAAAAACAGCAGGACAATGTAGGAAAGGAAAGAAAGAGGAAGCCGCTTGGCAGAATTTTGCACAGAGCATAATTTAACCAACGCTGTAAAAATAACACTTCGTTTAAGAATTACGAAAGAAGGCTTATACGTAGAAGAGACGTGAGACACTGAAATGTTTGAGACTGATTATATTATAGTAAGAATAAGATTTCCAAACCAGATTATAAACTGTAAGACATTTCCAGGGGTAAATGTGGACTCTGGCCATATCCCTTACGAACTGTAGATTAAAACTGAAGAATTTGCAAGAAGGTAGTAAATTAAGGATATGGGACCTGGATAAGTTAAAAGAACCAGAGGCTGTTGAAAGTTTCAGAGGGAACATTAGGCAACAATTCATTGGAACAGGGGAAAGGAATACAGCAGAAGACGAATGGGTAGCTTTGAGAGATGGAATATTGAAGGCAGCAAAGGATCAAATAGGTGAAAAGGCAAGGCCTAGTAGAAATCCTTGAATATCACAGGAAATATTGAACTTAATTGATGAAAGGAGAAAATATAAAAACGCAGCAAATGAAGGAAGCGGATAGGAACAGAAACGTTTAAGAATGAGATTGACAGAAATTGCAGGAATGGGTAGAGTACAAATTTAAATCTATAGAAACAGGTATAAGAACAGAAAAGATAGATACCGCCTACAGGAAAATTAAAGATTCCTTTGGAGAAAAGAGAAACAACTGTATGAATGTCAAGAGTCCAGATGGAAAATCGATCCTAAGCAAAGAAGGGAAAAGTGAAGGGTGGAGAGAGTACGTATGTAGAGGGTCGTTGCAAGGGAGATCTTGAAGGCGGTATTATAGAAATGGAAGAGAACTTAGGTGAAGATGAGATGGGAGAACTGCTGATATCCTTGGTAGAGGTAGCCATGACGAAACGATTCCATCTGGTGTGCAAGATGTATGAAACAGGCGAAATACCCTCAGACATCAAGAAGAATGTAATAATTCCCATTCTAAAAAAAGGAGGCGCTTGACAAGTGTTAGTATTACGGAACTATCAGCTTAGTAAGTCATGGTTGCAAAATACTAGGACGAGTTCTTTGCAGAAGAACTGAAAAACTGGTAGAAGCCGACTTCGAGGAAAGTCAGTTTGGATTCCGAAGAAATGTAGGAACACACGAGACAGTACTGACCCTACGACTTCTCTTAGAAGATAGGGTAAGGAAAGGCAAACCTGCGTTTGTACCAAATGTTGGCTTAGAGAAAGCTTTTGACAATGTTGAGTGGCATACTCTCTTTGAAATTCTGAAGGTAGTAGGGGTAAAATACAAGGAATGAAACGCTATTTACAACATCTAAAGAAACCACACTGCAGTTTTAAAAGTCGAAAGGCATGAAACGGAAACAGTGGTTGAGAAGAGAGTGACACAGGGTTGTAGCCTATCCTCAATGTTATTCAGTCTGTACCCTGAGCAAGCAGTAAAGGAATTCAAAGAAAAATTTGGAGATGGAAGTACAGGGGGAAGAAACAAAATATTTGAGGTTTGCCAACGACATTTCAACTCTGTAAGAGACAGTAAAAGACATGGAAGAGCAGGTGAATGGAATGGACAGTGTCGTGAAAGAAGGATATAATATGATCATCAACAAAAGCAAGGCAAGGATAATGCAATGTAGCAGAATTAAATCAGGTGGTGTTGATGGAATTTGATTGGGAAACGAGACACTTAAAGTAGTAGATGAGTTATTTGAGCAGCAAAATAACCAACCATGTTTGATGTAGAGAGGATATAAAATGTAGACTGGCAATGGCAAGAAAACCGATTCTGTAGAACAGAAATGTGTTAACATCGAATATAGATTTAAGTGTTAGAAAGTCTTTTCTGAAGGTATTTGTCTGGAATGTAGCCATGCATGGAAGTGAAACATCGACGATAAACAGTGAAGGCAAGGAGAGAATAGAAACTTTTCAAATGTGGGGCTACGGAAGAATGCCGAAAATTCGACGGATAGTCGCGTAAACTAATGAGGAGGAAATTTGGAAATTTGTGTAAGTTCCTATGGGAACTTATTTAGCGCTTAGAAAGAAAAAATTACAAAGCATAAGATAAACAGGTTCTGTATATTGTCTTATAAATATTGTTTGATGAGTGTGTATAAATCACTAGCAAATAAATATTGATATTTTGAAATGTTTTGTTTACCTCGTCTACAAATGTTCGGGCTGATTACAGTAATTTGCTGTGCACCGTCAAGTTGATGCTTTGTTTAAAATTTCGTTATCTTACGTCCTCCTATTCTGTAGCGTTGATTCAAAATATGCAACCATCCACTTCTTCCCTTGAAATCACGGTAACCTATAGCGCGCACAATTTTATGTACATAACGTAATAGGTCACCATCATGCACATCCTGTAAATTGTATCGAGCACCCTTGAAACGCTCAAACACCAGTTTTTGTAACAAGTGCGCGTTGTCCCCCTTTGACTAACCGTAGTTTTTCTTATGCTCCACTCAATCATATTCCAGCGTACTTATTCGAAATCTGTTCATACATAATTGTTTTTTTTACTATGCTGCGGATGATCTTCCTTGTTTGTAATTATGTTGGAGACCAATTGACCTTTACTACGTTTCACTGGAGACGGGATTTGTTTCTCTCTGTCCGACAAGGATACGTGGATCGACACCATTTTCAGTATCACTTTCACTTGCTAAGCACGTATCGTCGTCATTGTACTCCTCATGCACATTATCCGGACAGTCGTGCGGATACAACACCACACATTCCACTGACTCACCTTGCAGTAACGCCAATATTTCGTGTCACTTCTTTATCACTCAGCGAAATTCCTTCGGTGCACTTCTAACGAAATGTCAACTTCGACAATTTTTGTTGTAAATACAACGCAATGTCTGCATTGTTCATCGTTGCCATTGCTCTGCTTTGTATCAACACCGCTAGCACCGTAGCACCGTTGCGAGTTACTCGTCCATTAAGTAGTGCTCACCATTGGATACTTCCAGTCCCGCCGGCAGCTGTGACCAAGCAGTTCTAGGCGCTTCAGTCCGGAACCACGCTGCTGCTACGGTCGCAGGTTCGAATCCTGCCTCGGGCATGGATGTGTTGCAAGGAGGCTTAATTAAATAAAATGCGAATATTTTTAATTTTAGTAGCCGTTTGTCCGATTACGAGGTCTCGTAAACGGTTGGCCCTGACTAGTATTAGTACGCAATCTGACTGCATGAAATAACAACCAAGAATGAAAGGAAATTTCCGTTAACACAATTAATTAAGTCCCCAGCAACTATAAAAACTACGAAACAAAAACTACGAACAACAAAGCGCAAGTGTAACTGTTCTGTGTGTGGAAGTGTGATTCAACGTACACATCTGGCACGGTTCTTCCTCAAAAAGACAAGATATTTTAAATACCATTTACACTGAATTAATTAAATAAAACTGAAATACTATACTTGCACATAGAAACCAGAATTACACTCTAATACATGAACACATGCCAGATGCTTTGTTGACTGAACCTGTGACCAAGAGGCATTATTGTTTAAGACATTTGAAATAAAAATAAAAAAATTTATTACCTTCATATATATTGACGAAACATACACTCTGATCATTACAACATCCGCACTCGAACAGCATCGGCTGTATAGCCCATCAGAGCAACTGCATACAACATGCTCACAACTAGTCACGGCTACATCGGAACTCCTACTGCCCACTTCTCAATATGCACTCTCCACGACGACTTCTCGACAAGAACTCTCCACTACCACATCTCAACAAGCACACCAGTGGAGGCGGCTGAATAATACTCTCTGGCGCAATCTCTGGCGCTGTGACTCAGTGTAGCCACCTTTCAGTGTGTGATGTCCTTAGGTTAGTTAGGTTTAGGTAGTTCTAAGTTCTAGGGGACTGATGACCTCGAGTGTTAAGTCCCATAGTGCTTAGAGCCATTTCAACTTCCAGTCCCGCCCTGTTGCCATTAGCAGCCAATATTTTGGTTGCATAGTAGACAATAGTGGGGCGTCGAGTGCCGTAAACATCATTGGCCTTTTACGATGTCGTACTTAAGGGGTTCAAAACTGTTCAAATGGCAGTAAGTACTATGGGACTTAGCATGTGAGGTCATCAGTCCCCTAGACTTAGAACTACTTAAACCTAACTAACCTATGGACATCACACACATCCATGCCCGAGGCAGGATTCGAACCTGCGACCATAGCAGCAGCGCGGTTCCGGGCTGAAGGGCCTAGAACCGCTCGGCCACAGAGGCCAGCTTAAGGGATTCCTTGTTAAACAAGCAATGCAGTGCGTTCTTCTGAGAGCAAGTTATGCACTGAATCTGATGGTGGACGTCTTGTATAGAATGAACTGTGCAAAATGATTGTTTACTATTGAAAATGTATATATCATCCATTTGTAACGCAAAAGGCACAGATTATAGCTGGATAGATTCTGTGAGCTGTTTATACGTGGATGGTGTCAGACGGCCAAACATCCTGTAAACGGGGAACTGTCTCATGTGCATGGAAATAAAATGTCTGAACGACACTACGATTTTTTTTCCTTATTGGTTTGAGCGATCCGCCACGAATTCCTCTCCTGCGGCAACCAAGCTTTCCATCTCAGAATAACACTTGCAACCTACGTCCTCAATTACATCCTTTATGTATTCGAGTCTCTGTTTTCCTCTACAGTTTTTAACCTCTACAACTCCCTCGAGTACCACTGAAGTTACTCCCTAATGTGTTAAGATATCCTATCATCCTGTTCCTTCTTTCTTCGGTTTTTTCCGTATATTCGTTATTTTTCTGCTGATTTGGCGGAGAACCTCCTTATTCCTTACCTTCTCAGACCACCTGTTCTTCAACATTCTTCTGCAGCACCACTTCTCAAATTCTGCTGTTCTCTTCTGTTCCGGTTTTCCCACAGTCCATGGCTCACTGTCGTTCAATGCTGCGCAGCAAATGTACACTTTCAGAAATTTCTTTCTCAAATGAAGGCCTACGTCCGATACCATTAGACGTTTCTTGACGAGAACTGCCCTTTAAACCAATGCTAGTCTTTTTTTTTCTCCATCCGTTAGGGTTATTTTGCTGCTTAGGTAGCAGACTTCCTTAATTCCATCTACTTCGTGATCACCAATTATGATAAGTTTGTCGCTGTTCTCATTTCTGCTTCTTCTCATTACATTCACCTTTCTTCGTTTTACTCTCAATGCATATTGTGTACTGTTGATTCCATTCAACAGACCCCGTAATTCTTCGTCACATTCACTGAGGAGAGCGATGACATCAGCGAATGTTAAAACTGACATTCTTTCACCTTGGTTTTTGAATCCCACACTTGAATCTTCCTTTTATTTCCGTCATTGCTTCTTCGACCCATAGATTGAATTGCAGGGACGACGCATTCATCCCTGCCTTACTTCCTTTGATCTATGGAATACGTAACTAACTAAACTAAACGAAACTGCGTTTGAACTACGGATGAAGGTCCAAGGGTATGTATCATATGCGTCCAAAAATTAGATTTTTGAATTAAAAGAACCAAAGTGTCTAAACCTTTCTAGCAGTCCCGCCCCCCCGTCTATTTTTAATTTGAATAAACGTTGTATCGTAATGCATTGTTGGTAAAATGTAAGTTGTACTGACAGGTGATGCTCGTGTTTAATATAGCATTTGCGTATCATAGCTGAATAGTCCAGTGATAGTAGATGTGGCGTTTCACATATGAAGGCCGTACTTCAGTAGTGGCACACCTCCAGTTTTGTTCATTTCGAAATAATAACATAATTGAATGATAACAGTTCTCTGATATATATACCTGAAAATAGCAGTCAATCATTTGTTGGAAGGGATTACTATTCCTTTCTGTTATCATCACTCGGTTAATTAAGCCTCAAGTATCTAGAAATGAACAAAACTGGATGTGTACCACTATTGAAATAAGGCCTTCGTATTACAGTCAGTGGTTCGTGGGCATTAGCTTAATTACCAAAGGAGTAGACAGCGGTACTGATTATTTCATTGCTAATAGGTTAACAGATGTTTGCCATTGTTGATCACACTTGAAATATACTTCATTTCAGATTGCTGTAATTGTTACTGATGGCGCCAATACGTTTTGGCACCAAGTTAATAGGCACAAATCATCTGTCAATAACAGAAATGAAATACTTTTCTCTTCGTACTTCTGACTCGCGTATTTAGTTTGGTCTCGTAACAGATGCGGAAATATAGGACCAGGTGGTTTCATGGTAAAATAAGTATAGTTACGTTTAGGAAATATGTGATGGACACTTAAGTCTTTCCCATCATTTTCTGGAATTACTGTACAGGTTTGTGTTTCGAGGCCCGTGAGTGTTTTCATTCTGCGGAAATATCACATCAGCTGTGCATTTTGTTTAGGGAATTTTCGCGGCTGTAGTTTAATGTGCCACAGGCTGTATTTTCCTTTGAGACATGAATCTCTCGCCTATTGCAGAGCAGGTGGCTCCCAGTCAGTCTGCACGTCCTCCTGTTTTGGAAACTTAACGGAGTTCTCTCCAGGGACTACCTGGTGTCGTCCCTTTCTCGTGAAACAGGTTGGCGACCGCCGACTAGGCGCCTCGGGTCTTAAACGCCCCCCGCTGCTCGGCGGCCAGAAGGGCCGTTCCAAATACCTGTCCGTGGCCTTAATCCCTCTCACTTCCAGAAATCCACCCAGGCTAGCGGAAGGAACCTGTAGGATCGAAACTGAACCGCCAGCGGGCTTTCGTTCCACCGTTCGGCGGCTCCCCAGTCTGGTTTACTGAAATTTGCGCCCCGAAGGAATCGAGGAAGCGTCCACTAATACCCCTGCCCGGCAGGTAGAAGAGCTGAGAGACGCTACCTAGAAGTTTCCGAGTTCGCATTTTCAAGCCACACTATGCAGAACGCTGCGAACTGAGGTCAACGGTAAGACTGCATCGACAGCTTTTTACAAAAAATCGATACATTTTGCAAAACCGTGGAACGTATAAGATACGCTGTTTTAGATGCCAGTCGTTTGCTTAAAACTTCAAAAACGAAACTTCCCACGAGCATATAAAAATCGGTTGGCAGTTATTGTGAGATTCCTGAAGACTGCATCCCTGCAAAAATTTCTCGACTAGAAAGCTTTCTTCCGAAACTGTTCTCAACTTTATTTTGGCGCTAAGATTTTTCTTAACTTTGTGTGTTTCGATAGTGTCATGTAAGGGAAATCCTTTTTTTAAAAAAAGTCAAATTAATTAAGAATTAATTTGGATCCACTATTAGTCAGGCGCGACTGTCTAGTTAAGCAGTTAGTCGATAAAAAATGGGCTAGCTAAAGGTATCGATATTGACGAGGCAATTTCAAAATTTGCAGCCGAGAAAGAAGGAAGAAATTCTAAGCTAAGTGCTACTCACCTGTCACTAAGGAGATCTTCGGTTACTTGTTCTGCTTTCTTAATAAATAGTTAAACTGCGTGTTTTTTTTTTTTTTTAAATAAATCTGGACGACGTCGGCGATGGTGAGTAGGCGCGGTCCTCTTGTTAGATGATTAGATGAGGCAGATCAGGTAATGTCTAGGAAAATGTATTAAAAGTGCGGCCACGCTGTGTCACACTGAGGATTTTGCCTTTGTCACTGATCTAGTACGGCGTAAGGCGGACGTATTCGATGACTAACCTAACGTTTATAGCATCTGCAGATTTAGAGAAATCTTTCGACAATACTGACTGCACTACACTCTTCAAAATTTTGAAGGTAGTAGTGACTGAATACAGGGAACGAAAGTTTGTTTGCGACTTGTGCACGAAGCACAGTGACATGATGCTATTTTGTCGAAAAGTGACGTTCTGAGCCCGTGGCTGTGTACAAAAAATTGGTAGACTCTTACACAGAAGATAACAGCAACCAGCCACTTGTTACAATGCTATTTATTTAAATAGCGGCGTCTGAAGATGAACCTGTCGGTTCGAAACTGATAACGGCGCTTTTTAAATAAATAAACGGCAATGTAAAAGTGGCTGGTTGCTGTTATCTTCTATGTAAGAATCAATCTATACAGTTACAAGAATCGAAGAGCATGAAACGAAAGCTGTCATTGAGAAGCGAATGAGATGGGGTTGTTAGTCTGTTCCCAATTCTATTCAGTCTGTATCCTGAGCAAGCACTTCAGGAAACCAAGTTCAGTTTGAAGGAATATAAACTTTGAGATTTGCTGAAGGCTTTGTAATTCTATCATATACAGCAAGGGACTTGAAAGAAGTTAATCGGAATAGATACTGCGTTGAAAAGCGGTTACAAGATGAACAACAACAAAAGCGAAACAGGGGTAATAGAATGTAGTCTATTTAAATCTGGCAAAGAGAAGGGAGTTAGAATTGATGGGTTATGATATTTTCGTAGTACAATAACTGACGATGACCGAAGGAGAGAGGATAGACAGGGTGTCCCAGAAATGTTGCGACAAGCTCTTGTAGTGGAAGTCTTGAGGAACAAATCGACGATAGGAACCCGTGTGTCTGGAAACGTCATCCAAGATGCTACAGAGCATCGATGTTTAAGAGACGCGAGCGCTCACCACTAGGCCACCCCTCTACGCTGACGGACTGTAGGCGGAACGTCTCGCGATGTTGTTTGTTATTCAGTGATCGCGACTGATTGCAGCGATCGCCAGTGGAGAAGATGGAGCTAGCTGCTGCGTAGAAAGGCTTTGTCTTCTATGATAGCGTTGCTCCGTTGCCTCGATGGATCATGGTTTAGGATACAAGTTTCCATACGCACTTTATTTTTCTCCTGGAACTTCATGAAATCACCACTGTATTGCAGTATATACGGGAGAAAAATAAACTGCAGGTAGAAACGCAAGTCCGAAACCGTCATCCACCTAGCAACAGAGCATCGCATTCACGAGAAATAATGCTGTCCACGCAACAACTAGCTCCATTTTCTACATAGGTGATCGTGGCAATCAGTCGCGATCACTGACTATCAAATAACATTGCGAGACGTTCCGTGTACGATTAGTCAGCATACAGAGTCACGTTTGCTGCCGACATCCTCCGCATCTTCTCGAAGTTTGTCGCAACATTTCTGGACGCCCCATATAATGTAGACTGGCTACGGCGAGAAAAGCATTTCTGAAAAAGAGGAATTTGTTAATATGTAAAATTAAGTTCAGATGGTTCAAATGGCTCTGAGCACGATGGGACTCAATATCTGAGGTCATCAGTCCCCTAGAACTTAGAACTACTTAAACCTAACTAACCTAAGGATATCACACACATCCATGCCCGAGGCAGGATTCGAACCAGCGACCGTAGCGGTCGCGCGGTTCCAGACTGAAGCGCCTAGAACCGCTCGGCCACTCTGACCGGCTACATTTAAGTATTAGAAAGCATTTTCAGTAGCAGCTTCTGGAATATAGCGCTACGGAAGGATGCTGAGAATCACCTGGTCGGATAGGATTACGAATGGCAAGGTACTGAAGAGAGCTGGGGATAAGAACAGTTTATACCACAGCTTGACGAAAAGAAGCGAAAGGAAGCAGCACACATTCTGAGGCGTCAAAGAATCGGCAGTTTGGTAACAGAGGAAAGCGTTGGGGGTACAAATTGTAGAGCAAGAACTTTACAGGACTATAGTTAAGGAATCGGCAGTTTGGTAACAGAGGGAAGCGTTGGGGGTACAAATTGTAGAGCAAGAACTTTACAGGACTATAGTTAAGCAGTTTCAAATATTTGTAGGTTGCCGTAATTACTCATATCAGATATGAAGAGGCTTTTAGAAGATAGACTAGCGTGGAGAGCTGCAACCAGTCTTGGGATTGAACACAACAGCAGCATGTGATGGCTTGTGCCACTTGGCACGACTGTGTCGATCGGGATACCGATGGGAAACGGACGAGCGTCGGCCAGGATCAAAGAAACCGTTTGGCTCAGCTCGCGAGAACGTGCCAACATGCTTCCTGCGGCTTCCGGCCTCGGTTAACGCTTAGCGCTAGACACAAATTTGTTGCCGTTATTACCTTAGTCTGCGTTCACACTGGCACCGACAACGGTCGTCAGACGCAGACGCCAGAGGTTGCCCGATAGCATCGGGCGGCAGCTTGGTCTCACTGCTTTCGATCTCCTCCGGCATCTTTTGGTGGGGTCAAAGAGGTTAGGTTAGAATGCATTCTATGTTTGAAAGAGGTTTGGTTTTAACCTCCAAGGATGGGCTGGATACCACAACGCCTCTGTGCTTGGAGACAAGTGCTACACAATGCGGCTTTTGCTTTCAAAAAGGTGCCGAATGCGTATGAATGAGCTGTATCTGTTTTAGAAAGAACTCGGCTAGTACTATACACACTGTACAGACTGTCCTGTTATTGGAATTACCAGACAAGTTTTACGTATGTCTTAGTTGAAGAGAGAAACGTTCTGTTACATATTCGAGATGATTCGTAGTGACCTTAAAAAGCAAGATTAAAAATACTCTCTTTTGCTGAATTTATTTGAAGTGTGCAGACATACGTCAATCAACAGTGACTGTCATTCAGCAAACGTTTGAAACACAAACATTGAATTTAGATACTCTCAACACCTAAATCACGGAGAAGTGGAAAAACTTACATCATATTTGGAAATCACTTCATGTAACAGAATTACCATCTTACGGTCATAAAGCAGTGACAGTAACTTGTAGACAACTAATGTACAGCTACCACAAGCCAAAACAGTTTCGCAGTCGTAATTTTAAGCATAAAATATACCATCCTTCTCACTTCAACAAATTAGTTTTTTGGTTTATAATTTACGCCTAAAATTTCCGATACGGATTTTGCCTACATGTGGTTTGCGATAAACCTGCGATTTCAGTTCATAGATTTCGAACTATATCCTGATTATATTTTTCGTCCTCAGAATACTACAAACTCCTTCTTTGACAGTTTCTCACAGTCCATGTTTCGTGTTCTGACGGCCACTATGACCGAAGAAAACAGATTGATTTGAATTTCACCTATTGTCGTCCGAAATTTGTATGTTCGGGTGACAAGATCGGCTACATTGTCACTGCGCACGTAGTGGCGTACTGATTTGAAAAGGTCGGACGTCTTCGTGCGATGTCGGTAGTCCGCAGAATCCACCGACATCGGTGCCACTGTGACCGCAGCCTTAAGGAAGTAGCGGGAATGGTTGCACCTGCCTGTTAATATACGAGGGGAGATCAAATAGAAACGGCATTTTTATTCCTGAACATCAACAGTTGGTAGGACTGACTCCACTCTTCTGCTATGCTCAGGTGGGACCGTTAAAAGTGAGGAGAGCGTGCTGTTAGATATTTCCCACCGTTTCGTCAGTAACGCTCACGATGTCTGAGCAACAGGTGCACCTCTCAATTGCGCAACGCATAATTATCAAATTTATTGCTCGTGAAGGAGTTACAGCGTCAAAAATTTGCCAAAGGTTGACTACACAGTTCGGTGATAAAACATCATCAGTGACGCATGTCATTGGCATAAAAAGTTCAAGGAAGGACAAGAACGTGTGGAAAATCAGCAACACGATCGCCGTCCTCGGACCAGCATTACAGATAAAAACATTCGAGCGGTTAAAGACATTACTGACGACGATCGACAGTATCAGAAATTGCACAAAAAGTGGGAATCAGATATGTGAGCTGTCAAGCAATCATCCCAAACGACCTACAGTTCCGTAAAGGGTATTGCAGATGGGTCCGTAAACTTTTTGCCGAAAATCTGAAGCTGGGACGTTTGAAGGTCTGCCAGAGGGTTATAGTTAGGTTTACGGAAGAAGGTGATGCATTTTTTAGTCGAATCGTCACCTGCGACGAAACATGGGTTCACTACTACACCCCAGAACCCAAACAAGCCAGTAAGGAGTGGCGGAGGAAATGGGAGGCAGCACCAGGGAAACCCAAGACTCGATTGTCAGCTGCCAAGGTTCATTCAACCGTTTTTTTCGACCAGCTAGGCATTTTTTGCATGAGCGACGAACAATCAATGCTGCTTACTACTACGAACTGTTGAACAAGGCGAGAGTTGCATATCGCCGCAAAAGACGAGACCAATCGATTCGACAGGTCATCTTCCTCCACGACAATGCGCGACCCCATATTGCAGCTCTGTCTCCAAGCTACAGGAAATGCACTGGACTACACTTGATCATCCTCCTTACAGCCCGGGCTTATCGCCCTGCGAATTCCGTTTATTCGGACCGCTTAAGCAAGCTCGAGGAGGGCGACGATTTGAAGATGACGAGAGTGTGGAAGACTTCGTGCGCAACCGGCTGGTGACACGACCCAGTTCTTTTTTTTGATGAGAGCATAAAAAAGCTGTCCATACGCTGGGACAAATGCATTTCCAAAGCAGGAGACTATGTGGAAAAAGAAATTATAATTGCCTTGATTTTTTCATTAAAGGAATTTACATATTAAGTAAAATCCCGTTTATATTCGATCCGCCCTCGTATAAATGGACTGCTTCCACGTACTGAAGGCTCACGTTCATGATGGGATTTACGGAACACGATGCATGAGTGAATGAGTACTAATGGTAATAACTTTGCATATACTGAAATTCTTAATATATCTGAATTGAACAAATGATAAACTTTCAAATTTACTGGACTCATATCCCAATCGGTCACTCCTATAAAGACAATGCCTATAACAAAGAGAATGACTGATTACAAAGTTAGTGGTAAAAATTTTGACCACGCCACATCGTATAAGTATTTACGGATGACACTAAGAAACGGTATGAAATGAGACTATCATTTAAAATGAATGTTCTGGGAAAGTAAAGCGTATCTGTAAACGAACTCGCGTACAGTACGCTAGTGCGAGAATGTTGTTCCAGCATTAGGAGTCATTATCAAGAAGGGGTAACAGTACGCATCGAACGAATTCACATACACGTTACTAGGATTGTAACGTGTCGGTATAGTGCACAGGAAGATGTGGCAGAAGTGGTCGACATATTTAAATGGGAATCACTAGAAGAAAGACGGCGTAGTTCCTGTAGGATTTATTTAGAGAACCTGTATTCGAAAAAGACTATGCGACAGTTCTGCTGCCATCATCATATACTTGGCGTAAAGGTAGTGAAAATCGGGAGAGAGACATCACAGCGCGTACAGACGCATGTAGCTAATTTCACTGCCCAGAACACGAATGAAACAGGACAGACAATCGGTAATACTAGTACGAAGTACCCTACTTAATGCACTGTACAGTGACTTACCAGATATATCTGTAGCTATAGAAAGACCTTAACAAAAGGCACGACGTTTATCAGCAAATTATCGTAAGTTTCAGCTTATGACACACGTGTTCGCAGCTCTGCTCCTGATACTCCCCATAATTTCTACGTAACAAGATGAAATTCTGTTAAACATGAAACTAGTAACGATTTTATTGTAACTTTCAAACAAACGCTACATGTAGTAGGACGTTGACATCTACATCAGATTGTATACCAGTCAGATTCCTTTCAGAGTATGCTGACACAATAGCTCCATATTTAGCAATTATATACAATCGCTCGCTCACAGAAAGATCCTCACCTAAAGACTTGAAAATTGCTCAAGTCACACCACTACACAAAAAGGGTTCAAATGGCTCTGAGCACTATGGGACTTGACATCAGAGGTCATCAGTCCCCTAGACTTAGAACTACTTAAACCTAACTATCCTAAGGACATCGCACACACCCGTGCCCGAGGCAGGATTCGAACCTGCGACCGTAGCAGCAGCGCGGTTCCGGACTGAAGCGCCTAGAACCGCTCGGCCACAACGGCCGGCCCCAAAAAGGGAAATAGGTGTAACCCGTATCACTAACGTTGATTTGGAGCAGGGTTTTGGAACGTATACTGTGTTGGAACATTATGAATTACCTCGAAGAAAACGATTCATTGACACATAGTCAGCATGGATTCAGATAATATCGTTCTTGTGAAACACAACTAGTTCTTTATACGCTTGAAGTAATGAGTGCTATCGACAGGGATGTCAAATTGATTACATATTTTAGATTTCCAGAAGGCTTTCGACACCGTTCCTCACAAACGTCTTGTAACCAAACCTCGTGCCTATGGAAAATCGCCTCAGTTGTGCAACTGAATTCGTGATTTCCTGTCAGAAAGGTCACAGTTCGTAGTAATAGACAGAAAGCCATCGAGTAAAACAGAAGTAATATCCGGCGTTCCCCAAAGTAGTGTTATTGTTCCTGATCTTTATTAACGACATAGGAGACAGCCGTCTTAGATTGTTTGCTGATGATGCTGACATTTACCGTCTTGTAAAGTCATCAGATGACCAAAACGAATTGCAAAATGATTTAGATACGATACCTGTATGGTGCGAAAAGTGGCAATTGACCCTGAATAAGGAAAAGTGACAAGTTATTCACATGAGCACTAAAAGAAATCTGCTAAGTTTCGATTACGCTGTATGTCACAAAAACATGAAGGCTGTAAATTCAACTAAATACTTAGGGATTACAATTACAAATAACATATATTGGAACGATCACATAGATAGTGTTGTGGGTAGAGCCAACCAAAGACTGCGATTCATCGGCAGAACACTTAAATGGTGCAACAGGTCTACTAAAGACACTATTCCGCCCTATTCTGGAGTACTGCTGTGCGGTGCGCGATCCGCATCAGGTGAGACTGACCGATGACATCGAAAAAGTACAAAAGAAGGGTAGCTCGTTTTGTATTATCGCGAAATAAAGGAGATAGTGTCACAGACATGATACGTGAATTGGAGTGGCAATCATTAAAACAAAGGCGTTTTTCGTTGCGACGGGATCTTCTCATGAAATTTCAACCACCAGTTTTCTCCTCCGATTGCGAAAACATCGTGTTGGCGCCCACCTACATAAGGAGAAATGATCATCACGATAAAATAAGAGAAATCAGGGCTCACACAGAAAAATTTAAGTGCTCGTTTTTTCCGCGTGCCGTTCGAGAGTGGAACGGTAGGGAGACAGCTTGAAGATGGTTCATTGAACCCTCTTCCAGGCACTTTATTGTGAATAGCAGAGTAATCACGTAGATGTAGATCAATACTCCGCAAGGTACATGACGGTGTGCGGCGGAGGGTACTTCTGGTGACACTAACTGATCCTGTTTTCCTCGTTACACTCGCGAAGAAAAGTGTTGGTAAGCGTCTGTATTAACTCTTCTTTTTAGAATTTTCCCATGGTAGTTATTTCGCGAGATGTATGTGGGAGGAAGTTATGTGTTGTCCGACTATTCCTGGAAAGTATGCTCTTGAAATTTCAACAGTAAACATCTCCGGAATACAGGACGCCTCTCTTGTAGCGTATGCCAGTGCATTTCGCTGGGCATCTCCATAACTTAATCTGTAACGCACGTTCTGGTAAGACTCCCTGACAGATGAACAATACTAGCGAATCGGTCGAACAAGCGCCTTGTAAACTACTTCTTTCGTGGATGCGTTACATTTCCTTAAGATTGTTCCTATGACTCTCATTCTGCCGTGTGCTTTTCCTACTATTTGTTTCATGTGGTCATTCCACTTAAGGTCGCCCTGGATAATTACGCCTGGCAGATATTTTTACAGCAATTTGTCATCAGTAATGTGGGTGTACAGTAGTGGATTTCTTCTCCTACGTATGCGCAGTGTGTTACATTTATTAACGTTCGTGATCAGCTGCCATAGCCTACACCATTCATCAGCTTTTTGCAGATCATTCTGCAAATCGTTATCGTCCATTGGCGTTGCTACTTTTTTATGGACAACAGCCGGCCGAAGTGGCCGTGCGGTTAAAGGCGCTGCAGTCTGGAACCGCAAGACCGCTACGGTCGCAGGTTCGAATCCTGCCTCGGGCATGGATGTTTGTGATGTCCTTAGGTTAGTTAGGTTTAACTAGTTCTAAGTTCTAGGGGACTAATGACCTCAGCAGTTGAATCCCATAGTGCTCAGAGCCATTTGAACCATTTTTTTTTTAATGGACAACAGCATCATCTGCGAAAACTCCGAAAGATCTGTCGTTGCTTTCTACTAGATGATTTATATACATTATAAACAGTAACAGTCCAGTCACACTTCCTTAGTGTGCTTCCGAAATTACCTTTGTATCTGTCTTTCTTGTTCCGTCAAGAGCGACGTGTTGAGTTCTATCTGCATGGAAGTTTTGAATCCAGACGCAAGTCTTGTCTCGATAGCCCTGTTTTTTTTTCGGACAGTGTCAGATGCCTTCCTGAAGTCAAGAAACACGGTATCAATCTGAGCGCCGTTGCCTACAGCTCTATAGATCTGATGGAACAACAGAGCGAGCTGACATTCTCAGGATCAAAAAATGGCTCTAAGCACTATGGGACTTAACATCTGAGGTCATCAGTCCCCTAGGCTTAGAACTACTTAAACCTAACTAACCTAAGGACATCACACACATGCAAGCCCGAGGCAGGATTCGAACCTGCGTGGCTCCGGACTGAAGCGCCTAGAACTACTCGGCCACAGTGGTCGGCTTCTCAGGAACCCTTTTTGCGGAATTCATGGTGATTTTTATGGAGGATGTTTGCCAAAAACGTCATAATTAATGTTAAGTGACTGGGGGCACTGGTATTGGAGAAACGGATAAAGACAAGTATGGTGCAGTTACATACATGTTTACTTTAAAAGAAGCATGCAATCTGGAGGCAAATTGAGTCGAAGAAGATGATGGATCTCAGCACCAGCGCTCAAGACTTATTTTCATTACAGTTTAAACAAATCCACATACAGCCGTATAAACACTGCAGATAGGGTGCATTCCGGAAGCCCGATTGATGTTTTGTGTTGCAGAATTACTCGATAAAATCGCAGCATCGTAAACGAAGAACGTCGAATTAAGATTTGTGAGCTTATAGCAATCTGATATTTTGAAGTACGTAATATCGCAAAAGAAGAAATAAAAACTTTGAGGTTTGCCGATGACGCTGTAATTCTGTCAGAGACAGCAAAGGACCTGGAAGAGCAGTTGAACGGAATGGACAGTGTCTTGAAAGGAGGGTGTAAGATGAACATCAGCAAAAGCAAAACGAGGATAATGGAATGTAGTCGAATTAAGTCGGGTGATGCTGAGGGAATTAGATTAGGAAATGAGACACCTAAAGTAGTAAAGGAGTTTTGCTATTTGGGGAGCAAAATAACGGATGACGGAAGAAGTAGAGAGGACATACAACATCGAGTATGGATTTAAGTGTCAGGAAGTCGTTTCTAAAAGTATTTGTATGGAGTGTAGCCATGTATGGAAGTGAAACATGGACGATAAACAGTTTGAACAAGAAGAGAATAGAAGTTTTCGCAACGCGGTGCTACAGAAGAACGCTGAAGATGAGATGGGTAGATCACGTGACTAATGAGGAGTAGAATTAGGGAGAAGAGAAAGGCATCAAGGGATCACCAATTTAGTACTTGAGGGAAGCGTGGGGGTTAAAAATCGTAGAGGGAGACCAAGAGATGAATACACTAAGCAGATTCAGAAGGATGTAGGTTGCAGTAGTCACTTGGAAATGAAGAGGCTTGCATAAGATAGGGTAGCATGGGGAGCTGCATCAAACCAGTCTTTGGACTGAAGACGACAGTAACAGTAATATCGCAAGGACGTTCAGGGTCAAGTGTGCGATGATTTGTGTATTTGCTTACTCCAGACCACAATCGGTCCGGAAAAGAAACTTCAAACCCGTGTCTCGGAAAACTGATGAAGCATAACCTGAATGACTTCTGATATCTTCGTGATTGTAGATGAAAACTGGATAAACATTTACACCACGACGACGAATCTGCTGTAGACTTGAGAAATTTAAAAAGCACCGAAAAAGAGCTGACGCTGTCGACTGTTAGGATGACAGAAGTGCACGAGTTGGGCTTGAAAATAGTTCCCCATCCACTGTATTAATCTAGATTCAGGAGCATAAAATTTTTCTCGATGCTTTCTAATCTAGAAAAAGGAAATTTTCGTCGAGTGAAGAAGTCATCTATATTGCGCAAAAATGCAAAGGATGCTGGCTCATGAGGAAGTGAAAGAAGTGGGTGCCTTGTTGGGTCGAATATACGAGTATGGTGCCGAAGGGATTTTGCTTAAAATTAGATGTTATTTTTTTAACAAACTCATCATTCCACGTTAGCATCGGTACGATTGCAACAGCATGCTTACCTATATGTACGAAAACGCATCGCAGAAAAAAGCGATTGTTCTTGGATTGAACGTTGAATTCTATCGGTGGTAGGCTCTAGCGTTTTGGATAGCCCTGGGCTAGGGACCATTCGTATACCCAACAGAAGGCTCTTCTTAAAGCCACTATAGAACAGTAGAGGATCAAAGTGTGACTATTACAGACTTCCTTTAGCTCAGGCAAATGGAGCATCGGTTCTTTTCGCATTTCATGTGGCCTGCGGTGTACCTGGGGGGGGGAATTAGTTCATAATTGGTTCCTAAGAAAACCTTAAGGAAAGTGTTTTTACCATCTTTTCGTACCAAAACCGAGCCGTGGATTCCAAGATGGCTATGAGCAGCAAATGTCTGAAATTTTTAGGATATATTCCTAAGATCAGGATCTCAAACAACCTTGAAAATTTTATTTATATCTTGATCCTTTTCCGAGATACATAGGTTCAAACTTACTCTTCTTGTACACGGTAAATACGCACTTAACATTCGGTGCGAAGCGGAACGTAGTTTATGAGGTGCCGTAATGGGGAAATATGTAGGAAAGTGTCTCCGTTATCACCACAAGGGTTCTGGGACCCCCGCGGATTAGTACTGAAACACATGGAAAATTTTTGTGCACGTAAAATGCGATCTGAGGTGTAAAATTAATTTGCGTTATTTCAGTCTCACGTAAGTAAACTATCAAAATCTTACTACCCCCACAAAGTTCTTTGATATGAGTGACTTGCCTTGCTGTAGCAGGAAAGCAACGGAAAAATGCTTCCATCGCAGCAAAAAAAAAAAAAACGCTAGTATGCTCCTGTTTTAAAAGACACTCTGTCTAAAGTGGGGTGCCAGCTGCGTCACTCTACCGGGCTCAGCACGTTTAAAAATCTTCCCAAAAAATTTTGGCATGCGAACATATTCGCGGTTTTTATGTTAAGGGGGGTAGGACGTCAAACGGGCCGACTTGGAGAAGGAGAGGCACCACAGGAAATTTTAATTTCCACTATCTATACTTTTACAATTAAATTCATAAAACTTTAACAGCATGACCAGGAAGGATTCAGGATTCATACTTATAGCAGTGGAAGCTCAAAAACGTAACAAAACACATGTGCAATTTCATCATTTTTTCACTTACTACTGGCTGCATTTGTTGCTATAGGTACACTTTTCTTCCTAAGTAAGAGAGATTCTTCGATGACTTTTGTACAGCATACAAACCATAGTTACAGGTGTATAAAACTCTAGAAGTTATTTAATTTATGAAAAAATGAATGAACTGCTACATTTTAAACTCCATGTTTAGAAAAAACTCAAGTTTTGTAGTTAATTATCTCAATTTTTTCCACAGTTTTTTAATAGATTTGGAAAATTCTAGAGTCTCATACACCTGTAACTACTGTTTGTATGCTATGAAAAATTCATCGAAGAATCTCTCTTACTTAGGAAGAAAAGTATACCTATAGCAACAAATGCATCCAGTAATAAGTGAAAATCATGATGAAATTTAACATGTAAAAAAAAAGGTATTTTGCTACGTTTTTGAACTTCCACTGCGATGAATGTGAGTCCTCAATCCTTCCTGGTCATGGTGACAAGGTTTTATGAATTTATTTCTAAAAGTATAGAGAGTAGAAATTAAAATGTCCTGTGGTGACTCTCTTGCTCCAAGTCGGCCCGTTTGACGTCCCACGCCCCTTAAGAGAGGAGGTGACAGTGATAGTAGGAAAGACAGAGAGAAGTAATAAACGCTGGATATAGTAGATAGTTGTTGTGATTTAAATGGTTCAAATGGCTCTGAGCACTATGGGACTCAACTGCTGTGGTCATAAGTCCCCTAGAACTTAGAACTACTTAAACCTAACTAACCTAAGGACAGCACACAACACCCAGCCATCACGAGGCAGAGAAAATCCCTGACCCCGCTGGGAATCGAACCCGGGAACCCGGGCGTGGGAAGCGAGAACGCTACCGCACGACCACGAGATGCGGGCTGTTGTGATTTAGAAAGAGTGAAGGGCACAATGACAGTTTGAGAGTAAGGCAGGGTACAGTGGCAGTGGAACATGGTTGACAGTGACAGACCAGTTCTAGGAAAAGAGTGAAGGATACAGTGCCAGTGGGATGGGAATAAAGAGGAGGACAAAGTGGAAGTGGGTGAGAGCCAGAGATAATAAGAAACAGAGTCTATGATAATGACAACGAGGAAGAGAGGGACAATGAAGTGAGAAGAGACAGCAGCAGTGGGAAGGAATGGATGAGCTAATAGTAGTAAGAGAGAGCAAGAGGGAGTCAGTGAGAGTGGTAGTAGTAGGACAGAACGAAGGCGACTGTGGCGGAGAGACAGGAGACTGTGACGGAGAGACACAAAGAAATTATGACAATGATTTGGGCTGAATGAGTGAGTGAGAATGGGCAAGTGGGAGTGGATGGGTATGAGCGGCTTACAGCGATGGGATAGTGAGTGTGAGCGAGTTACAATTAGGGGAGCTTGTGGGTTTGAAAGGTAAGTTACATGTTAAAAAGAGCTCGAATATGTCCTGTGCCAAAATTTTTGGGATAATTTTTAAAAGTGCTCTGGACGGTACATTGAGGCAGCTGGTAACGCTCTTTTGAGTCAGCGTCTTAAATGAACGGGAGTATATTCGCATTTTGTGTGTTCCGATAGGAGCACTTTTGCGCTGGTGTAAATACAGCAGGCGCTTCCCTTGCGTAGTGAATGCGACAGCACGTTGTGTGCCAGCCTCTGGCCGCGATGTAGGTGATTTCACTAAAGAGCCGGGATTCTGGGAAGCCGCCACCGCCTCAGCAGCGTGGCCGTGCCGTGCCTTGGCGAGTCACGGGGTCGCGCGCTACTTGACCTCTGGCCGCGACTGCCGTTGCAGCCCCGAGTCCGTCAGCGGGCTGCTAGCAATGATCTATTACTGGCAGTTTCGACAAGCGACCGTTCTAGCATTAAAGCTATTTCGGACGAACGGCTTAACCCGTCGTTTACTTGCGGTACAATCTTCATTATAACCATTATTTTCTTAACGTAGGCACTGTTAGTCAGATGCTAAATTGACGTAGTTACACCGAGCGAGGTGGCGCAGTGGATAGCACACTGGACTCGCGTCCGGCCATCCTGATTTAGATTTTCTGTGATTTCCCTAAATCTCTTCAGGCGAATGACGGGATGGTTCCTTCGAAAGGCCACGGCCGACTTTCTTCCCCATCCTTCCCTAATCCGATGGGACCAGTGACCTCACAATTTGGCCCCTCCCCCGAATCGACCAACCAACCAACATAGCTATAGATGTTTTCAGAAAAGATGTTCGACAGTAATTTACGCTAAAGCCAATAGCAGACTACGCATTGCTCATTTTTTGTTGTACTCTGCAAAACAGTTCTTATTACTAATACTACTATTGAGTGCAACAACACATGCCTGGTACTTCAGTTTGGTACGACGGACGTGCGTCGCTATGCTACATACACCACTCCTTCTACATCTGGGTGTCCAGCCCTTTAGGTTACCTGGGGCACATTGGAAGAAGACAAGTATTTTTGGGCCGCATATAATATACTTAACACTAACAATAACCGCCGAAGAAAAGAAAGAAACACGGTGTATACACTGAAGAGCCAAAGAAACTGATACACCTGCCTAGTATCGTGTAGGGCCCTGGCGAGCACGCAGAGGGCAGTAGCACACCGTGGCATGGACTCGACTAATGTCTGAAGCAGTGCTAGGGGGAAATGACACCATGAATCGTGCAGAGCTGTCCATAAATCCATAAGAATACGAGGGGATAGATATCTCTTCTGAACAGCACGTTGCAAGGCATTCAAGATATGTTCAATAATGTTCGTGTCTGGGGAGTATGGTGGCCAGCGGCAGTGCTTAAACTCGGAAGAGTGTTCCTGGAACCACTCTGTAACAATTCTGGGCATGTGGGGTGCCGCAATGTCCTTCTGGAGTTGCCCAAGTCCTTCGGAATGCACAGTGGACATGAATGGATACGGGTGATCAGACAAGATGCTTACGCAGTGTCACCTGTCAAGAGTCGTATATAGACGTATCAGAGGTCCCATATCACTCCAACTGCACACACCCCACACCATTACAGAGCCTCCACCAGCTTGAACAGCCCCCTGCCGACATGCAGGGTCCATGGATTCATGAGGTTGTCTCCCTACCCGTACACGTCCATCCGCTCGATACAATTTGAAACGAGACTCGTCCGACCAGCAACATGTTTCCATTCATCAACAGTCCAATGTCGGTGTTGACGGGGTGCAGGCGAGACGCAAAGCTTTGCGTCGTGCAGTCTACACGAGTGGGCCTTCGACCGCGAAAGCCCATATCGATGTTTCGTTGAATGGTTCGCATACTGACACTTGTTGGTGGCCCGGCATTGAAATCTGGAGCAATTTGGGGAAGGGTTGCACTTCTGTCGCGTTGAATGATTCTCTTCAGTCGTCGGTGGTCTCGTTCTTGCAGGATCTTTTTCTCGTCGCAGCGATGTTGGAGATTTGATGTTTTGCCGGATTCCTGATACTCACTTCATCGCTATCTCGGAGATGCTGTGTGACATTGCTCGTGGGCCAACTATAACACCACGTTCAAACTCGCTTAAATCTTGATAACTTGGCATTGTAGCAGCAGTACCCGATCTAACAACTGCGCCACACACTTGTCGTCTTATATAGGCGTTGCCGATGGCAGCGCCATATTCTGTCTATTTACATATCTTTGTATTTGAATACGCATGCCTGTTCTAGTTTCTTTGGCGGTTCAATGGACATAAAATGTTGTTAATAATTTTATATATAAGTAATTACAGATCATAGAATAAATGTGAGATTTGGCTTGCAGAATTAATGTAGGCTTACTGTTAGAAACAAACATGGAAGTAGTTTCAAGACACATGAAAAATTTCTGACTTCTGCCGGTTTGAAGTGATCAGAACTATGGTGAAACAGGTTCTTTACACAGTTGTACAAAAATAGCATTAACTTCATTATACATATCAAAATCTCTAGTTTTTCATTGCAACTGAAGTAGCCACAAAATAACAGACCAGTGCGCTTACGGATTGGCTGTTTATAAGAATAAGACTCCGAGGGTTAAAGTATAGCACAGGCGGCAGTGTTAAAAGGGGATAGACCAACAGTACAGTAGCATATTGTAGCGGGAGATTCAGACTGAAACTATGCAGTTTTCATAACTTCACACAGACGGAATTTTATGGATTTTTTCCTTTCTTTGTTTATGGATCTCATGCTAGATGCTCACTTCTTGGGTCGCGTTGGTACCTGCTTTGGGCCGCATGTGACCCGCCGTCCTGTATTTCAAACTGTGAAACGTACCATTTCCATTGGCTGTAACGCACACTTTGTAGCCAAGCACTATTGATTTCTGTAGCATGTATTGAGGTCATAGTAGCCGTAGGGTTTTATCATGATTCGTCAATCGTCTGTGTATTTGTTTGAGTATACGATGACAAAAATATGTCCGAGAAACTTTTCAGAAGTGGCGAGGAACGGGAATGAGTGGATCCTTACTTATCTGTGGCTATATACACTACTGGATATTAAAATTGGTACACCACGAAGATAACGTGCTACAGACGCGAAATTTAACCGACAGGAAGAAGATGATGTGATATGCAAATGATTAGCTTTTCAGAGCATTCACACAAGGTTGGCGCCGGTGACGACACCTACAACGCGCTGACATGAGGAAAGTTTCCAACCGATTTTTCATACACAAACAGCAGTTGACCGACATGGCCTGGTGAAACGTTGTTGTGATGCCTCGTGTAAGGAGGAGAAATGCGTACCATCACGTTTTCGACTTTGATAAAGGTCGGATTGTAGCCTATCGCGATTGCGGTTCATCGTATCGCGACATTGCAGCTGGGGATGACCGAGATCCAATGACTGTTAGCAGAATATGGAATCGATGGGTTCAGGAGGGTAATACGGAACGCCGTGCTGGATCCCAACGGCCTCGTATCACTAGCAGTCGTGATGACAGGCATCTTATCCACACGACTGTAACGGATCGTGCAGCCACGGCTCGATTCCTGAGTCAACAGATGGGGACGTTTAAAAGACAACAGCCATCTGCACGAACAGTTCGACAACGTTTACAGCAGCATGGACTATCAGCTCGGGGACTATGGCTGCGGTTACCATTGACGCTGCATCACAGACAGGAGCGCCTGCACTGGCGTACTCAACTACGAACCTAGGTGTACGAATGGCAAAACGTCATTTTTTCGGATGAATCCAGGTTCTGTTTACAGCATCATGATGGCCGCATCCGTGTTTGATGACATCGCGTGTATTCGTCATCGCCATACTGGCGTATCACCCGGCGTGAAGGTATGGGGTGCCATTGGTTACACGTCTCGGTCACCTCTTGTTTGCATTGACGGGACTTTGAACAGTGGACGTTACATTTCAGATGTGTTACGACCCGCGGCTCTACCCTTCATTCGATCCTGCCAAACCCTGTATTTCAGTAGGATAATGCACGACCGCATGTTGCAGGTCCTGTACGGGCCTTTCTGGATACAGAAAATGTTCGACTGCTGTCCTGGCCAACACATTCTCCAGATCTCTTAACCTACTGAAAACGTCTGGTCAGTGGTGGCCGAGCAACTGGCTCGTCACAATACGCCAGTCACTACTCTTGATGAACTGTGGTACCGTGTTGAAGCTGCATGGGCAGCTTTACCTGTTCACGCCATCCAAGCTCTGTTTGACTCAATGCCCAGGTGCATCAAGGCCGTTATTACGGCCAGAGGTGGTTGTTCTGGGTACTGCTTTCTCAGGATCTATGCACCCAAATTGTGTGAAAATGTAATCACACGTCAGTTCTAGTATAATATGTTTGTCCAATGAATACCTGTTTATCATCTGCATTTCTCCTTGGTGTAGCAATTTTAATGGCCAGTAGTTTATTACTACCGTACATGGTTATCGCGTTTCGTACGAGAGCTGACATATTTACAACTCATGACACACAGAATGCAGGTTTAAAGACACTGTAATCCTTATCTTCAACAAGAACTGAACTACTCTGAATTATACAACCACAAACAAGAAACAGCAGAATCTGGAGACGGTACTTTGTTACATTGTAATTTCTTAGACTTTACCGGCGATTTTGTGACATGTCGTTGAATCGGGTGTACTTCCTGTCGTCTGCGTTTTTCTAACACAATATTTCGACGTAGTACCTCGGCGTCTTCATCAGGAAGCACAGGAAGCACCTGTCAGTACACCCGATTCATCGAGATGTCACACGTTACATTACCAGTACTCGTAGTGTCACTTGGGTTCACGTCTCTGAATTAGATGCCTATTTTGTTGGCCACTTTCAGTTTGACGTCTTAAGTTTCTGTAACCAAGCCCTCTTTATTTAGTGTGTATTCCCTTTTAAGATTTGAAGTAGAATTTTTCCCTTTGCATAATGGTTTGATAAAAATTACTGACAATCTTTATGTAAACTAATGTGGTATTGCGTGAAATAAATTAATTCTTTATAGTGCACTTAGTTTTAATTGTTTTTATTTGCGAAGCGGCACTGGTGTCTCATCTGAGGTATTTTCCAATGTAAGTGGTTTTTACTTGGCCGTGTTATTGTTTTCGTATTTTTTTTTAGTCACCTGCTACAGATCCGCCTCGTTATTTCACGTTGTATTAGATCTTCTTTGGAAGATGAAACTGCCTTAAAATATGCTTAAAATTTTATTCAAATGGCTCTGAGCACTATGGGACTTAACATCGGAGGTCATCAGTCCCCTAGACGTAGAACTACTTAAACCTAACTAACCTAAGGACGTCACACACATCCATGCCCGAGGCAGGATTCGAACCTGCGACCGTAGCGGTCGCGCGATTCCAGACTGAAGCGCCTAGAACCGCTCGGCCACTCCGGCCAGCCACAACGGTCACGAATTCTGATCTCGTCTCAGGCATGAGTAGTGATTCTAACTGCTTTGTGATGAATCGTGTTGTCTTCTTATGACGGGTACGCATAACGCGAACTTCTTGCCGTAGAAGCTTGGGACGTGTGGGTATGTTTCGGAGTACCTCGCGGTAAACGGCAACGTGCTGTCAAATACCTGTTTATTGACAGCTAGGCCAAGCGCAACAAGTAATTGGTCGGCATTATTTACGAACAAACATTCTCCAATATAATATAATATTGCTCTCTGCAAGATTTGTGACTTGTGCGAGTCCATTGGCCACTTGAGATTTCAAGATACTTCTGCGGCTGTCGCACAGAAATTGCTGTGCGCTGGCACTCCCAGTAGTTGTAACTTACTGTTGTTGCATTTGGTGCACAATTCAACGTCCGTTGCCACCGATGTGGTCGAAACACATTACTGTAGCTGATAATAATTGAAGTTGTTTCCTACCCACAAGTGTTGGTAAAAAACACTCTATCTCCGTGCACGGCAGAATGGGAATAATCGTGGATTTTAAAAGCGTTCCGTCTCTGACAAAAATGTTGGTCCCACTCATTGCACCAGTGTTCGGAACATTACACAGAGAGGTCTTAGAATCTCTGATCGTACCGCGAAGTAAAGTTTCGAAGTTTCCCCTCAGGTTTGTCGTTGAGAGTTAATGGAAACAATGCGTTGTGAATTTTTCTCATACTGCTGTGCAAATGTAACATGCTTAACACAGACGAATTGCAGTAAATCTCTGTTACCTATCCTAATAGTGAACGATATTTAATTTCCATTTTGCCTGTGTATTGAATTCTTTGATGTCAGTAAAAAATCTTCGGGGCCAAGAAAGCCGCAAGCCAGTCATGAGTTAACAGGCGTATGGTCTACATCTACACACTCGGCAAGCCACCTTGTGATGTGTGGCGGAGGGTACTTACGGTACCATCTTTCCCCCTTACCTGCTCCCATCGCGAATGGTGCGTGGGAAGACCGGCTATTGATATATCCCTATGAGCTCTAAATTCTGATTTTGTCGTTGTATTTATTTTGCAGAGAAATGTGGGGAAATGTAATATGTTGTCCGACTCTGTCTGCAGCATACACACTCAGTATTTCGCCAGCAAGTCTATCGTTAATACACAAAACTTCTCGTGTTGCATCTGCTACTGGAATTTGTTGAGCACCTCTGTAACGCCCTCACGCTTACTAGATGCTTCCACGACGAAACTCAACACTCTTCACTGAATCTTGTCTCTCTCTTCTAGTAATCCGACGTAGAAAGGGTACCAGGGCTGATGAGCAATACGTACGAATGTTTACATCTTTTTTGTAATCACTTCTTTTGTGGATGAATTAATACATTTCCTTAATACTCTTCCAACGAACCTCAGTTGGGCATCCGCTTTTGATACAATCAGTTGTATGTGATCAGTCCACTTTAGCTACTTCAGACGGCTACTCGTAGGTGTCTTACGGTTGTTACTTTCTCCAGTGGTTTATCGCCAAAGCATAATCGAACATTATTACCTATTTTTGCGCTTGAATTTATATTTATTTGCGTTCAGTGTCACTGACGTTGCCTGCAGCAACCATTGTCAACCAAAGTGTTCCCACGAGCGTACCCAGTCCATCCAAGATAAAGGCACGTCGTGTAACATACGGCTGTATTAATTCCAGATGTCATTTAATGAGCGCCCAAAAATACAGATGCGTGTTTTCTTTGAAACCATCCACCAAACACAAGAGCGCTTCTATTTGTCTTACAATGGCCTGAATTCTACCACTGACTTTAGATTGGTTCCAGATACGTACAAGGTGATTTCCTACTAATTATTTTTATCTTCTTCCCCTTTTTGTTTTACCGAAAGAACCCTCACTTGAAACCACGAGTCTTTCGAAACGAAGCATATTAACTAGAAATTAAAATTCGTGACAGGCAGTTGCTGAAACACTGTAACAAAAAAGGATATGCGATGCCGCTCAGCATTTCGCCCGGGGGAATTTCATGTAGTCTGCGCCTGAGAGGTATAATTTACGATTAACCGTCGATTCCATCATTATTTTTTCTTTGATCTCTGTGACGTAGTTTCTATTTTTGGCGCTGTGATGTGATTTCTTACTTCGTCATACACGCTTCATCATTTTCGACTCCGGTGGGTGCAAAAAACAGTTATTTCTCCTCGTCCCCTCTTGTAGCTTATGCCGGTAAGCTACGCAGGGGAGGCAGTGCCGAAAGTAATGCGTAAACGACCAAACGTGTTAATAGCGGAGAGTTCAAACTGAAATTTCTGTACAGGCGCTTCAGAATATTTTTTTTCTCTGGCGATACTAATCGACTGAAGGCGGATGCAACGTGCTGTTATTGACACCTTGACGATGGATTGCGGGTTTTCTGACATGTGTTCGGAGATGATACCGTTTGCAGTGGCAGTTTGCACAGTTCGATGAAGTAATTTACCGTAGGGTAAACCACCAGCCTTAAAGACAAACAGCACAGTGACCCATCAGCTGGAGCCACTGACACGAATAGTTAGTGAGTGGTCACAATCCGTGAACTCGCTGCGCAGTGGAGTCTGGTGAAGCTGGCGACCGACTTTCCATATATATACATTTTTTTCAGAGTAGTTGATAGGTATGCCATAATTTTAGAGTCCCTGTACTAAATTTGAATAGTTCTCCAGAGATTCACGGAAAAAAGAGTAACACTTGGAAAAATTGCAATCTTGTAAAAAAATTAATTGCCAAATTTGCGAGAAAATATAATTACTACGAAACTGAATAGCTCCCCAAGAGTTCTAGAGAACATCCTAATGACATTTTTTATCCAGATAATAATATATGATATATCTGCAATAATGGGGGGACACATTTTCACTATAGAAAATATACGAAATCGCGCTAGAGTTCTGAAGACAGTTCCGATCACAGTTCTGGAGCGTTTTCTCGATAACCGTAATGTAATTTCTTGTGAAGCTAATCATTTGTAATGGCAATAATATGGGATCCACTTCACTAACATATAGCTTTTCGATTGCAACGCATTCGAATTTCACAAAGCTGACCTTCGCTACCCTAGTTGTGATCGGTGCATGTAGGTACAAGTTGGCACACATCGTGTTGACTGTCGTCATGTATCCGGCTGCGGACAAACTCAGCAACCAAATGGTAATCGCAATGTTTTCGTCTACTTATTGCGTTGTATTACAATACCTTAATTTGATATTCCTTGCTACAGTTAAGTACTGGATTTGAAGATAGCTGCCTTCCCGAACTCCTGTTACTTCAGTGTTCGATACATACTGGGATTATCCAACGTTTAGCAGGACATACGGTATTTTTTTCACAGAGGAGTTCAGATGCGTCATACAATTCAAGCATCTTTTTTTTCCCTTCATACGTTCATTGTTGGTGCTAGAAAACAGGGATGGGGTAGGATCTTGTTCAATTGGAGGAGCTAAAAGAATAAATGACACACGCAGTTAAATCAGTTAATTATCGTCAGTTAGAAAGACATATGATTATTCGTCAGTTAGAAAGACATACGGTTATTGGAGCCCCAGCCATCAATAGTGGGAAATAACCCCTTGGATGAGTCGGTGAGTGCTCTCGTGGACCCATCTTACGGTGCTACAGCTACTGATGAGTGTCGTTTGATGAAGATAATTGTGGGCCACATTTTTGGGTGCGTTTTCGCTGCCTCCAGCAAATAAATTAAATGAGCAATGCGAATTCTTACCACAGCATTTTCATAGTACTTTACATTCTAGAACCCTTACTTAACTCGGAAAACATTGTTCTCAGGTACCGTGATGGTCCGACCTTCAACTGGTGAGCCATCTGTGTAAGGTTACATTGTGTCCCGTTATCTAATTTAAGTTAGTCATTGAAAGTAAAATTGTGGCAGAGGGAGATACTGCATCGTTTTTAATAATCGTGGTAACGTACATTTCATTTCCAAAGCAAAGCGTTCTGGAATCTCAAGTACTATGGAGATACTCTAATAAGAATTCGCAGAGCTCTTTCAAAGCTTATTTTCACGCTTAGAATACGCTCAAAACCATATACCAGCGTCAGAATATTTGTTAAACAGAAGAATACCATGTACTTCTGTTAAAAGAGAAAGCAAACATTTGGATGACTCGACTTCAAAGCTTATTATTTATGAGGTCATCAGACTAACAGGAAAGAGATGAAGCTTGCATTTGGGTCTGACATACGGGAAGAGTATGTGGCCAAGAACAAGGAAGAATCCAGAAAGGGCCAAATTATATTTTGATAAACCGAATTTTTTTAGCATTATTGAACTAAGATAAACTTCCTGATGATGGGGAAGATATTGTTGTACTTGGTCTCCAAATGTTTGCACGCCATCTTGTTAATAACGGTATTGAAATAAAAGTGAAAAAATACTGCTTTGTATTGGCAGACAGTTACGAGACGAAACGAGGAACTCTAAGGACGTATCTCAGCGACCGGAAGACTTTGTTCTTTCTTGTACTTTCTTTTCCCCAACTTTGGATGGGCTCTGCGGATATATGCAATGTCGCCCAGTTTTCTATTTTTATTACTGGAATTGATGTTAATTTTGATATCTTCGAAGATCTTGCCAGTGTGGAGAAATTACATGCTAAAACAAGAGGATTAGAAATATCTGAAAAAAGTATAATTATTCCTACAAAGATTTAATTGCATACTGCAGTAAGGTCATCAATGTGGGTACTGACGAAGAGCTGTCAATGATAGAATCAACGGCACTGCAACTTTGCTCGAAAACTTTTTAAGTCATCCTGTACCAAAATGTTACTGCATTTTATACCAAGTGTCGCTATGTGGAAGAACCTTAAAACCTTAAATATGCACCATGTTATGAAACTGGTTCTGAAACGTATGAATGAACCTATAGCTATGGCATTAAATACATGAAAATTCTGAGCGTATTGTGAATTGTTGGATTTGGAGTATGGTGAACTTATCCGTCATTCCGAGGCACAGTATTTCTAAAAGAAAGCTTCTAAATACATTTTGGAACTTCGATGTTTTTTCTTGTGTGAACAGAGAAATACACTATCCGAAAAAGGAACCTTATGACATGACAACTAGCAGTTTGACTTGGCATTTTTAGTTGTAGGTAGTTGTCGTCTCACACCCTAAATTGTAAACTGGAAGGCAAAAGCACCAATCCATTGAAAATAATATTAAAACTAATCATCTCTCAGTTACAAAATGAGGATTTGAGTCAAAATTGTAGGATGTGAGGTCCGCCAGGGAGCTGCAAATCCAAATGATTTGAGTGAATTTCCATACCTTAGAGAAGAGTGAGTGTGATGTGAATAACAGCAATGTGACCAAATGCAGTGACGGAAAAAAATCACAACACCTAAAAATAATTAATGTAGATGAATGAAATTTGGGGAATACATTTGTTTAGGTGACGTAGATAAGTGATTAATTGCAAGATTAAAGGTGCGAGATTCTGGTGCATTAATAACCGGGGTAACCGCCAGAATGTTCAGTGCAGGTGTTCAGTGCAAGCATGCAAAAGTGTATACATTGTGTTGTACAGGTTCCGGATTTTAGTTTGTGGGATGGAGTTCCTAGCCCGTTGCACTTGGTCGGTCAATACAGGGACCGTTAATACTTTTGTGGATGACGCTGGAGTTGTTGACCGACTATGCCCCATATGTGCTCGACTTTTGATGTCGAGAAAGCCAAGCAACATGTCGAAACTCCGTAGATCATGTTGGGTTACAACAGTGGTATTTGGACAAGCGTTATCATATTGGAAAACACCCCTTACAATGTTGTTCATGAACGGCAGCACAACAGATCGAATCACCAGACTTACGTACAAATTTGAAGTCACGGTGCGTGGGATAAACAAGGGATTGCTCCTACTGTCATACGAAATCGCACCCCAGACCGTAACAAATGTGTAGCTCCAGCTCACAGATAGGTTGCTTGCAGGTCCTCAACTGGCCTCCTAACCAACACACAGCCATCACCGACATCTAGGCGAACCAGCTGTCATCAGAAAACACATAGCCACGTGGGCGTCCGGAGCCCGGTCTTCTTGCCACTGCACATTCGCATAATCACCGCTGCCAGCAATCGTGTACATTGGCTACATTCCTGCCAAGTCTTTCGCAGTGTCGCAGAAGGAAAATCCAGTTTCTGGCAGTCCTATTACACGACCTCGTTCAGAGTCAGTGAGGCTTTCATAATGGCGTCTTTGTCGCCTTGAGGGCATTCCTGAATAACGTCAGCTCGTCATGTCCAGTCTCAAAGGTAACTAACGCTCAGGACCGTTGTAGCGTGTATTTAAAGCAAACCTGATTTGCATCCTCATAGTGGCGTTATTAGCGCAACTGTTACGCGACTGGCGTGAAATTTAAACAGACATTGTCTTTCAGATGTAGAAACACGCTTACCAACTTTCGTTTATGTCGCACAACTCCTTCTTGGTGTTGCAATTTTTTCCGTCAGTGTATACTGAAATAAGTAAATATTGCAAGGAACAATTAAAAGTCGTTTTAAACCCATTTTTACTTCGTGAACAAACTATGTCAGGTTCCTGTTCACATAGAAATAGAGCTGATTGGTTTAAAATCCATTTCGTTTTAAAAAATGAAATCTGATAAGCTTTTTCATATCAAAAACATTTTACGGTAATTAATTTCTGGCATTCATACGCAGTGAACATTTCCTAAAGCTAAGAACGTATACACCTACTTATATAGGCCTGCATCTCTTTGAGACGACATACAGATGAATACAAGACATTTGATCCATGATATTTATTAAAGGCAAAACAACGTTACAGGTAAAATAATCGAATTAGTGGTATGTAAGGTTCATGTGCTGTAACAGATGTTGTTTAAATGCATTAATTAAATCGTTTGTAAATATTAGTTAAGTCTATAACCAATCTTATTTTTTGGAGTATTAAGCATATACTGGAACTCCTCCTAGAGAGCAGAGAGAACAGACAACTCCCAAGTTCCAGGCTGTCAGTGCTCCATCTCTCTCCCTCCCTCCCTCCCTCCCTCCGTCTTTGTCTCTCCCTTATACACTCTTTGCATCCAAAACTGTGCCCCTCAGTTGTCTTCACCAAAAGACACTCACCAGTTGCTGTAGCACCGTAAGCTGGATCCTCGACAGCACTCGCCCACACATTGAAGAGATTATTTCCCACTACTGATGACTGATGCTCCCATAATTGTGTGTCTTTTGAGCTGACGAAAATTAACTGATTTAAATGTCGAGGGGCACGAAAAGGAAGCAGTGGTTGGGAAGGGAGTGAGACAGGGTTTTAGCCTCTCCCCGATGTTATTCAATCTGTATATTGAGCAAACAATAAAGGAAACAAAAGATAAATTCGGAGTAGGTATTAAAATCCATGGAGAAGAAATAAAAACTTTGAGGTTCGCCGATGACATTGTCATTCTGTCAGAGACGGCAAAGGACTTGGAAGAGCAGTTGAACGGAATGGACAGTGTCTTGAAAGGAGGATATAAGATGAACATCAACAAAAGCAAAACGAGAATAATGGAATGTAGTCGAGTTGAGTCGGGTGATGCTGAGGGAATTAGATTAGGAAATGAGACACTTAAAGTAGTAAAGGAGTTTTGCTATTTGGGGAGCAAAATAACTGATGATGGTCGAAGTAGAGAGGATATAAAATGTAGACTGGCAATGGCAAGGAAAGCGTTTCTGAAGAAGAGAAATTTGTTAACATCGAGTATTGATTTAAGTGTCAGGGAGTCGTTTCTAAGAGTATTTGTATGGAGTGTAGCCATGTATGGAAGTGAAACATGGACGATAAATAGTTTGGACAAGAAGAGAATAGAAGCTTTCGAAATGTGGTGCTACAGAAGAATGCTGAAGATTAGATGGGTAGATCACATAATTAATGAGGAGGTATTGAATAGAATTGGGGAGAAGAGGACTTTGTGGCACAACTTGACAAGAAGAGGGGACCGGTTGGTAGGACATGTTCTGAGGCATCGGCGGATCACAAATTTAGCGTTGGAGGGCAGCGTGGAGGGTAAAAATCGTAGAGGGAGTCCAAGAGATGAATACACTAAGCAGATTCCGGAGGATGTAGGTTGCAGTAAGTACTGGGAGATGAAGAAGCTTGCACAGGATAGAGTAGCATGGAGAGCTGCATCAAACCAGTCTCAGGGCTGAAGACCATAACAACAACAACAACTGCGTGTGGCAGTTATCGTTTTAACTCATCTAAGTGAAATAGATTCTGCCCCCATTCCTGTTTTCCAACCCCAACAAGGAACGTATGAAGGTACAAAAGGTGCTTGAATTGTATAACACATGTGAACTCCTCTGTGAAAAAAAAATAGCGTATGTTCTGCTAAACGTTGGATAACCCCAGTATGTATCGAACACTGAAGTAACAGGAGTTCGGGAAGGCAGCTATCTTCAAATCCGGTACTTAATTGTATCAAAGCATATCAAATTCAAGTATTGTAAAACAATGCAATAAGTGGACGAAAACATGGCAATCACCGTTTGGTTGCCGAGGGTTTCAGCAGCCGGATACATAACGACAGTCAACACGATTTGTACCAACTTGTACCTACATGCACCGATCACAACTAGGGCAGCGTAGATCAGCTCCGTGAAATTCGAATGAGCTGCAACCGAAAAGCTGTATGTTAGTGAAGTGCAATTATAAACGACTATCTTCAGAAGAAATACATTAGGTTTTCCTATAAAACGATCCAGAACGGTGATCGGACTGCCATCAGAACTCTAGTGCGATTTCGTATATTTTCTCTAGTGAAAATGTGTCCTCATTATTGCAATAATCTCATAAACGATAGACTGCTCAAAAAATGTCATTGTGGTTTTCTGTAGGACTCTTGCGGAGCTATTCAGAATTGTGATCACATCTTTTTCACAAATTGGCAAATAATAATTTACAACATTAAAATTTTCCCAATTACTAATGTTTTCTTCGCGAAATTCTGCAGAACTATCCAAATTTTGTACCCAAATTTTGTACAGAGATATCTAAAACTATAATTTATCTATAAAAAAAACTCTGAAAAAATGTATATTTATGGAATGCTGGGTGGCAACGTCACATGACTGGCAACTACATCCGAGTGATGGTGAAAATTTACTGATAATGGAAAGTATGTACGAAATGGGTAGTTAAAACTATGAGACATCTGATGTTAGAATTAAATTCTGGATTGATTTACTTGCAGCGGTCGAAGCTAATGTTTTTCCTTTTTTACGTGGAGACTGAAGATGAATAGGGGTTAGTATTACTGCTCTAAAACCGAAGAATCGGTCCGCAAAATGACATTACAACTATATTTACGGAGTTTAAAACGTTTACGAACTAGGTATCAGCACAGAAGTAGATGATTCTTATTCTCTTTTTAATGACAAAGACACCATTAACCTTAATTTCTGGAAAGTGACTATAATTAACAACCAGCGGTTGGTAGAGGTACCAGGAAAATTATAATGCCCTTTAGATTGAAGAGGTTGCACAAGAATATGTAGGTTTGTGAACGGAAAGAGCTACTGCAACTACGTGTTCGGTTTATATGACCTACATGGCTTAATAAAATATTTAGCGTCACTATTACGCTACTTTCGGCATCGGTGTCGTCTGTATCCTCTGGTAATGCTCTTTAGATCACTTATCGATTTTCAGTCAGAAAAAAACTATAAAAATTTCTTCAGACAGTGGAGTGGTAGCGACCGTGGCTTGCTTATAGGCGTCTTCTAATTGCACAACGCTGACAAGTGATAACAATATCCCAAAGTACTTGTAACGCCGTTGAAATGATGTGACTGTAAATTAGAAAAGGAGCATCAAATTTTGTATACAAGATCCTAGAATATTAAAGCATCTAAAAATGGAGAGTTATTGCAAGTACTAGTGAAATTGATGGCTCCTATTTTTATTTCTACAATAAAATGTTACCTGTGCCCCTGATATTGGAATCACTTGCGACTCAACCACTAGCCTGTTACAAAATATGACTTAACAAATGCTAATAGAGTCACTTGAACTCTATATTTAGTTTTGCAAATCCCTGTAGATCGACTGGCGTAGTTTTTATACTACTATATAGGAAGGCTCTTTCTGTTGCAGTCACGGTTTGAACGTGGGAATAGTGACTGCTTGCGAGCTGTATTACTCTGATTTTATCTTCATATTCTGTACGAGAGGCATATTTAGGCATTTGAAGAATATTCATCAACATCTACGTCTATAATACGCAATCCTTTGTACAGGGCCAAGGGTAGGTTATTTCGAACGTCATATAGATCCATGAATCAAAATAGTTCATATACACCTGCCTAGAGAGGCATGTAGCACATTTTCGCTATGAGGGCATGCCATAGTATGGGAATCATGAGGCACCGGAAGCGTTATGAAGCCGTCTTATGTATTTCATAATGGCTGTAGTCGCCACAGTGCCTGTTCCTTCGGTCATGCATGCATATCCGAAGGAACATTGCATCGTTCTTAACAACACAGAACATCGCCTTTCATTCCGGTTGTTATGCAGTTGGGAGCACGTCATATTTCTCGTATCAGGACCTATGCTGCAGGCGAAGTGGCCCGTAAGGACCATGGCCGTGGAGCGGTCGCTATTCTGGAAACGCGGTGACCTTTCGTAGCGTGGCACAGGTAGATGCACAAAGCGAGCGCTGAGGCGAAAGCGGTTCCCGCGACAGCTGCTGAGCACGCCTGGAGCCAGGGTGTCTTCAGGGGAAAGGTTCAGCTGGTTAAAGACCGACACACATGAAGCTTCCGTTTCAGCACCTCTGTCACGATGTGCAACAGGTGCTGTATTATATGAAGCGTCGCAAGGTTGACAAAAAAATTGCCGCGTGGAATCACCCTATCGGAAATGTAGACATGCTTTATTTAATTCATTTAGCACGTATATAACACTGCGTCTTCTTCGTTCTGTATCCTGATGACAGTATTCATAATAAAAATTTATACATTATTCCGTCATTTTTCTGTACGACAATGTTATATTTACAGTCAAAAACAATGAAACTGCGTTTTTGTTGTACTAATATGCGTTTATTTTGAACCGATTTTTGTCCTATGGGACCACCGTCAAGAAATATCTGACTAGCGTCCATCACGGGGGACGAGTAATTCTGGTCTATGGCGTCACCAAGAGATGTAGAGCAGTTGTCGCGAAACTGCAGCCTGCGAGCCGCAGGCCGTTCGAATCAGGAATTCGTGTGGCCCATGGTTCTCAGCCACGCTTTCTATATTATGCTTCTAGCAACTAAAGTTCGAATCCAAAAACGTCAACTGACAGTAAGAGTTTGTTAGGAGTGTAAGATTTTGTGCCCAGTAAGAAACAAACGTACTTACAGAGACAGTAACATTTTAAGATGTGCTTAATTTTAGTTGGCGTTAGTGGACTCGACCGTGAGCTAAGTGAAGTTGGCCATTTACGTCAGTGGCAGAGGAGTAAGTAGTGGGGTTGGAGGATGAGAGAGGCGAAAAGTTTTATTGTTTATCTTACAGTACTGACAACTTACGGGCGTGCGTGAACTTACGAGCTTGCGTGACTTCGACCGGTCAGCTGTTATGGCTCTGAGCACTATGGGACTTAACTGCTGAGGTCATCAGTCCCCTAGAACTTAGAACTACTTAAGCCTAACTAACCTAAGGACAACACACACATCCATGCCCGAGGCAGGATTCGAACCTGCGACCGTAGCGGTCGCGCGGCTCCAGACTGTAGCGCCTAGAACCGCTCAGCCACTCCGGCCGGCCCAGCTGTTATGTTATAAATTTCAAACGGGAGTAACATGGATAAGTGAACACACATTATAGAGACGGTCATCATCAACAGTAGTACGTATATGTACCAAGGAATGTCAAATTAAATAAGGCTGTCGTAACACAACACAAGGGACAGAAAAAAAGGTCATACAAAACATTTAATTAACATTTGTGGTCGTTCACATTACATAATGCATTTAAAAATGAGTAGAATTACTGATAGTAATCAATTAATCATCAACTCACACAGACAAAACAACACTTTGTCAGGCATTTACAGTATCACAACTGTGGGGTGTTTGAGTGTGACAGCAGTCTGAAACAGAGAACAATCAACACGAAGTGTCTGGAGTGGTCCCGACTTTTAACGATTAGTATCTGTTTGAGCCGGGGACCAGCTTACTACGCCCTTACTGTAGCTAATGTGATGTATGTATATTACCAATTAATAATGAGATCAGTACATATGCGGCTCGAGGTGCCAAACACCAATGTCAGTCTCGGCTCTTGAACAAAAAAGGATGATGACCTCTGTGCTACTGTGTAGGAAACCAAACCTTCTATCAAAGATATTACGAACACACACAGAATCTTGGTCGTGACATTAGGTGAGAAATGTATAATCTAGTACTCATCAATCGCATCATCCAACAAACATGATTACAATTTGCAACATGAATATCAAACACTGTAAATATCGAAAACGCACAATATTAAAATATACAATTTGTATAAATTTAGTGCTAAAGGTTGCGACGAAAAACAAAGGAAGCAACCGCACACGCACTGATCTCAGTCCCAATAACCACATTCATCTCCACAAACCTGTACCATAAAAGAATTTTTAGTATGCCTTACTTTGTTTTTCCGTATAACTTTTGATGTTGTACAAATATAACATGTAATGTTTAAAACTGTGTGTTATCGTTATGTATTGTGTTCGATACGACCTGACTTCTAAATTGTAATTCAAGACGTTTGGTGCATAACACCAGTGATGACCGCTCGATTTGTCATTTCTCATCTAATACCATGACCAAAGAATCTGCCTTTCTTGATAGCAGCTTTTTTTCTAATTTTTTGTTGTCTGCACACTAGTATCTCTTGTGGGCGGTGGTCACTTGCTCTGTGACGATGGTCCAATAAGCCGGAAGTCGGAGCGAAGTAAACAAATATTAGTGTAATATAAACGCAATTTATCAACGTTATGTATTCACGATCGTTTCTGTCTTGCCTCTAGAGGCTGTCTTACATTGTTTGGTCCGTATTCTAATGTAGGAAATATCCTAACATTCCTACAAGAGATCTTTCAGAAAACATTGTTTAACTGCTATGTAGATTATTAATCTACACATAGTCTGCGCTATGGAACAGCGAATTGTGAACTGTTGTATGGAAACAGCCAATCTGGACCGCTAACAACCCGTGAAGCATTTTGTCACAATGGAAACGGTATTCAGCTGAACAGGTCTAAGTCCGAGTGGCTGTAGGCGGGGTGGGATTGCCGTCCCCTGCCGCCACCTGGCTCTAGTACGGCCTCCATCCGCCCCCGCTTCCTGGATACTGGATAGTCTTCCCTGTCTGCAGCTGCGCGACTCTGCCCTGTCCTAGCTGTCTACTTCAATTCCTTACGGTACTGCTTAAATGCCACAGTACTTCTTACCTTCCATGGTAGACATACCAGGGTCGCCCGGGAGTATTACCCTACATTTGTTTCTTCAACAATTATTTATTCCACATAATGAAAATCACACACGTGAAAGAATCATCTACACCTCCAACTGTTCCACGAAATCTCTTTCCAGTTCTGTGACTTTCGGCCAGGTAGTTACATGGGCGTGTCTCTCCTGTTGGTACCAGTGCTCGTTTTGGTCACAAGGCAATTTCTTAACTGCGCGAGTCACCACCTTCTCTTCCTCAAGATATCCGACGACTGTTATCCTTTAATGGCCCAAAGAAGCGGAAGTCGTGTAGACCTAGGTAAGGGCTGTGGGAAGGATGGGGTAACGCTGTCCAATCCTGTTCTGTGATGTGTTCAGAAGTTTTCGAAAACATTTTGGGGAAACAATGATCACTTTTATCTTTTCAACTGAGCAACAAATATCGTTACATAATAGCTAAATAGGCTTTTACAACTTTTCGTATGTGCCAGTTAACTTACAAGAAAGACTTAGAGCAACCAGCGAGACGCAATTCATTACATCATAACATCTTTGACAGCTGTCATCGCTGCATGGTGCTAAGTGATCAGTCGCATCAGGTACATACGGATGGTCCTGTAGAAGACAGCGCAATAGCGATGTTATTGACTTCTTACTTTATCTTAATTTTCGTTTCAGTATGTTACATTTTACAGTGTAAACATAAAACAGGCACCTTAAGCAGATATTACAACTAGATACCTTAAGCAAACCGGCAACAAAAATTTTATAGATACGTTATACAAGTTGATAAGTAACCAGTGACGCCTTATACATACATACTGTTCCTCATAGGGCAGTTTAAAGTTATCGTTTTTTTTATTATATACCATTTTATGTTTTAATTCTTTGCAGCACAAATATAACGGTGGTTAAGCTTACAGCCAATACTGCAAATAAATAAATTGTTTTTATTATATGTCACTTTATGTTTTAATTCTTTGCAGCACAAATATAATGGTGGTTAAGCTTACAACCAATACTGCAAGTAAATACTTTTTCGTCATGTTTTTAATAAGCATTCATTCTGTTGGTTACGAATGATGCTTGGGGACGTCTACTGGGCGGAGCTTCCGGTATTTAACCACACCATTTCGTTGCTTCTCCACCAGTTGACAGCATCTGAAGATTTTAGCAGTTTCTGCTCCGTGGATCCTTTTCCACACACCAACCTTGGGTACAACTTCGTTTTATATTTATTACATTGTTTTATATTTTGTCTGTATGTCCCTCTAGACTTACAGTACCCTATAGCACGGAGTACGGTCTGAAGATGGTCCGCCTTTGCGCTGAAACTAGTACCCAGTAGATACCATTTGTGCGATCTGTCTTTCTGAGTACAGTAATGTGTTCAGAAGTATTCAAAATAGTGTGAGACCGAGCGTTATCGTGTTGATTCTTATTATCCCCTGAGTTATGGCACGGAAGTTGCGGGAAACGCTTCTTGGGTGTGGTTAATGTGTTAACGTACGCCTCCGAATTAATGGTACTGACTCTTAGCATCACGTCGACGAGAATCACATCCTCACAGTCGTCATTATGTTACTGGCGGAAACAATTGCATTGAAATTCAAGATGACGCCATTCCATCTAGTGTCGTTTAATTTCGACCTCAAACTGGTCGACCCAGGTTTCATTACATGTAACAACCGTGATCAAGAAGGCCTCCACCTCAGCTACAAAACGTTGCAACAACACAGAACAAATGTTTTTCCAGCGACATTTGCGTTCCACTGTGAGACCAGAAACCACCTTTGCACACTCTTTTTAATATCTAAGAGCGCGGATAACTGCATCCACACTTCTCTCGCCGATGGACAGCAGAAGCGCCAACTGCCTAATCGTAATGCCTCGATCCTCGCCAATGGGAACATCAGCACGCTGCAGCATGTCGGGTGCGACAGCCGTAGATGGTCCACCCGCTCACTGCAAACTGTGGAGGTGCGGCGAACCGGCTTCTGATGACCTCGCCCTGTGAGCCCAGCGACCAGCTGTACTCATGTCGATTGCAGACGCTCCATAGACAGCAGATGCTCTACACAATTCACATAATAGTTAGTGAATCCCCCCCCCCCCCCCCCCACACACAAAGTTTCTTTCTCCACAGTGAGAAATTCAGTGACAACACGCTACTTGAAATATACATCACTTACAGACACCATTTTGAAAGGGTGCTGCATCTGCGCTATCTGTCAATGGAAATTCTAAGCGCGCACTCGGGGAACTTCAGAGAATTCGTAACTAACGTTTCGCATTCGCAACATTGTCGTCTTCTGGAAAAATAAGATCTGCGGCGTTATTTCCCGGGCGACTCTCGTAACTGCTACTCTTGGCAAACCGAGACAGTGAAATAAATGGAAAATTTTATAGTAAAACCCTTATACTGCTTTAGAGCATTCTTTCCTCGCCAGCTTCCACACGTAGACATGTATCTTACGTTGTACTGTGCCACTCTTTCCTTGGTTCCTCATATCTCTCTCTCTCTCTCTTTCTCTCTCTCTCGTCCCGAAATATGTCTCTGTTTTATATAGAGTATGATGGTTTTATGGAGAGAGATGTGTCTATTGGAGGGTATCTCAAATCGTGACAACTTTTTTCTGTAGCTTCACTACACTCTTGAAATCTCCAACTTCCTGAAATCATTTCGTGTTGTGTAATTCGAAACTTTTAATACAATGTAAGTCCCAGTGTAAAAATTGCAGAAACTACATTTACGCTCTGAAGTGCGATAAACAAGACATGTGAATTTTTTATAACGGTCTTTCTAGTGCTTCTGTTTTCCGGCTGAAAGCATTGTGAATTATTTGAAATCCAAGTACTGACTTCTGTGGTTATTACGAAGCCGTTTCCATTGACGAACTTTTACCATTCTAAAAATTTAAAATAAGCAAATAAATAAATGGCCAACTTATTGCCTCTTATGCGTGAACGACGCATTACGCTTACATATCCGATCGCCTGGGCTATCCTTTTACTTGGGACTTCAACATGTACTCCGCTTCTTATTCCCTGCAAAAGAATGCAGCTTAACAGGTGTTGAAAGAATATGACGACATGATATTGAACAATGAAGCTATGTGTTACAGAAAACTGCTCCTCATGTGGTCCCGGCGGAGGTTCGACTCCTCCCTCAGGCTTGGGTGTGTGTGTTTGTCCTTAGGATAATTTAGGTTAAGTAGTGTCTAAGCTTAGGGACTGATGACCTTAGCAGTTAAGTCCCATAAGATCTCACACACATTTGAACATGTTTTTGCTCGTCATGTTCATCAACGACTTCTCTCACACTGCTGTTGTCAAGGGCTTCCCAAACTGTGTTCCGCGGAACAATGGTGTTGCGCGGGAGGTGAATAACAGCCCTGCGATAAACTATTAATAACTTGGCTGTTTTTTTTCAGCATTTTGATGATAATATTTTTTAAAGAATTAATTACGATTTCTGTGTTATTAGTATTGATTTAAAATTAATCACTAAATAAAACACATTTTTTTTCATTTTTATAAATTTCGTTAACCTTTAAAATAAAAAAAATGTTCCATCAAAAAACCAGGATTCTCAAAGTGTTCGCCAAAGTAAAAGTTTGGGGACACCTGCTCTAGTCCACAACGCACCACTACAGACTGATTCAGTCAGTGGCTAAGGAAATGGCACGCACTCAAGGTGACCGGCAGTGTTGCTCCAGGGAGGCCCTTACTCAGAAGTTGAGGGTTATTAGCGGACGAACTACACGGTAGAGGTGGTGTGATGCTGTAGAACATGAAGTTCAACAGACATAGAACGTGGAAGTTGCCTAAGAACCACAACAACGATTTTGCGTCATTTGCATTTGAGTCAAGTGGTAACGTGTAATTAAAAATACAAAAAAAACAAATATTCCATTAGCCTGCTGTGTTATTTCTGCTGGATTCAGTTGCCTTGGCCATTGTTATCAGTTACAAAAGCTAACATTTTCGATCATCTGTTTCAGTTTCATTGAGGGACAAGGTCATGATGATCAGATAGCTGTTCGAGCAGTCACAACAAATGGTTCAAATGGCTCTGAGCACTATGGGACTCAACTGCTGAGGCCATTAGTCCCCTAGAACTTAGAACTAGTTAAACCTAACTAACCTAAGGACATCACAAACATCCATGCCTGCGGCAGGATTCGAACCTGCGACCGTAGCGGTCTTGCGGTTCCAGACTGCAGCGCCTTTAACCGCACGGCCACTTCGGCCGGCCTGCAGTCACAACAAATTCTGCTTATGAAACCAAAAATACTTGACTGCTCATCTAACTGGATAACAGCAACCATCAAATTGTTACGAACATCTCCGGAAAGTATGGCTCAAATGGCTCTGAGCACTATGGGACTTAACATCTGATTTCATCGGTCCCCTAGAACTTAGAACTACTTAAACCCAACTAACCTAAGGACATCACACACATCCATGCCCGAAGCAGGATTCGAATCTGCGATCGTAGCGGTCGCGCGGTTCCAGACTGAAGCGCCTAGAACTGCTCGGCCACTTCGGCCGGCTCACCGGAAAGTAGTTTGTAAGTTTAATCCGTAAGCAGCCGCAGCAACTGTCGTCCAAGCACAAGTTCCCAAATGCATCGAACCATGTCTTTGTCCCATCGACAAACAGAAAACTAGTTCATTGTTTTTGGTACCGTTACTGGAGGTTCTCACGATATAATACTGCAAGTAATGTCTCATTACTGTAAAAAAAAGTCGTTTGTCTCGTGTTTCGTGTGTGCCGACTGAACTGTTGTTTCTTTCTTATCGTATACAAGTTAATTTCATTTAATTAAGAACAGAAGTAAAGTTACAGAAGTGTTTTCAGAACTAAAAGCTACAAATTAAGAAAAATAGGTGCCACTGTCATTCTCGCTCCAAGGTGCTAATATACCTGTTTAAGCGATGATATCATATATCAGAAGAGAGACATTTCTTTCGCTATGTAATGTAATAGAAGTACCAACGTTGTTGTAAAGAGGTCAATGTTGAACACTTACAAAACACAGATAAAAAGGATATAAATTACGTTGATGCGATTTCTGACATCAGTAGCTCGCTTCACACCAATCCGTAAGTAGCGAACTGAAGGAGTCGGGAAAGAATTAAATACGTCTAATCCGACTGAAAAAAATTAAGAAAGGGAACAAATAGAAAGACACATAACAAGAATGCAAGAAATCAAAGAACACAAGTCATTGCTGAAGTCGTCTCTAACGACCTCGTTGTCGACGGGACGTTAAACTCTATCATCCTCCTCCACTGCTGAAATAGAAAATGAAACAAGGAAGATGAAAGATCGGTTGCAAAGAGAAATATGGCCAGAGCGAGATACCTGAATAAAGGAAAAGCTTCATAACAAAGTCCTTATGCTGATTTTTCAGTGGCGTTTTACTTCGCTAATGTAAATTTTGAAATACAGCTTCATTAACAGTGCTTCAATTTTTATCAGAGGGCCTTCGTTGCGATAACACGACAGAAACGCTTATCTGCCAGAGGATATAATGTATTTATTGCTGTGGGAAACAACATGAATTTTGAATAATTAACACATGTTTTGCAACTTGTAGTTCATGTTTAATTTCACCCATTGAGGAGAAGAGACGATATTATTTCTTCTTCCGTAGAATTTTTGATGAAAAAAATTGTCTAACGTTTAAGTTGTGTAATGTGACGTTAAACTGTATAATTTTTTGGTATGACTGTAATTTCATGCAATTTGTGGTGTTCTTTGACACTGGTAGTGCCCACTTTGAAAACTGTACGTGTTAGCAATAAAAATAATTTCCACGTGTTGTATACACTATTGTACGATGTCATTTACAACAAAAATCAGCAAAATTCCCAGGTATACTGTAAGTTTTAACAGAAGCGTGCATTTTTTTTTGTTGTAATTCTATATGTGTTCCACAAGAAATTGGCAAATTTTGATGAAGGACTACCCATAACCCACAGATAAACATTTATGCTATTCGATAACCAACTGAAGCCCTAGTGATGAAGCTGAGCTTCGAAATTTCCATTCCGAACTAAAAACGCTGTAAATAATTGCTTTCCATTCACTTGGCCTCTATTTTGTTGTTGACGATTAAAAAATTCTGATCCCTTTGTCGCACGATGATAAACCGGAAGGCTTTTATATTGTTGAGAAATAAAGTTATTCAAGTATTCTATCATTGTGTACACTTGTGTATAAAAGAAGGAATCATATCTCTTTCACGTCCGTCCCCCCTACCCTTTGGTAGCAGAACCATATGATTTACCCGTAAATTCAAGAATAACTACGCTACAGTTATGTCCATAGATTCGGTGCGGGAAAACCATTTATGTGAAACGAACAAGTAGCCATCTGACGCAAAACAAAACTGCTCATCTGGTCGGGAAATTCAGTCCTCCTTCACAGTTCTGAGCCAGTGTTTGAATACAGTCCGGATGCACCCATCCATTTGTAAACAGAAAAATTCCGAGCCGCTCATGTAGCCTACAAAAAACATTTAGCGGAAGCTTCTCTGAAAAAGCCTCCCTTGCGCAGAGACGATGAGACTGATGACTGATGACTTCCATTTCTCGCAATTCAAATTTTGTGTGACAAATATAAAAACAAAAGGACGAATAATTAAAAATATATGGTGAAAACAGTGACAGAAAAAAAGGACAAGCATACTAAAATGCTCATAGATAAGCTGTTAAGTCAACAGCGGGTTGCTTGCCACGAAAGATTATACTGGTGAGTCCAAATGTCACTTAATGATATGGTGGGATTAGACGTAAGAAACAGGCGCCCACACGCACAATTATCAAAGAAATAGTTTGTCAAGAGGCATTTTGACAGGTATTATGTACGTCTCGCAGAGAAACTAAAGTAACATATTGTGTAGTCTGTTTAGCTATAGCGTTACAATACTACACATAGGTAGGCCCAGGCACAGACTACCTAGAAAGATCCTGCAAGATGTTGACCGCCGGTCCTCAGTAGCTATTAATACCGTACTGGGTATTTTTAGTTTATGTCTGTGTGCAGATGGATAAATGCTGTTTATGTTACGCTATAAGTTTAATTTGTCACAAGTGGTCAGTTGCCTGAAAGACATATACATTTATATACCGTACATTCTGATTTATTGATTCCGACATTGTAATTTTATGTTATAAACATATATGGTACTATCTGCCGTAATATGTATTTTATTCCTTACAATGTGTGTTGCTTCCTTGCTGATGGGTCTCGTATTACTCTTTCACCACTACAAGCACTTGGTATTATTGCATTAAGAACATTAGTATGCAGTTTTCAGTCATGTTACTGTATTCTGCCAAGTGTGTGTGTGTGTGTGTGTGTGTGTGAGAGAGAGAGAGAGAGAGAGAGAGAGAGAGAGAGAGGACTAACTAACAAACTAAAGAAATAGACAAAACGGTCTTGATTAAGTGTAAATAGAATTCATTGTCAGATCGACATAAATGTATCCCCAAAATTTTTGGTGCAATATTAGTAGATTACTAGCAAGCTCGGAATGGACAAGAATAGAAGGGAAATAGACAGCATCTTTTTCAGAGTCATCGAATCATTGTAGTATTAGTCTTGAACCACGGAAAACTATAGTCTGGATGCCCGGATGGCGAGTTGAACCCTCTCCGTCCCCTCACGTGTGTGATCCCCTCGGCAGCAGTAGTTTGAGGCACGGAGCCGACACCTCTCGAGTTTCCAGTGAAAGAGAACACCGGAGCTTTCCTGTCCGTGACTGACAGCCGAATTATCGACTGTGTCGCGTGATGGAGCCATTAATAGAACGAAATCGAAGGGCACGGCCATCGGTGTTACCTGTCGTGACGGACTGGAATGAAACATTAACCTCTTTACTGCCGGTCATTACCCTTATGGCTGCAGTCGGTCGCTAGTTCAATAATGACCTTCGCCAAGGGGTCATAGCAGTAGACAACAACGACTCATTGTTGTGTGAGGCGACCACGAAATTCTGCAAGAGCTCCATCCATTATGAGGTCGAGTGAAAGATGATGGCCGGCCGGAGTGGCCGAGCGGTTAAAGGCGCTACAGTCTGGAACCGCACGACCGCTACGGTCGCAGGTTCGAATCCTGCCTCGGGCATGGATGTGTGTGATGTCCTTAGGTTAGTTAGGTTTCAGTCGTTCTAAGTTCTAGGGGACTTATGACCACAGCAGTTGAGTCCCATAGTGCTCAGAGCCATTTGAACCATTTTGAAAGATGGTGGGCGTGCTCCTAGAAGATGGTTTTGCCTTCCTGGAAAAGGACATGAAGCTAATGAGATTATGATTCAAATGTTTCTGAGCACTATGGGACTTAACTTCTGAGGTCATCAGTCCCCTAGAACTTAGAACTACTTAAACCTAACTAACCGAAGGACATCACACACATCCATGCCCGAGGCAGGATTCGAACTTGCGACCGTAGCGGTCGCGCGGTTCGAGACTGTAGCGCCTAGAACCGCTCGGCCACCTCGGCCGGCAAAGGAGATTAAACTCAATCTTTCATCGATGACGTCGTCATTAGAGACGGGATACAAGCATTTAGAGTGGAGAAAGAAAGCATCTATTTCCTTAACAGACGAACCATCTCGGAATTAGTCTTAAACAATTCAAGGAACAACGGAACAGATAAATCTGCTTATTCTGGCGGGGACTCGGACCTCGTTTCTCCCGAATACGATCATAAAATTAGTCTCAAATGAAAGAAATATTTTGTTCTCACTCTATAGCCTCCGGTTAGTGGAGCGTACCTCTTCCGTTCAATGTTTTTTAGCGAAAGTAACTCGCTGGCGCGAATCCCGGACGCGCGTGGTAGGATCTCTAGACCACGCGCGCGCCAGCGGCAAACACTTGTGCAGCAGCAGTGAAGTCTCTTCATGATATCTGATCATGACAATGATGCCTCGTTACAGGAGAAGATACAGATATTCTCGTCCTACTGTGTACAAGGCATTAGAAGACTTGGAGATTACAGTTTCTAACAAAGGAGCACAGACTATTTTGCAAGGTCCATCTTTTTTTTTGTGGTTGTGTTATTAATTTTGCAATTAACTAACTTTATGATCGATAGATTGCAGAGGCAGGGAACGGTGTTGCCGAAGTGCTGCCAGTTACGCTTGACAAAGCACTGCGTGTGCCTGCGTCTCCGTGCATTTCGCATCACGGAGACTACGTGGAAAAATGAGATATCCGTAATTTTTCGCTATTGCCTTGTTTCATTTGGATCACCCTTGTTTAACTATTAAGTCTGAGTCAGATGTACAGGGTCCTTCAGGAGAATAGTACATATGTTAGGAGGTGGTAGTATAGATGTTAGTACAAACGAATTGCAATAAAAAATGCCATGTAACATCGGTCCAATTTTTATTGAGTACAGAGATTCAGCTGTTAGTATGTAACCCAAAATTTAAAGCAAGGCAAATGAGGACGTACACAATTGATTTTCAAAAATTCCACCGCCAACTTCTGAGCACTTTTAACTTCTCTTGACAACACCACGTGTAGCACTTCTGCGGTCGTTTTTGTGTTATTTTACGATAGCTGCAGTACTCATAATCCGAACGATCAAATCGGCTCTTGTGCTTCCTTTTTCTTTGTACACTTCGCCTTTGAACTATCCCCACAGGCAAAATTCCAAAGGGGTTAGATCCGCGGACCTTGGTGACCAAGAAACGTGCCCACGTTATATGGCATATTTTATTGCCATTCGTCTCTACTAGCATCTCCTAAAATATTTAGCATTTCTCCTGAAACACCTTGTACAATAGAAATGCAGGTCGACGGTTTTTAGACCAGTGGTATCCAGCCTTTTAGCGTACCTGAGCGACAGTGGAAGAGACGAGTATTCTTGGGCCGCACATAATATACGTGCCACTAACAACAACCGCTGAGAAAGAAAGGGGGACGATCGGAGAGATACAGTTAAAACATTAAGTAATCTAGAATAAATTAATTCGTGATTCTAAAAAAATAATGTAAGTAATTTGACATTTTATGTATAAGAGTTCATTAATAATTTTATATACAAATAATTAAAAAGCGTAGAACCGAGGTGACTTTTGGCACTGAATTTTGGGAACTAATCTGTCAATATGAGGTTCAGTCGAAGGGGTTGCGAGTGTCAGGATATTCTCAAGGCGTTCATCTCAGATTTTGGTTCAATTTTTAGTCTTTGTGTGTTTTACTCTTGAAAAGAACTGTTCATAAACTTACGTGCTTCCAGACAAACATAACACATATAACTCATGAGTGTCCAGCAAGGGATTTTTCTCTCTGAGCATGTATAATATGTAGAATCCACCAACGATAATATGTAGAATCCACCAACGGTAAATGATCAATTTTTTTTGAAAAATGGATCTCAGACTGCAACTCTGCGCATTGCATCTGAAAATCTCCTTGCAACGTGTCTAAATTGTTTGTACAAGGTGTCGCATACGTAAAAAATTTTGATTGATTTTCAGATTCCTACACCAAATCCAAAAATATGACTGCCTATGTACCTCGTCTTCAGGATTATATTTAGCTAATGTGTTCAAATGAAAAAAAAAAAAAAAAACAAATTGTTGGCATTTACTTGCGTTTTTCATTATTCAGTTTCAGTTGGAACGCGTTTATTGTTTTGAAACATTGCGCTGATGAGTAGTTTTCTACCTCAAAGACGCCTGGTTAAATCACCTGCACGAGAAGTGAAATATACCAAAAAAGCTAAATCCGACGCCCAGTTGGCGCTGTCAAGTTCTGGCACAAATTTGATTTAATTAATTATGCTATAAAATATTTTTAGCATTAGGCCCCGACTGAGCCACTTCACTTTTGTAAAATGTAACATATCATTATATTCAGCATCCAGACACCTCAGGCATTTCTAAAACTGGCGATGGTTCAACCCCATAGATGGCTAGTCCGTGGGCTGTCGAATGAAGAAACTGATTGGAATTAAAGCTCATCTCTTTATACCGATCATCTGTTGTAGTAGGAATTGTTCACGATAGTAAATAGATTTCGTGGAAGTACATTACAGAGACTTTCATGTTCAAATGTAGTTCTTATTTTTAGTAGTGGGTATGATAGCAAATTAACGTGTCACAACAGAATTACGGTACTGTTAGATAGACAACATTCGCAGTAATTGCAATCCACATGGAGATTTCTAACATCTGTCAGCTTCTAGTTATCAGAACTACGGTGAAAAACGTTATTTATCACAATTTACAAACATAATACAGAATTTCCTTGTATTTCCATAAATTAATTTCAATATACGTTTCTAAATCTCTAGGTTTACAGCTGCAACTAAAGCAACTGTAAGACAACAGACCAGCGCGTGTGGTGGATTGGCCGGTCGCAAGAACGAGATTATGCGGGTTCAGGTATAACACGGGAGGCAGTATTAGGTATGGGATGGATCAATGAGAGAAAGCATCGTGTGGCGAGGATCTCAAAAGGAAAAGATTAAATGTATCATGTTGTGTTGTGGTTTTCAATCCAGAGACTGGTTTGCTGCAGCTCTCCATGCTACTCTATCCTGTGCAAGCCTATCCTGTACAAACTTCTTCATCTCCCAGTACCTACCGCAACCTACATCCTTCTGAATCTGTTTAGTGTATTCGTCTCTTGGTCTCCCTCTACGATTTTGACCCTCCACGCATCCCTCCAATACTAAATTACTGATCCCTTGATGCCTCAGAACGTGTCTTAACAACCAATCCCTTCATTTTGTGCCATAAATTCCTCTTTTTCCCAATTCTATTCAGTACCTCCTCATTATTTATGTGATCTACCCATCAAATCTCCGTCCGCAGCTCTTGGTCGTGCGGTAGCGTTCTCGCTTCCCACGAGCGGGTTCCCGGGTTCGATTCCCGGCGGGGTCAGGGATTTTCTCTACCTCGTGATTACTGGGTGTTGTGTGATGTCCTTAGGTTAGTTAGGTTTAAGTAGTTCTAAGTTCTAGGGGACTGATGACCATAGATGTTAAGTCCCATAGAGCTCAGAGCCATTTGAACCATTTGAACCATCAAATCTTCAGCATTCTTCTGTAGCACCACATTTCCAAAGCTTCTGTTCTCTTCTTGTCTAAACTATTTATGGTCCACGTTTCACTTCCATACATGGCTACACTCCATACAAATACTTTCATAAACGACTTCCCGACACTTAAATCTATACTCGATGTTAACAAATTTCTCTCCTTCAGAAACGCTTTCCTTGCCATTGGCAGTCTACATTTTATATCCTCTCTACTTCGACCATCATTGGTTATTTTGCTCCCCAAATAGCAAAACTCATTTACTACTTTAAGTGTCTCATTTCATAATCTAATTCCCTCAGCATCATCCGACTTAATTCGAATATATTCCATTATCCTCGTTTTGCTTATGTTGATGTTCATCTTATATCCTCCTTTCAAGACACTGTCCATTCCGTTCAATTGCTCTTCCAAGTGCTTTGCTGCCTCTGACAGAATTAAATTGTCATCAGCGAACCTCAAAGCTTTTATTTCTTCTCCACGGATATTAATTCCTACCCAAATTTTTTTCTTTTGTTTCCTTTACTGCTTGCTCAATAAACAGATTTAATAACACCCTTCTCAACCACTGCTTCCCTTTCGTGCCCCTCGACTCTTACAACTGCCATCTGGTTTCTGTACAAGTTTTAATTACCTTTCGTTCCCTATATTTTACCCCTGCCACCTTCAGAATACCAAAGGGAGTATTCCAGTCAACATTGTCAAAAGCTTTCTCTAAGTATACAAATGCTAGAAACGTAGATCTATCATCTAAGATAAGTCATAGGGTCAGTACTGCTTCGCCTTTTCCAACATTTCTGTGGAATCCAAATTGATTGTCCCCGAGGTCGTCCTCTACCAGTTTCTCCATTCATCTGTAAAGAATTCGTGTTAGTATTTTGCAACCGTGACTTATTATACTGATAGTTCTGTAATTTTCACACCTGTCAACACCTGCTTTCTTTGGGATTGGAATTATTATATTCTTCTTGAAATCTGAGGGTAATTCGCCTGTCATACATCTTGCTCACAAGATGGAAGAGTTTTGTCAGGGCTGGCCCTCCCAAGGCTATCAGTAGTTCTAATGGAATGTTCTCTACTCCCGGGGCCTTGTTTCGACTGAGGTCTTTCAGTGCTCTGTCAAACTCTTCACGCAGTATCATATCTCCCATTTCATCTTGATCTACTTCCTCTTCCATTTCCATAATATTGCCCTCAAGTACATCGCTCTTGTATAGATCGCCTATATACATCTTCCACCTTTCGGCTTTCCCTTCTTTGCTTAGAACTGGGTTGCCATCTGAGCTCTTGATAGTCATACAGGTGGTTTTCTTTTCTGCAAAGGTCTCTTTAATTTTTCTGTATGCTGTACCTATCTTACCCCCAATGATATATGTTTCTACGTCCTTGCATTTGTCATCTAGTCATCCCTGCTTGGTCATTTTGCACTTCCTGTCGATCTCATTTTTGAGACATTTGTATTCTTTTTTGCCTGCTTCATTTACTGCATTTTTATATTTTCTCCTTTCATCAATAAAATTCAGTATTTCTTCTGTTACCGAAGGGTTTCTACTTGCCCTCGTCTTTTTACCTACTCGATCCTCTGCTGCCTTCACTGTTGCATCCCTAAAAGCTACCCATTCTTCTTCTACTGTATTTCTTGTCTCTGTTCTTGTCAATCGTTCTCTAATGCTCTCCCTGAGACTCTCTAAAGTGTCTGGTTCTTTCAGTTTATCCAGGTCCCATCTCCTTAAATTCCGACCTTTTTGTAGTTTCTTCAGTTTTAATCTACAGTTCATAACCAATAAATTGAGGTGAGTCCACATCTGCCCATGAAAATGTCTTACAATTTAAAAGCCGGTTGCTAAACCTCTATCTTACCATTATATAATCAATATGAAACCTTCCAGTGTCTCCAAGCCTCTTCCACTGATGCAACCTTCTTTCATGATTCTTAAACGCAATGTCAACTATGATTAAGTTCTGCACTGTGCAAAATTCTACAAGGCGGCTTCCTCTTTCATTTCTTACCCCCAGTCCATATTCACCTACTACTTCTCCTTCTCTTCCTTTTCCTAGTATCGAATTGTCAGTGCCCCATGATTATTAAATTTTCATCCCCCTTCACTGTCTGAATAATTTCTTTTATCTCGTCATACATTTCTTCAATTTCTTCTTCATCTGCAGAGCTAGTTTACATATAAACGTGTGCTACTGTGGTAGATGTGGGCTTCGTGTCTATCTTGGCCACAATGATGCGTTCACTATGCTGTTTGTAGTAGCTTACCCGCACTCCTATTTTTTGTTATTCATTATTAAATCTATTCCTGCATTACCCATATTCGATTTTGTATTTATAACCCTGTATTCACGCGACCAGAAGTCTTGTTCCTCCTGCCACCGAACTTCACTAATTCCCACTATGTATCTAACTTTAACCTATCCATTTCCTTTTTTAAATTTTCTAACCTACCTACTCGATTAAGGGATCTGACATTGCAAGCTCCGATCCCTAGAACGCCAGTTTTCTTTCTCCTGATAACGACGTCCTCCTGAGTAATCCCTGCCCGGAGATCCGAATGGGGGACTATTTTACCTCCGGAATATTTTACCCAAGAGAATGGCATCATCGTTGAACTATTGAGTAGTATTTCATGTCCTCGGGAAAAATTTCGGCTGTAGTTTCCCCGTGCTTTCAGCCGTTCGCAGTACTAGCACAGCAAGGAAGTTTTGGTTAATGATACAATGCCAGATCAGTCAATCTTCCAGACTGTAGCCCCCGAAACTACTGAAAAAAGTGCTGCCTCTCTTCAGGAACCACAAGTTTGTTTGGTTTCTCAACAGATATCCCTCAGTTGTGATTGCACCTATGGTACGACTATCTGCATCGCTGTGTCATGCAAGCCTGCCCAACAACGGCAAGCCCTATGGTTCATAGGGGTATGGGGGGGGGGGGGGGGGGAATTTATCATAATGTTATAAATAAACGGAATTCTACGTGACGTTTTTTTAAACTGATTTTATGAGATGGTCTATTTTTGAGAATCTCAAGAGGAAAATATTAAATTTATGATAATGTTAATAAAGGGAATTTTATGGGCTTCGTCGACCGGTGTGGCCGAGCGGTTCTAGGCGCTTCAGTCTGGAACCGCGCGGCCACTACGGTCGCAGGTTCGAATACTGCCTCGGGCGTGGATGTGTGTGATGTCCTCAGGGTAATTAGGTTTAAGTAGTTCTAAGTTCTAGGGGACTGATAACCTGAATAGCGCTCAGAGCCATTTGAACCATTTTTATGGGCTTTATCTCTTTTTTTACCGATCGTATGAGATGATCACTTCTTGGGCCGCATTGACACTCGCTTTGGGCTGCATGCGGCATGAAAGCCGCAGGTTTGGACACCCCTGCTTTAAACGAGGAGCTTGGAAGTTTAGGTCACTACAATCATGTCCACTCACTTAACATGCGTAGTCAATAACATGTTAGACGAACCTGTGATTTACGTATGAAGCATTTAGTGCGTGAAGAACTTGCGCTACGTGCTAGGGCATTCTCACGTCGTAAAGCAGTGTTGATAATACACTGAAGGGAGAGGATAAGCTTGAAAATGGTTCAAATGGCCCTGAGCACTATGGGACTTAACATCTGAGATCATAAGTCCCCTAGACTTAGAACTACTTAAACTTAAGTAACCTAAAGACATCACACAAATCCAAGCCCGAGGCAGGATTCGAACCCGCGACCGTAGCGGTCGCGCGGTTCCGGACTGAAGCGCCTAGAACCGCTCGGCCACCGCGGCCGGCAGGATAAGCTTGACTTCTACAGTTTGTGAGAAGTGGCTTCTATTACTGTTAACGACAGTGTGACGCAGCTTAGACTCTTTACATGAAATGTATTCGCAGTTGCGAATATGTCGAACCGACAGCAGTATAATGGAACGACGACAATGAAAATTTGTGCAGGACCGGGACTCAAACCCGGTTTTCCCGGTTATTGCGAGGGAAATCCGGGTTTGAGTCCCGATCTGGGACATATTTGCATTGTTGTCATTCCATTATACAGCTGACATGTGTTTCATGACGGCTGTAGTGCACGTCCGAAGTAACTTTGCTTTGTATTTCTGAACAACGCAGGCACTGCAATATCGTATCACACTCTTTAGTTTATAATACGGGACGCATGCTTTTCAAACCATAATAGTGCCCGTCACGTTATCATCAGCACTAAGTATACTAAAGTGTGACTTGTAAGAGAACAGTTCTTCGTTTCTGTGTTCATCATAAGCTGAAACATGGCTAAGGTTCCAACGTACATTTTGGTGCCACATTGGAAATGAATTATCGCACTGCTGTGAATTCTGCTGATACTCTGAACAGAAGTTACTACATGATCGAATATATTCCAGAGACGTACACTCCTTTTAGCACACTCCTTGGGTTAGCGACAACACACACAGCGCCCGATTTGATGTTTCTGCCTGTGAAGACACACCTTTCTATCCTCCTTTGTAGACATCAATGCAGAATCGACAAAAAATACATCTAAACTGATATATGTTGCGCAAACGAAACTTAAGGTATACACCCAATTCCAATGATATCCTGGCGTGTAGGATCAGTTATTTCATAACTTATTTATAGCAATGCGTTGAATGTACAAAGGTTGGTGAAAACGGAACGCAAAATTAAATTTACTCGTATCTTGGTACTAGTAATCACTATGGTAGTAAAGTGTTATGTGCAAAACCTTGGTTGTTTATCATGCAACCTGTAATTTATTCATTTTTTGTTGTTGTTTCAGGTGAGTCATGATCGATGCCAATATGTGATGATGGAATTCCTGAGAAATTCGATGAAATATGAGCAACGTGGACTCACAGTAAGCTATTACCATCCATGGAGAAAATACAATAATCTTATTTATATAGCTCGTAGTGTTCAACGGTTTCAGCGTGATTATTGTAACATCCAGGAGCAGCCGGGTTGTGGTAGTCCGTCAACCGCTACAATCGATGATGATGATGTGTTAGGGAGGTCACGAGGTGGGATCCCTGCCGGACTGCAAATTCTTTAATCTAACCTTCACCTCTCAACAACGTGAAGAGTCTCCAGGAACGACACGTGTTTCGGTTTCCACGTTAAACAGTAGGTCCCCTTTCGTCGGTTGATAATGGGTGGGTTAGTGACAAGTAAGTCGCCGAAGTGGCGTCCAATCGAAAGACTTATATTCGTCTATTGAGTCACACGTAATTATTATATCATTGAGCAAGTCATCCAAAATGACAACTGCATCACCATGAGACAGTTTATTAAAAAGACGGGTGTGCCCAATCTCCTGTGTTAACCCCAGCGGAACGACTACCATTTAAGAAAATGGTTTCGTCATTAGTTTGCACGCTTTTTGAGAAGGGATGTGATGGAGATCGATAAAAAAACCTCCGTAATAATCTTGAAAACTAAACAGTGCTTTAATGGAATCATCACCTGTGATAAAACTCTCTTTCTCTCTCTCTCCCTCTCTCCCTCTCTCCCTCTCTCCCTCTCTCCCTCCCTCTCTCCCTCCCTCCCTCCCTCCCTCCCCCTCTCGTAGCATTTATCTGTAGTACAGAATCCTCTGTTTTCATCATTTGGTAAATTTATTTTGTCTTTGTAGCCGGATGCCATTGTTGTTGCAAACGTAGTGAGTTAACATTAGGGTGGGAAGTCATAGGCACCGTATGTATGTGAATTGTGTAAACTTTGTGCTGTGTATTATCGTATTTTCTGAGACAGAGATAATGTTACATGCTATTAGGTAGGTGCCTCTAGCTCAATTACTCATGAGTGTATGATCCTTTTGATTAATTGAAACCTTATTTCCGTCCAGACACAAATAAATGTTCGTTAAAGGTAGTGTTGGGGAGCCATTCTGATCTAAGACTGCTGAACCATCGATCACTATTCAGGAAGATACGTCTGAGCTGCGGCCAAGATGCACACGTCTCACTGGACGATCACATATCCAGATGTAATCAACAGTATTACTTGATGAAGTGATGGGCGAATGGAGGGGAGAGCAACTTCATTTCAGTGGAGTAATCCTCAAACCATTCTGATAAAATTCGGAAACAATGGGGCGCCGAATTGTACTTCTGAAGGGTGAGCTTTGGGTATCTAGATAAATAAACAAGTCGCATGGTTGGACATGTCTCACGCGATAATACCTCCACCATCTACCCTTTTGGGAAAAAAATGGCTCTGAGCGCTATGGGACTTAACATCTGATGTCATCAGTCCCCTACAACTTAGTACTACTTAAACCTAACTAACCTAAGGACATCACACAGCCGGCCAGTGTGGCCAAGCGGTTCTAGGCGCTTCAGTCTGGAACCGCGCGACCGCTACGATCGCAGGTTCGAATCCTGCCTCGGGCATGGATGTGTGTCATGTCCTTAGGTTAGTTAGGTTTAAGTAGTTCTAAGTTCTAGGGGACTGATGACCTCAGCAGTTAAGTCCCATAGTGCTCAGAGCCATTTTTTGACATCACACATATCAATGCCCGAGGCAAGATGCGAACCTGCGACCGTAGCGGTCGCACGGCTCCAGAATGTAGCGCCTAGAACCACCTCGGCCACACCGACCGGCCCCTTGTGGCAAGTGGAATACATTGACCCATGTTCTTTTCGACCTATGTGTACCCTGTTAATGTTGTGTTGACGCGTACAGCCGATTATCTGCCCAAACGACCTTTTTCTGTGCTTGCTAATCTCTGCAGCCTGTACTGTTACAATCCATAATAGTCGATGGTGACTTGGTCATCAAAAGTTGTTGGGGTATTAGTGTGAAAAGCCCAGTACTTAAGCGATTGTGGAGATGGACTGCTCAGCACGTTGGTCATCCACCATGTGGTGACAATCAAATACACTGATGTCACACGTCGTGCTCGTTCAGGCGCTCTGCTGTCATGCTGATGGCCTCTGCAGCTTGTGCAAAAAACATGGCACTGTTGCAGATACTCAATCCCGTTTTGAGTGCTGAGAGAGCGCAATTCATTGTTCCAAAGGGACGGCTGCCTCAGTTGACTTTCGCATGGGGCCCTATTCTGCAGCTCCGCCGATGGCATCGGTAGGCGGGCGCACCGAGCTGCCTTGTTTTCAAAGGAGAGCGCGGACGTTATTCTGTAAGCATTTCGGAAGCGATACCGCACCGTTCTAGTGAACCGAGGCACTGTTATCAATTCTCCAAGCGCCAACCAATAAAAAGCAAGCAGCTGTAGATCCGCACATGTGCACTGCAGTGCGCACAGCGCCACAAACATGAAGTGGCTAGCAGCAACACAGGCACACTATTCTTCGTAGTACCGGAAAGTGTGTTTAGAGTACGTTGTACTGCTCAGATTTTGCTGACCACATTTTTCCATGCACCCATAATAACGACAGGGTATTTGACTGTGTTCTGGAAACTGTCATAAATGCCATATTATGTCATTTTATTCTCATTCACATCGACATCTTGTTTTGGATTTTACGTTTAGGAATATGAGTTAGGAATAGTGTGTAGTACCACATTGTGCAAATACATCTGTAAAAACACCCGAAAAGTTGTTTAAGACATTGTCAAACAACAAGAAAATGCATAAAATGTGGTTGTAGCTTACTCATAAAGATCCAAATGATGAAGTAACCTACTTCCCTCTATGATACATCAATGATTTGGGTCTTAAAAACAAAATTTAAAAAACACCTTTATGAGATGGCGAGTGCAAAAAAATGGCTCTGAGCACTATGGGACTTAACATCTGTGGTCATCAGTCCCCTAGAACTTAGAACTACTTAAACCTAACTAACCTAAGGATATCACACACACCCATGCCCGAGGCAGGATTCGAACCTGCAACCGTAGCGGTCGTGCGGTTCCGGACTGAGCGCCTAGAACCGCTAGGCCACCGCGGCCGGCCTGGCGAGTGCAACTATTGAAGTTAGCCGTAGTTCATAACATGCGTCTGATGAATGAAAATGTTTCATATATGATGGTATAGTCTAAAAATAGTATGGCGGGGATCTTTCATCTCTATGTACTGTTGTTAAGGATTAGATCGCAGATAAATACTTGTGGCAAACAAGACTTTAAAGATCATTGCTGCTACTGTCATTCGCAGTAATTTTTGTTGTCACGTTCCTGTCTAACCACACACTCGACCATCACTACGTATTCGGAAAGAAATGTGAATTTTTATGAGAAGAAAAAAATATAAATGTCACTGTCATTTGCTCCATGCACAGCAATTTCATCTATCATTACTTAAGTGTACGGAAATTACGAAATCGAAGATATTCATTATTGAGAAAGCGCGCTCTTACAAGTAAATGACAACGAATATTTCAGAAAAATTCTAAACTTTCACCAGTAACGAAGTCTCAGAATGCTTTACAAAAGCGAAGAGGAAAAAAACGATGATTTCATACCAAGCAGGATGCGATCCTACGACGTTTTGCACAGCAGTTCGACCTGTCACCACAAAGATTCCAAGACTTCCTAGTTGTAGCTTAGAAGTTATGAGAGGTCAGTGATGACTCGTGCTAAATTTTACCAATGCGCTACAGTATAACAAAAGTAAACAGATTGTGTTTCACCTTGTCATCATGATTCGCGCGATTTAATGTTGTTGCAATATCAGCTTTACCTAATCGACTAAGGTCAAGTAGGACGTTTATACGTTTCAAAAATGGTTCAAATGGCTCTGAGCACTATGGGACTGAACTTCTGAGGTCATCAGTCCCCTAGAACTTAGAACTACTTAAACCTAACTAACCTAAGGACATCACACGCATCCATGCCCGAGGCAGGATTCGAGCCTGCGACCGTAGCGGTCGCGCGGTTCCAGACTGAAGCGCCTAGAACCGCACGGCCACAACGGCCGGCGTTTATACGTATATGATTTCCTATACGTACATACTGAATGTTCTCCTTTATTCACTTTTTTGTATCACTTCCTGCAGAATTTTTACTAACAAGGGTTGTAATTGCAACTAAATTGAATATATTAATTTTGTGTAAATAAATTGAACTGATTAAATATGCTGTATTTAAATTTTATAATCAATAGTTTAACAGTGTGGCGAATGAAATTAAATAGAAAAAATTGATGATAGCGTTGAGAATCGAACCCGAGCCGAGAAATCGCCAGTTGTAGCTTTCGACTACTGGGCCACGGGACAGTTACGTAAACTGATTCTACGCTTGCGTAATTCTTACACGCATCTGCAGAAAAAAATATTGACCTGCTGCTGTGAGCAACGTAGCACTCATCAGCGCCGGCAGGGGTGTCGTCGAAAATAGACAGCTGTGTTCCTTCTTTGACTCGATCGTAGCGCGACTGACCATCATTTCAGCACTCGACACTGATTCGTAGTTACTGCGGAGAGAGAGAACTACATAACGTGCTGTCATCCATTTTTTTGCATAAATGACATAATTTTAGTGCAATATTTGAAGTGTGCTGTAGCGCATTAGCACATGATCACTTTGGAAAATATATATTTGGGCACTGACTTCAGATTTCGAACTGCACATCCCCTACCACATAATCTTCGTTCAAAATGGAGGTCAGCCCTTCATATTATTATTATTATTATTATTATTATTATTATTATATGTGTGATTCTGTTCATTCAGACATATCTGAAACAAAGACACCACACGTGTAGTAGTTAATGTATACGCCTTGATGGCATTTCACGAGACCATCGGTGTGGATAGGACCTCTTGCGGAAATCATGCTAAATGATGTGAGCAATGGGGATGAAAGACAGAGGGAAGTTAAGGAAATAGTGTGCGACAAGTCGGGAATTTGGGATAGATGGGAAGCGTGCTCCGGTAGCCGAAGCAGTTAAGGTGACCGCTCGCATAGAATGCGCAGTCTAGGTACGAGTCGTGGTACGGCACAAATTTTCACTTGTTGCCACTGAATTATTTCAGTGCCCACATGCGGCTGACGTCGGCATTTCTCTTTCATTATCTTCTTACAACAGTTCTCCTCTCCCCTCCCGCACCAACTGCCAATTAGTATTTTTATGGTAGAGTAGTTTTGGAGAGACGATCTAGTAGGTACTAGATTCAGCAGTTTGTACTTGTGACTTTTTCTTTTCATTTTCCCAAGCGCGCTAGGTGGCGCAGTAGTCAGCACACTGGACTCGCATTGGGGAAGAGCGGAGTTCAAATCTGTTCCAGCAGGACATCCTTATTTGGTGTTTTCTTTGTTTAAAATGACTGTCGCGATTTTTATTTCGACATTGCTAATTTGCGCTCCCTCCCTTCTCCTATCCAAGCTTTTGCTCTGTTGCTGATGACCTCTTTGTCGATGGGACGTTAAACCATAATCTTCCTCGCTTTATTTCTCGACTGAGGAATATCTTCACAATACGTTCTGGCCTCGTTGAAACTTGCTTGGAGCTAAAATGTACTATTTGGTTGTTTGTTTTGTTTCATTTGGCTTCCAGAGTTTGTACTCTATTTAGCTATCTAGAACGCATGTTTCCGCAGAACACACAATTGTAAAAAGAAAATAAAAAAACACATGTTTACAAAACTGAAAGCGCAAGTCGTCAACTTTTAACAAATAGAGTGAGACGTAAACTAGACATATCTATGTAATCAATACACATTACTTCTTAAATTTAATAATAAGTTATACAGGTGAATAATAACATGAGTCCAAAGGATTTTTCCCTATACTCTTAAGAAAACTGACCATTACTTTACACAGGCAAATGTCTTTAGAAACCAAAAGAGAAGACACTGATTGAGGGAGGAGGTAAACCATACTCTTCAATGTCCTCAGAAATTTAGAGCGTTCATTGTCGAATATGGAACACGGAAACAAGATGTGGTTTACAGCGGCTTCTGACTTAGAATCACACTCCCTGGCAGGGGAAACGTAAATGTAGATTCTACTCAGATGCAGGGAAAACGAGGCATGGTTACAGCGGTGTCGAATGCTGGTGGAAATCGTAGATAGGTACAAATGCGTTCTCTTAAACCACGGCCTTGTAGTGATTTAAGGTTGTAGCGCCTCATAATATCCACCTTTCGTTTGTTGGGACAGTCCACATATCTTGCCATTGATGTTTTTCACATCGAGAACATTCCTGTAGATGCAACTTGCTTCACTAAGACATCAACTTCTTCATTATATTGGATGCCAGCGTGGGACTCTACCCAGAGCAGAATGATTTTTCTGCCCCTTCTGTTTACGGCAAATATATTCCACGGCTTGTGTGTCTCAGCGATACAGATAGCCGTACCGTAGGTGCAACCACAACGGAGGGTTATCTGTGGAGAGGCCAGACAAACGTATGGTTCCTGAAGAGAGGCAGCACCCTTTTCAGTTGCTGCAGTGGCAACAGTCTGGATGATTGACTGATCTAGCCTTGTAACACTAACCAAAACAGCCTTGCTGTTCTGGTACTGCGAACGGCTGAAAGCAAGGGGAAACTACAGCCGTAATTTTTCCCGAGGGCATGCACCTTTACTGTATGGTTAAATGATGGCGTCCTCAAGGGGTAAAATATTCCGGAGGTAAAATAGTCCCTCATTCGGCTCTCCGGGCGGGGACTACTCAGTATGACGTCGTTATCACGAGAAGGAAAACTGGCCTTCTACGTATCGGAGCGTGGAATGTCAGATCCCTTAATCAGGCAGGCTAGGTTAGAAAATTTAAAAAGCGAAATGGATAGATTAAAGTTAGATATAGTGGGAATTTGTGAAGTTCGGTGGCAGGTGGATCAAGACTTCTGGTCAGGTGAATACAAGGTTATAAATACAAAATCAAATAGGGGTAATGCAGGACTCGGTTTAATAATCAATAAAACAATAGGAGTGCAGGTAAGCTACTACAAACAGCATAGTGAACGCACTATTGTGACCAAGATAGACACGAAGCCCACGCCTACTACAGTAGTACAAGTTTATATGCCAACTAGCTCTGCAGATGATGAAGAAATTGATGAAATTTACGATGAGATAAAAGGAATTATTCAGGTAGTGAAGGGAGACGAAAATTTGATAGTCATGGTCGACTGGAATTCGAGAGTAGGAAAACGGAGAGAAGGAAACATAGTAGGTGAGTGTGGATTCTGGGTAAGAAATGAAAGAGGAAGCCGTCTGGTAGAATTTTGCACAGAGCATAACTTAATCATAGCTAACACTTGGTTCAAGAATCATAAAAGAAGGTTGTATACATGGCAGAATCCTAGAGATACTAGAAGATATCAGATAGATTATATAACGGTAAAACAGAGATTTAGGAACCAGGTTTTAAATTGTAAGACATTTCCAGGGGCAGATGTGGACTCTGACCACAATCTATTGGTTATGAACTGTAGATTAAGACTGAAGAAACTGCATAAATGTGTGGATTTAAGGAGATGGGACCTGGATAAACTGACTAAACCAGGGGTTGTTGGTTGGTTGGTTGGTTGGTTTTGAGGAAGGAGACCAGACAGCGAGGTCATTGGTCTCATCGGATTAGGGAAGGACGGGGAAGGAAGTCGGCCGTGCCCTTTTAAAGGGACCATCCCGGCATTTGCCTGGAGTGATTTAGGGAAATCACGGAAAACCTAAATCAGGATGGACGGACGCGGGATTGAACCGTCGTCCTTCCGAATGCGAGTCCAGTGTCTAACCACTGCGCCACCTCGCTCGGTCCAGGGGTTGTACAGAGTTTCAGGGAGAGCATTAGAAAACGATTGACAGGAATGGGGTAAAGAAATACAGTAGAAGAAGAATAGGTAGCTTTGAGAGATCAAATAGTGAAGGCAGCAGAGGATGATCGAGTAGATAAAAAGACGAGGGCTAGTAGAAGTCCTTGTTTAACAGAAGATATATTGAATTTACTCGATGAAAGGAGGAAATATCAGAATACAGTAAATGAAGCAGGCGAATAGGAATACAAATGTCTCAAAAATGAGATCGACAGGTAGTGCCAAATTCGTTAACCAGGGATGGCTAGAGGACAAATGTAAGGATGTAGAGCCATATCTCAATAGGGGTATGATAGATACAGCCTACAGGAAAATTAAAGAGACCTTTGGAGAAAAGAAGACCACCTGTATGAATATCAAGAGCTCAGATGCAAAACCAGACCTAAACAAGGAAGGGAAAGCAGAAAGGTGGAAGGAGTATATACAAGATCTACACAAAAGCGATGTACTTGAGGGCAGTATAATGGAAATGGAATAGGACGTAGATGAAGACGAAATGGGAGATAGGATGTTGTTGTGATCTTCAGTCCTGAGACTGGTTGGATGCAGCTCTCCATGCTACTCTATCCTGTGCAAGCTTCTTCATCTCCCAGTACTTACTGCAGCCTACATCCTTCTGAATCTGCTTAGTGTATTCATCTCTTGGTCTCCCTCTACGATTTTTACCCTCCACGCTGCCCTCCAGTACCAAATTGGTGATCCCTTGATGCCTCAGAACATGTCCTACCAACCGATCATTTCTTCTAGTCAAATTGTGCCACAAGCTCCTCTTCTCCCCAATTCTATTCAATACCTCCTCATTAGTTATGTGATCTATCCATCTAATCTTCAGCATTCTTCTGTAGCATTTCTCTGCCTCGTGATGACTGGGTGTTGTGTGATGTCCGTAGGTTAGTTAGGTTTAAGTTGTTCTAAGTTCTAGGGGACTGATGACCATAGATGTTAAGTCCCATAGTGCTCAGAGCCATTTGAACCATCTTCTGTAGCACCACATTTCGAAAGCTTCTATTCTCTTTTTGTCTAAACTATTTATCGTCAACGTTTCACTTCCATACATGGCTTCACTCCATACAAATACTTTCAGAAAAGGCTTCCTGACACTTAAATCTATTAAATCTATACTCGATGTTAACAAATTTCTCTTCTTCAGAAACGCTTTCCTTGCCATTGACAGTCTACATTTTATATCCTCTCTACTTCGACCATCGTCAGGTATTTTGCTCCCCAAATAGCAAAACTCCTTTACTACTTTAAGTGTCTCATTTGCTAATCTGATTCCCTCAGCATCAGCCGACTTAATTCGACTACATTCCATTATCCTAGTTTAGTTCTAATGGAATATGGTCTACCCCCGGGGTCTTGTTTCGACATAGGTCTTTCAGTGCTCTGTCAAACTCTTCACGCAGTATCATATCTCTTCACGCAGTAGAGGAAGCCGCCTGGTAGAATTTTGCACAGAGCACAACTTAATCATAGCTAACACTTGGTTCAAGAATATAAAAGGAGGTTGTATACCTGGAAGAAGCCTGGAGATACTGACAGGTTTCAGATAGATCATACAATGGTAAGACAGAGATTTAGGAACCAGGTTTTAAATTGTAAGACATTTCCAGGGGCAGATGTGGACTCTGACCACAATCTATTGGTTATGAGCTGTAGATTAAATCTGAAGAAACTGCAAAAAGGTGGTAATTCAAGGAGATGGGACCTGGATAAACTGATTAAACCAGAGGTTGTACAGAGTTTCAGGAAGAGCATAAGGAAACAATTGACAAGACTGAGGGAAAGAAATACAGTAGAAGAACAATGAGTAGCTTTGAGGGATGAAGTAGTGAAGGCAGCAGAGGATCAAGTATGTAACAAGACGAGGGATAGTAGAAATCCTTGGGTGACAGATGAAATACTGAATTTAATTGATGAAAGGAGAAAATATAAAAATGCAGTAAATGAAGCGGGCAAAAATGAATACAAACGTCTCAAAAATGAGATCGACAGGAAGTGCAAAACGGCTAAGCATGGATGGCTAGAGGACAAATGTAAGGATGTAGAGGTTTATCTCACTAGGGGTAAGATAGATACTGCCTACAGGAAAATTAAAGAGACCTTTGGAGAGAAGAGAACCACTTGTATGAATATCAAGAGCTCAGATGGAAACCCATTTCTAACCAAAGAAGGGAAAACAGGAAGGTGGAAAGAGTAAATAGAGGGTCTACACAAGGGCGATGTACTTGAGAGCAATGTTATAGAAAGGGAAGAGGATGTATATGAATATGAAATGGGAGATATGATACTGCGTGAAGAATTTGATAGAGCACTGAAAGACCTAAGTCGAAACAAGGCCCCAGGAGTAGACAACATTCCATCAGAACTACTGACAGCCTTGGGAGAGCCAGTCCTGACAAAACTCTACCATCTGGTGAGCAAAATGTATGAGACAGGCGAAATACCCTCAGATTTCAAGAAGAATATAATAATTCCAATCCCAAAGAAAGCAGGCGTTGACAGATGTGAAAATTAGCGAACTATCAGTTTAATAAGTCACGGCTGCAAAATACTAACGCGAATTCTTTACAGACGAATGGATAAACTGGCTGAAGCCGACCTCGGGGAAGATCAGTTTGGATTCCGTAGAAATACTGGAGCACACGAGGCAATACTGACCCTACAACTTACCTTAGAAGATAGATTAAGGAAAGGCAAACCTACGTTTCTAGCACTTGTAAAATTAGAGAAAGCTTTTGACAATGTTGACTGGAATACTCTCTTTCAAATTCTGAAGGTGGCAGGGGTAATACAGGGAGCGAAAGGCTATTTACAATTTGTACAGAAACCAGATGGCAGTTGTAAGAGTCGAGGGGCATGAAAGGGAAGCAGTGGTTGGGAAGAGAGTGAGACAGGGATGTAGCCTCTCCCCGATGTTATTCAATCTGTATATTGAGCAAGCAGTAAAGAAAACAAAAGAAAATTTTTGAATAGGAATTAAAATACATGGAGAAGAAATAAAAGCTTTGAGGTTCGCTGATGACATTGTAATTCTGTCAGAGACAGCTAAGGACCTGGAAGAGCAGTTGAACGGAATGGACAGTGTCTTGAAAGGAGGATATAAGATGAACACCAACAAAAGCAAAACGAGGATGTAGTCGAGTTAAGTCGGGTGATGCTGAGGGAATTAGATTAGGAAATGAGACACTTAAAGTAGTAAAGGAGTTTTGCAATTTGGGGAGCAAAATAACTGAAGATTGTCGAAGTAGAGAGGATATAAAATGAAGACTGGCAATGGCAAGGAAAGCGTTTCTGAAGAAGAGAAATTTGTTAACTTCGAGTATAGATTTAAGTTTCAGGAAGTCTTTTCTGAAAGTATTTGTCTGGAGAGTGTTTAACATTGCTTCTCGGTTTTTTCTCTTCGATGATGTCGAGAAGAATATCAGCGCACAGCGAGACCTCAGATGTTACAGTTGATCAACATGTTACTTCAAAACTCGAGGCCGCGCGGGATTAGCCGAGCGGTCTTCGGCGCTGCAGTCATGGACTGTGCGGCTGGCACCGGCGGAGGTTCGAGTCCTCCCTCGCGCATGGGTGTGTGTGTGTGTGTTTGTCCTTAGGATAATTTAGGTTAAGTAGTGTGTAAGCTTAGGGACTGATGACCTTAGCAGTTAACTCCCATAAGATTTCACACACATTTGAAAATTTGTTTTCAAAAATCGGTAAACATTCTCTGGTGCTATTCGCTACGCTTTATTGAAACGAGGCCTTATTACCTATATTTGCAAACGGAGTGTTTTTAGTGGATCTTGGGGGGGGGAGGGGGGGGGGCTGCTGAAAACTTTGGTGCGATGAGGAAGTAAGGGCAGCACTAATTGCAGCCATTGCGTCAGTTAACAGTCCGTCGCTTACATTGGCCAGGATCTCGACAGCCTGCATTCGCCGAGCAGCGCCTGTCCAGTCCCACGGGGCAAGCACCGCCTGCTGGCTGAGGACCTCTTATCCTACTGCCAATGACGAAAGCAACGTTCTCCTGCTCTCTAGGCAACACTTCGTGCAGTTCTGCACGTTAATGTTGTGCGGTGTTCGTAGTAAGAAACAGCAGTTTTTTAACCATGTTATCATAACGTGCGAAATAGCTCAGCAGTTCGCACCGAATTGAATTTTGTAGAATGTGTCCAACCTGTGACTGACAAACACAGAGTAGTAGATGAAATATTTATGACAAATGAATACCCAGTGTCTCCGGGGACTCAAAAGTCAGTTATCAAACTTCTCATCAAATATTATTTAGTACACCCCGGTGTCGAATGATTAATAGAGGTCTCAAAAGACGGACTAAATGTTATCTCAGACAGACAGGAACAAACATGTCTTGTACGAACGATCAGAAGAGTGAATTCAACCGCTTTTATATGTATTTACATTTTTATCTACTTTTAAATGCCCCTTTTGTATTAACTTGTAACATCTGGCTTTACGAACAAACACGGTAAGAAGTTCGATCACTAAAAGACAACGTGTCACGCTATGTTCAGGATTCCCCGATTACCTCTTTTTTCCCCTTTCTTTTCTCATCAGTAATCTGACTTGTTTGATGTTCCAAACCATAATTTTCTCTCCAGTGCCAACCTCTTCATTTGGTAATAGCACTTACATCAAACGTCCTCAGTTGTTGGTTGGATATATTCCAATCACTTGTCTTCCAATTTTTCAACTCGACAGCTTCCTACCGAACGATGGAAGTTATTTTCTGTCGTTTTAACACAAGTCTGTTCATCTTGTTCCTTCATTTGATCAATGTTTTCATACATTATTTTGCCGGCCGGAGTGGCCGCGCGGTTAAAGGCGCTTCAGTCTGGAACCGCACGACCGCTACGGTCGCAGGTTCGAATCCTGCCTCGGGCATGGATGTGTGTGATGTCCTTAGGTTAATTAGGTTTAAGTAGTTCTAAGTTCTAGGGGACTTATGACCACAGCAGTTGAGTCCCATAGTGCTCAGAGCCATTTGAACCATTTAGCCATACATTATTTTCCTCCGTGATTCTGCGGAGAACCTTCTCATTTCTTGCTAGTCCACGTAATTTTTAGAATTAGTTTGTACCATCACATCTTAAACGCTTAAATTCTCTTCTTTTCCACTTTTGTCCCGGCCCAAGGCGCACCTTCAAATCTCCAGCATTTTACTAATCGCACAGATCCAAATGTTCAAATAGCTCTGAGCACTATGGGACTTAACATCTGAGGTCATCAGTCCCCTGGATCTTAGAACTACTTAAACCTAACTAACCTAAGGACATCACACACACCCATGCCCGAGGCAGGATTCGAACCTGCAACCGTAGCCGTCTCGCGGTTCTAGACTGAAGCGCCTAGAACCGTTCGGCCGATCCAAATGTGATGGATGGTGCTATTCCTTTCATTTTACAGCTGAAGCCTGTCATTTCACAAAAATTTTTGTATTTTTACAACTCGTGATTAATCAGGTACAATTTTAATCTGTGTTATCTATCTAAATTGATATTCATCAATATTTTTAAATCTGAAAGTGCCCACTAATTGATAGAAACTATTTATCATTTGTGACAAATAGCAACTGGGACATTTACAATACATATTTTAAAAATTGTGCTGTTGTGGCACCTCTCATGACAACATACTGGATCATCCATTATCGCTATTCCTGCTGGTGTGCAAGATACACTTGTGTGAAAACTTAAGGCGAGATGTGTCACTGTCAAGTGACATATCTCGATGAGACTTGGACGATACACAGAAAGAACTGCTGCAGTATGCATGTATGTATTAAACCGGGGACCCAGAAACGACAGAGAGGCTTCGTACCGCCGTAGCCCTCAGTGGTTCGCAATCCCATAACAGGCAACAGCAGTCCAACCACCCCACCACCGCCCCACCCCGAACCCAGGGTTACTGTGCGGTTCGGCCCCTAGTGGACTCCCGCGCCCTGTGAATGTCTCATTCCAGACGAGTGCAACCCCAACGTTTGCGTGGTAGAATAATTATGGTGTACGCGTTCGTGGAAACGGTGTTTGCGCAGCAATCGCCGGCACAGGGTAACTGGGGCGGAATAAGGGAAATTAGCCCGAGGTAGATGGAAAACCGTCTTAAAAGCCATCCACAGGCTGGCCGGCACTGCAGACCTCAACACTAATGAGCCGGGCGCATTCGTTCCGGGGACCGGCACGCCTTCCCGCTCGGGAAGCAGACTGCTACAGTATAGTACGGAAGGAGCTGGACGATATACGCAATGAGAGTAACAGAAATGACACCTTTATTGAAAGACAATAATCACGTTGAAGACAACGCCATTTATGATTGTCCCATGGACGTACTAAAGGCGGGAAATAATTCTCAATTGGGTGTGTGATTACCACGAACAGCTATGTATGCTCTGCAACGCGCTTCTATGTTGACCACAGGGTTAGAAAGCAATACGTGTAGTAGAGCGTTCCATTTCTCTACAACCGCGATGGACAGCTGCTGGCTGGTCGTTGGTCAAGTGGGCGTGCTGCAATATTTTTCCTCAGTGCGTCCCATATGTGCTCGATGCGATTTAATGTAGGGGGAAGGGAACACCGGTGCTGTTCGATGCGATCGCGGATCGTCATCAGTAAAAATTAAGTCAGCTCCGAAGCCACTCATGAAAAGATGTTCATGTGGAAGGAGTACATAGTGTGAGTGTCCCACGTTCAAACATTTGGAAGGCCGTACGACGATGCAACATCATGCCTCTTCACACCATAACACCTGGACCATCAGAACGATCACATTCGATAATGTTCCTGGATGCATTATATGTTCGCACCTCTCCCCGTATGAGGATACGACCAGACTCGTTACTCAGACTGAATCAGCTCCCATCCTAGAAGACCGAGCAACCCCACTGCTCGTTGGTCCACTCGCTATGCTCTTGGCAACATCGCAAACGGTGTTGCCCTTGTGCAGGTATCAACGGAACACAACGCATAGAGACCACCCTCATGCACTCCTGTGCCACTATGGAGCGTGAGACTACGTACCTTGCATTCCTGTTAAATGTGGTTTCAGTTGACGAGGGTACCTTCTTGCCTGTTGCACAATGTAGCTGGCATCTGTTGCTATAGTTGACCCACCTCTCTTCAGGCAGCAGCGCTTGTGGTTCGAAACGCTCCCCAAACACGTGAAACAATGCTGTGAGCAATACCAAACTCGTGGGCTACATTCGTTACATTTCATCCTCCTTCCAGTTCATCGATGATTCTTCCCCGTATGTAGTCATCCAAATGTTGTCTCCGGACGATGTTGTACTGAAGAGAACCACCACAGTACACCGTAACTGCTTGCTGACTGACAAACACTGTCTTTTCTCCTTCCTTTAATTGCCTCGTGTTGCGGGACCAGCCCCATTTGGCACTGTAATCACGCTGACATCACGCCATGTGACGTCCACCTTTCGGTCTACGACTGGGGGACCTTTGACAACATGCTCCCCCACTTTCATTGATTTCCACCAAGTAGTTAACATGTTATTTTATTTTATTTAGCTCGTCCTTATTTTTGTACAGCAATATATATGACAAAGACGAATACCCTACGACGTCAAGAAGATCGTAGTAAGTTCAATTCCGAAGAAGGCATGTGCTGAAAGTTGTGATTACTACCGAACCTTCAGTTTAATAAGGTACGGTTGCAAAATGGTTAAACGAATTAGTTATTCAAGAATGGAAAAACTAGTTCAAGGCGACCTCTGGAAAAATTAGTTTGGGATTGGGAAAGTGCAAACAGATTAAGGAACGGCAAACCTACACTTATAGGATTTGTAAATTCAGAGAAGGTTTTTGACATTGTTGACTGGACTACTGTCTTTGAAGTTGTGAAGATAGCAGGGATAAAATATAGGGCGCAAAACGTTATTTGCAAATTGTACAGAAACCAGACTGCAGACAGATGATAAGAAATGAATGTCGTTTAAGGGGAAGCATTGGTTCACAAAGGAGTGGGACAGGGTTGTAGATTATCCTCGATGTTGTTGGATTTTTACGTTTAGAAGCGGTAAAAGAAACTAAGAAGCATTTTGTAAACGGAATTAAAGTTCAGGAAAAAGAAGTAAAAAATTTGAGGGGTGCCGATGATATTATAATTCTATCAGAAACAACAAAGGACTTGGAACGGGAGTTGAACGGAGCGGATAGTGCCTTGAAGAGAGGTGAACAACATAATTGAAACAAAGGTAATGGAATGTAGTTGAATTAAATCATTCGACGCTTAGGGTTTTGTATTTAACAATGGGACACTAAAAGTAGTAGATGAGTTTTGCTATGTGGACAGCAAAATAGAGGATGGCAAAAGTGGAAAATATATAAGAAATAGACTGGCAATACCGTGAAAAGTGTTTTTGAAATAGAGAAGTTTGTTAATATCCAATATTTTCTGTAGGTACATGCCCTCAGTAAATCTTATACGAAAGTGATACTTGGACTAAAACAGTTCAGACAAGAAAAGAAGCTTTTGAAATGTGCTACAGAAGAATGGGTGGCGGTAAAGCGAGTAACTAATGAGGTGGTGCTGAATAGAACTAAGGAAAAAAGGAATTCATGGTAAAACATAACGAAAACAAGATGTCGCTTGATAGGATACAACGTGAAGTATGAAGGGGTAACCAATGTAGTACGGGAGGGAAGTGTGTGTTTGGTGATGGGGGGAGGGGATAAGAATTGTAGACGGAAACCAAGGCCTGCATACAGTACGCATTGCTGCAGGCTGCAGTTGTTATTCGGAAATGAAGAGGCTTGCACAGGATAGAATAGCGTGGAGACCTGCATTAGCCCAGTCTTCGGACTGAAGACCACAATTACCACTATCCAGTGCTCCTGACATAAATTCTCAAAAACGTCTTCCTCAAAGAAACCCTGTATTTGACAGTAGTTGATATCTTTTAGTGAGGAATACTTTCTTTACTTGTGCTATTCTGCTTCTTAATCCTCCTTGCTTGGTCCGTCATGAATTACTTTGGTTCCAAGGAAACAAAGTTTCTTTATTTGGTCTATTACGTGTTCCTCAATTTTAAATGTAAATTTATAGCTAATATCTTGTCTTCTTCTCGTCATTACCTTCGTTTTTCTTCGATTTTTGTTGATCCAAGTTCTGTGCTTATTTGAATGTTCATTCCATTCAGTAGATCACGTAATTGTTCCCCACACTCACTTCCACTGACGGCGGTAGTGTCACCAACGAATCTTATTGTTTCGCCTCAGCCTCTTTTCTGGCACCGTCTTGCTTCTTCAGCGTTCAGTGTGAAAACGAGCAGAGCGGGATTGCATCCTTGTCTTAAGCCCTTTTTATTCCGAGAATTTCTCTCTTCGTTTTCCTGCCTTATTGTTCTTGTCTTCCTCTATATTGTATATCTGTTTTTCTTTCGATTTCAAACATCTTGTACTACTTTACACTGTCGAACCCGTTTTTTCTAGACCATTTCTATCAAATGGCGTTGATTTTTCGTACGTGTTGCTTCCATTACCAAGCGTAACTTAACCGCTGCAGATCTAGTGCCTTTATCTTTCCTAAAACCAGACTGAGCGTTGTGTAACAAATCATCAGTTTTCTTTTTCATTCTTCTGTACAGTACTCGTATACTAAATCTTGTCAACAACTTAGATACGTGGGCTGATAATGTGATTGTGCAATAGTTTTCTCATTTATCTGCCACCGCGTGGTGTTAGGCGCCTTGCCACGGTTCGCGCGGCTCCCCCCGTCGGAGGTTCGAGTCCTCTATCGGGCGTGGGTGTGTGTTGTCCTTAGCTTAAGTTACTTTAAGTTAGATTAAGTAGAGTGTAAGCCTAGGGACCGATGACCTCAGCAGTTTGGTCCCATAGTCCTTATCACAAATTTCCAAAAATTTATCTGCCTGTGCTACCTTCAGGATTGTGCGAGTGATATTCTTCCTAAAGTTCGAAGATATGTCTCCAGTCCCATAGATTCTGTACTCTAACGTGAATAATCATCTGGTTAATACTTCCGGCAAAGATTTTAGGGGTCCAAAGGGATGTTATCCATCCCCTTTGGCCTTCCGATAATATTTTATAAACAATTAAAGATACTTAAACGACGAATATTTCGCTGTAACTTTTAAGGCTAAATTTTTTTCTGCGTTTGCTGAGATGTTGAAGTGGATGGACATTCTCTAAATGCAAGCAAATTTTGATAACAGCACGTGGCGGTTTTTGAAAGGAGGTGTTAAGTGGTGTGATGCTTTTTAACGTCTGCAGTGGAAGTCTCAAAGAAAGCGGATAATGTGGGAGGTCAAGACTAGCAGAATGGCGCAGTGACACACTGCCACGAGGTGAGCTGCCAAATGTTGTTATGACAGTTTAGTGCCATACAGAAAGAAGTCATCTAGGTTCGATAGATAAGTCCTCTGGGTTGTATAGACAAATTTCGAGCATTAACATTACAACGAAATTTTCATCGCATTGAAAATCATCACTTGCTAGAAACTACATTTCGATTTTTTGAACTGTTTGCGATATACACTCCTGGAAATTGAAATAAGAACACCGTGAATTCATTGTCCCAGGAAGGGGAAACTTTATTGACACATTCCTGGGGTCAGATACATCACATGATCACACTGACAGAACCACAGGCACATAGACACAGGCAACAGAGCATGCACAATGTCGGCACTAGTACAGTGTATATCCACCTTTCGCAGCAATGCAGGCTGCTATTCTCCCATGGAGACGATCGTAGAGATGCTGGATGTAGTCCTGTGGAACGGCTTGCCATGCCATTTCCACCTGGCGCCACAGTTGGACCAGCGTTCGTCCTGGACGTGCAGACCGCGTGAGACGACGCTTCATCCAGTCCCAAACATGCTCAATGGGGGACAGATCCGGAGATCTTGCTGGCCAGGGTAGTTGACTTACACCTTCCAGAGCACGTTGGGTGGCACGGGATACATGCGGACGTGCATTGTCCTGTTGGAACAGCAAGTTCCCTTGCCGGTCTAGGAATGGTAGAACGATGGGTTCGATGACGGTTTGGATGTACCGTGCACTATTCAGTGTCCCCTCGACGATCACCAGTGGTGTACGGCCAGTGTAGGAGATCGCTTCCCACACCATGATGCAGGGTGTTGGCCCTGTGTGCCTCGGTCGTATGCAGTCCTGATTGTGGCGCTCACCTGCACGGCGCCAAACACGCATACGACCATCATTGGCACCAAGGCAGAAGCGACTCTCATCGCTGAAGACGACACGTCTCCATTCGTCCCTCCATTCACGCCTGTCGCGACACCACTGGAGGCGGGCTGCACGATGTTGGGGCGTGAGCGGAAGACGGCCTAACGGTGTGCGGGACCGTAGCCCAGCTTCATGGAGACGGTTGCGAATGGTCCTCGGCGATACCCCAGGAGCAACAGTGTCCCTAATTTGCTGGGAAGTGGCGGTGCGGTCCCCTACGGCACTGCGTAGGATCCTACGGTCTTGGCGTGCATCCGTGCGTCGCTGCGATCCGGTCCCAGGTCGACGGGCACGTGCACCTCCCGCCGACCACTGGCGACAACATCGATGTACTGTGGAGACCTCACGCCCCACGTGTTGAGCAATTCGGCGGTACGTCCACCCGGCCTCCCGCATGCCCACTATACGCCCTCGCTCAAAGTCCGTCAACTGCACATACGGTTCACGTCCAAGCTGTCGCGGCATGCTACCAGTGTTACGCCGCTTTCACACTATACGGTTTTGACCGTACGGCAAAAAGCCGTACGAGTTTTAGCCGTGCCTGTGTTGCTTTCACATTACACGGCTTTTTGACGTGACCAGTTGTTGGTGTCTATTCAGTTTGCTTAATGTGTGTATCAAGATGAACCGTAAACGAGTTGTTGCTTTGTGGTTGCTTCATCGTCGCCGCAAAAGAAAAGGTCGTCTTTTGTGGGTACACCCCATTAACCAGAGAAGAGACGAAGTGGGTTTATTTTATACACTCTTTGAAGATTTGAGGAACGACGGAAATAAATTCTTTAACTATTTCCGAATGTCTATTACCTCGTTTGACGAATTACATAGAAAACTAAAGGATGTGTTACAACGACAAAACACACAATTCCGCAATTGCATCCAACCTGTTCAAATGCTGGCTATCACGTTAAGGTAATTTAATACATAAAAACTAGTTCTGTTTATTTACTTATTTATTTGTGTTTTACATTTTTATTACGCTCAGATTATGAAGTAGAAAAGTCAATATCAATATCAGCAGTTGAAACCAAAGAGTTTGTAGCAGGACTGACTGTACTGTCACTTTGTGGCGACAGGCTCTCTGCAAAAACGTTGTAGAACTGCGTTGTTGATGGTGGGCCTTCATGGCTACTTGTGGAAGGCGAAGGGTATGGTGGTGGCACTTTATTAATTCGTTGATAAGAACTGCGACCTTGAGAAGTCTGTAATGGTTGTTCGAGAAAAGTAGTTGGGTTTGGTGCAGCTGGAGGAGGACGAATCTGATGCGTATGGTAAGAGGATATTGGAGCAGCATTTTCCATAGGTGAATAAGAATAAGCTTGAAATCTATTATTATAGGGCATGGGAGGTGTGTAATGGGTAAATGGAGGAGGTTGAGCTGTCAATATATTTCTCCTTTCATATATATTTTCTATAACTTTGAGGACTCCCATCTGAAACTGAAGATAATCCTGTTCATCAAATTTTTCCAGATGAGGCTTCAGACTAAGTAAAAATGACATTTTGCTGCAAGGTTTGTCTTCTTCCAGAGCTCGTAATATTTTCATTTCGATTGCATCAGGTTTTCTATGTTTTCTGTTTGTATGGCACTCGCTTTTGGATGTTTGTTGTGTGGGTGCTGTATCAAATGGCCCAGAAACATTCTCAGTATTTTCGACGGAGCCCTGCGTTTCTATATCTTCTTCCAGTCTGGCGGTGCGTTCCGATTGAAAACTGTCCTCCGTCTCTCGAGCATCATACAGCTTTTTTAGAAACTGCAGCTGATCAGAATATACATACTTTTTCATTTTCTTTGCTGCTGAGCCACTTTTTTTCGCAGCTTGAATTTTTATGTTTGACTTCACAAAGGAGTCTCGTAGATTGGTCCACCTCCGTATTACTTCTATACCTACATCAAAAGAAAACAAAACTGTATGAAAACATTTTAATTTTGTATAGAAAAAAGCAAAACTGTAACAAAAAATGTCCACTGCAAACTAAATGTCACTGATTTTTTTTCGTTTTGTTCAGGTATCTGGCAAGCGGTTGTTCCTTCACTGACTTACATTTCCAGTACAGAATTGGGATTTCTACAGCAAGTAAAGTGGTTAATGATGTATGCACAGCAATTTGGTCATCACTGCGGGAAGAATGTATACAAAGACCGACCAAAGAGGTATGGGAATCAATAGCGGCTGGATTTGAACGTACTGCTAATTTCCCCCACTGCTTAGGAGCGGTGGATGGAAAACATATCCGTCTTACTGCCCCATTTAATAGCGGATCAATGTACTTCAATTACAAAGAATACTTTTCTGTGGTTCTGATGGCTGTAGCGGATTCCAACTACAGGTTCATTTATGTCGACGTAGGAAGTTATGGCAAAGACTGTGACTCTTCAGTGTTCAGACGGTCCAGTTTATGGAAGTCAATAGAAAGTAATTCCCTGGAATTTCCAGACGTCCAATGTCTGCCTGGTACGGAAGGTCCAAAAGTACCCTACTTCTTCGTGGGAGACGCAGCATTTGGCCTACACACGCATTTGCTCCGGCCTTTTGGGGGAACAAACTTGACAGTTGAGAAACGTGTATTTAATTACCGTTTGTGCAGAGCAAGGAGGTATGTGGAATGTGCTTTTGGCATCCTCACCAATAAGTGGCGGTTGTTTCACCGACCTTTAAATGTTCATCCAGATTTTGCAGTAAAAATGGTTAAAGCTTGCATTGTTTTACACAATTTTGTACGTCAGAGAGATGGATTTATAATTGAAGACACCACATCCTTCACTGGTTTGGAAGACTTAGCCCAAGATGCCAACATAAGAGGAGGACTGACAGCCAACGCCATAAGGAACACTCTTTGTAAATATTTTATGACAAATGCTGGAAGCGTGTCATGGCAGATGTCAAAGATATAAATTAACAAGCCTTTTCCTTTTTGTAGATTGTTTGTGAAAGCCTGCGACTGTATAGTAAATAGTTTTCTTTATAAATAAATTACTGCTACCACTCACGTTTTTAATCGTTTTGTTTATATTTTGTACGACGCGTTTCGGGAAATAATTCCGATCTTCAAGTGCGTTTTTTTCTCTAAGTTTTCATTATGTGTAGTGTTTTTTTATTTGTGAGGTCTTGTGCGTGTTTCTCTTATAAATTACAGTAAAGAAAACAGAATGCAAGACCTGACACATAAAAAGACACCACACATGATGAAAACTTAGAGAAAAACGCACTTAAGGATGGGAATTATTTCCCGAAACGCGTCGTGCAAAATATAAACAAAACAAAAAAAACGTGACTGGTAGCAGTAATTTACTTATAAACAAACGATTTACTTTTAGAATAAAATTTATAACGTTAAATAAAAACTGTTTAAAACGTATTAAATGTAATATTAATATATTAAATAAATACTTACCAAACGCATTTTTATCTTTGTCTTCCATCTCATCAAAATCTTGCTTCAGTGCTACGCAAACTTCCCGCCAAGCATTCTTTGTAGCAATACGATCTCTATACGCATCTAGAGTTTTGTCCCACAGAACAGGTCTTACTTCCACCAAGGTTATCAAAAGTTCAGTATCAATTTCATCCATTCTTCTACACTTTTCAGTAAACAAGAATAAACACAAATGAATAAAACGACACTACAACGAACTAGTCGACGCCGTACGGCTCAAAACCGTCCAGTGTGAAAGCATGCACTTAGTCACGTAGGCCACTGTTGTCGAACTTGCCGTACGGCGACCGTCTGTTGTAGTGGCAAGACACGGCTGCAGCACGGCACGGCAGCGGCATTTTGCCGTCGCCGTATAATGTGAAAGGCGCCATACATTTCTTCACACCTACAGCCGTACGGCTTTTTGCCGTACGGTCAAAACCGTATAGTGTGAAAGCGGCGTTAAAGACTGCGATGGAGCTCCGTATGCCACGGCAAACTGGCTGACACTGACGGCGGCGGTGCACAAATGCTGCGCAGCGAGCGCCATTCGACGGCCAACGCCGCGGTTCCTGGTGTGTCCGCTGTGCCGTGCATGTGATCATTGCTTGTACAGCCCTCTCGCAGTGTCCGGAGCAAGTATGGTGGGTCTGACACACCGGTGTCAATGTGTTCTTTTTTCCATTTCCAGGAGTGTATTATAGTTGTCTGCGGTACATGGGGACGCCGTATACTCCTAACTTAGCCGACATGTTACTATGTATAACAATAAACGGCTTTGTGCAGCTATATATTTCTTACTCACTTTCTTAAAATTGTCCGATGTCAGTCCAGTGAACTATTTAGCAACATAATGGCGCTTCATTTCACTTTCTTTCGTGGATTCCTAATCTTCGTTAAGTTGAACTTTCACAGAATGAATAATTTTTTGTGAGGGTTATAGACGGTGATACCTTTAGAAGGATCGCTACAACTAATGCTGCGCTTCCCTGTCACTTCTGTTTCAGTCTAATAAAAAAAGCACAATATTCGAATCGGATCGAAATGTTGTGGAAGACAAGCATCAACGGTTGTAAGTCACTGCTGTACAACTACGTGATGTGTTGGAGAAAATATGTCCTCAGGCGCTGTGTGTCGTGCTACAATGAGCGATAGTTCCATTCTTCATCTTCTCTCTCTCTCTCTCTCTCTCTCTCTCTCTCTCTCACGCACACGCACACACACACACACACACACACACACACACACACACACACACACACAGTATAAATATTAGGAACATCAATTGATACAAAATGGCTCTGAGCACTATGGGACTTAACAGCTGTGGTCATCTGTCCCCTAGAACTTAGAACTACTTAAACCTAACTAACCTAAGGACATCACACACATCCATGCCCGAGGCAGGATTCGAACCTGCAACCGTAGCAGTCGCGCGGTTCTGGACTGAAGCGCCTAGAACCGCGAGACCACCGCGGCCGGCTCAATTGATACAAGATGTAATGTAGAGGTGTTCTTAAAATGTGTTGCCACAGTGCCGGAGTACGGTAACGAGGCAAATCACAGATTTTGAGCTCGGCTTACCACTCACATGGTTTGACATCTGAACATGTACAACCGTCAGCACCCTTCTCAGATTGTCAACAGCTCGGCATCAATCGAAGCTTCCAAAAAAATATTTCTCGTTTACTCTGTAGCGTCTAGGCTATTCTTACTGTCAAATAATACTCGGTTGCACATATTATTTTTACAGCGTTAAGTAGTAGTGCTGTTAACAAAGGAATATGATAGACGTTTGCGTTATGACTATGAGCTGTCCAGTTTTACACAATTTGTCACTTAAAAGATTCTCTGTACGTAATTACATTGTTCGGGCTCTCCTTTGAAAACAAAACCGATCGGTGTGCTCGCCTACTGATCCGACCGACAGAGCGGCCAAAAGATACAGAATAGGACCCCTGGCTACTGACGAAAGTAATTGTTGCTTGGAGACCGCCTCCGATGACGCGTTTATCGACATGGGTATTTGTTGCTAAGTAACCACGTGTCCAACACACTCACGTTAGAAAAACATAACTTACAATTTACATTTGTAATAATTGCGTGTAGTGAGCATTTAAATTTGATCAGAAGTTCTCAAAATGGTACAAACCGTGACTGCAGTATTCTGGCTCCTGCAAAAGACTATGGGTAACTAATGACACTCACATGCAGCTGCTCTGAGAAATTCAAATGTTCTCTATGCCTGCACTGGCCATTACATCCGCCGTTCCCCTACTACTCCAGAAGGGCCTGGCGATGTTTATGAACACGACAGTTCTGCTTTCGCAGAAACACAGAGCACGGACGGAGACTTGCAGCCATGCGGTAGAGAGGCAGGGCTTGTGCCCCTGCACCGTTTCTCTCCCCTCGTGCGATGTAAGTTCTCCTTTGTTTAGGCTCGCTCCTGATTGCCATATTATCGTGTCCGCAGTGTATCAGCAGCGAGCTCACCCTATACTGCTGCTGAGAATGCAGATATGCGGAACCTGTAGGAAACGAGCTACTATGTAGTGGAGTGATAAACTTAGCGCGTAAATTTCCGTTATCTAGAGCGCACGCAGGCGGCACGAAACAAGTTTACTTTAGCTAGAAGAAAGGATTTCAGGTGCGGTGTTAGACAGTAAGCGCGTGTAAGACCCTTATCAAGGACTTTTCCGTGCGGGATAACGGTGTTGGTGAACGCCGGAGGCACGCAGTTTATCAACAAGCGCCGCACGCAGAGTGGGACGATTGCACCGGCTCTGGCTGTCTACGTGGCTGTGAGCCTCTACAGCTGAGCACTGGTGTGTGACAGGTGCGCGGAATAGCAACTGCCTCGCCAGGTGCAGTTAACGTAGCTAATTACGGGATACAGTAGCTTGTCTAGCAGCTTAGCTCACGCTCATACTGCTATACCTGCTATTTATCCTGTTACCGAGCGAGATGGCGCAGTAGTTGCGGCTCTGGTCTCGTATTGGCAGGAGCGGGTTTCAAAATCCCACCTGCTTAACTAGTTTTTTTCTGTGGTTTCCCCAAATAACTTCAATCTGATGCCGGGATGCTTTCTTCGAAACGAAAATACCTGTTTTTCTGCCACCTCAAGTCTAATACGAGCTTGCGCTTGCCGTCTACCTTATACAACGACGGGAAAAAAAGTCGCAACACCGAGAAAGAGTTGTGCGACATAAACTAAAGTTGGTTGGCGAGTCTTCTACATATCAAAGGTGATCTCTCTTCAAATATCGCACCAGTCGCATACGAGTGGCACCCAAAACCACCGGCATTAGCGACTTCATTGGTACCAAACGAGAATTCATTCAAGGGCAGGATGGAGGTGAGTTGTGTTTTACGATGAAAGCTGGTTCCATCTCGGTGCCAGTGATGATGCCGCATGTTGGCTAGTTGAGGGCCTGAAACCATCCTGACTGCGGCTAGACACACTGGGGTGGTGCGATTTCATATGACAGGAGCACTCTCGTGGTCATCACACACACCCTGACTACAAATTTGTACGTCTGTTTGGTGAAACGACTTGTTGTGCTGCCTTCCAGGGGGTGTTTCCCAACACGATAGCGCTCGCATGCCGCTGTTGTAATCCACCACGCTCTACAGAGTGTCAGTAAGTTGCCTTGGCCTGCTCGATCACGAGATTTGCCTCCAATGGAGCTCATATGGAACATCATTGGGCTACTCATCGGACTACAACTCCAGCATCACCAGCAACCCGCATTAATCGTCCCTGTATTGACTGACCAAGTGCAACAAGCATGGAACTCCGTCCCACAAACTGATTGCCGTTTTCTGTAGAACGAAATTCATGCACGTTTGCATGCTTTCATTCAATAGTTTGGCGGTTACATCGCTTACTGATTACGTTATCCTGTAATCTTGCAATATTAGTCACTTAAATATGTCTCTGAGACAACTGTATTCCCGAAATTTCGTTACTCTATATTAATTATTTTTTGGTACTGTGATTTTTTCCCCATCAGTATATTTATTGTCCACTTAGAAGTTACTTCATGAATTTTGCGATTTCTGGCAACTTTAAATAAGTAGATTGTCAAATCTACCACCTTTGTAGATGTAATACGACAATTAGTCATAAAGCTTTAATTATGACCGTGAAAACATAAGGGTACACAATTTTTTATTCGCAGATACATATTTGCAGTTCTGATACTCACCAAAATCCCTTTCAACGGTGCTAAAGGTGCCAGAACAAAGTAGCTCATCATATCTCCACTTTATCATTGCGTTGCGCCATTTCGTTTTGCTTGTCCAGCCGAATTCTGCGGTGCTTTGGCTCGGTGATTTCAATGCGTCCCAGCACTACAAACATGTCCCCGTAATCAAAGCAAAAAAGGAATTACGTAATTTCATCTCTTGAGGTGATAATTAAAACTTTATGCTCATCCCTTACACTTTATTTTCCTGTTTAGGCTTTTTGTGTCGTGTAGATATGCAGTCCCTCGAGTTGTCCTCAGGTTCAAAATGATCCAAATGGCTCTGAGCACTATGGAACTTAACATCTGAGGTCACCAGTCCCCTCGAACTTAGAACTACTTAAACCTAACTAATCCAAGGACATCACACACATTCATGCCCGAGGCAGGATTCGAACCTGCGACCGTAGCAGCAGCGCGGTTCCAGACTGACGCGCCTAGAACCGCTCGGCTCCGCGGAACTTACGTACTGTGAATGTGGTCAGGAGATTGAGTGTCACTTGTGCCATACGTCTGTACGCGAGATTTCCACCCTACTAAACATCCCTAGGTCCACTGCTTCCGATGTGATAGTGAACTGGAAACGTGAAGGGACACGTACAGCACAAAAGCGTACAGCCCGACCTCGTCTGTTGACTGACAGAGACTGCCGACAGTTGAAGAGGGTCGTAATGTGTAACAGGCAAGTATTCCAGACTGCATCAGGATCCACTGCAAGTACTATGACAGTTAGGCCGGAGGTGAGAAAACTTGGATTTCATGGTTGAGCGGCTGCTCATAAGCCACACATTACGCCGGTAAATGCCAAGCGACGCTTCGCTTGGTGTAAGGAGCGTAAACAATGGACGACTGAAAGTGGAAAAACGTTGTGTGGAGTAACGAATCACGGTAGACAATGTGGCGATCCGATGGCAGGGTGTGGGTATGGCGAATGACCGGTAAACGTATGTAGTGCCAACAGTAAAATTCGGAGGCAGTGGTGTTATGGTGTGGTCGCGTTTTTCGCGGAGGGGGCTTCCACCCCTTGTTGTTTTGCGTGGCACTATCACAGCACAGGCCTACATTGATGTTTTGAGCACCTTCTTGCTTCGCACTGTTTAAGAGCAATTCGGGAATGGCGACTGCATCTTTCAACACGATCGAGCACTTCATAATGCACGGCCTGTGGTGAAGTGGTTACAAAACAGTAACATCCCTGACCTGAATCCTATAGAACAGCTCTGGGATGTTTTGGAACGCCGACTTCTTGCCAGGCCTCACTGACCGACATCGATACCTCTCCTCAGCGCAGCATTCCGTGAAGAAAGGGCTGCTATTCCCCAAGAAAACTTCCAGCACCTGATTGAACGTTTGCCTGCGAGAGTGGAAGCTGTCATCAAGGCTGACAGCATTACCGATGGGGGGCGCCACGAACTCGTAAGTCATTTTCAGCCTGGTCTCCGGGTACTTTTGATCACATAGTGTATAGTTTGTTCGAACGTTATGAATTACATCGAAGAAAACGATTTATTGACAAATAGGACGGTTTCAGAAAATATCGTTCTTGTGTAAAACAACTGGTTCTTTATTCACACAAAGTAATTAGTACTATCGGCGGGGGATGTCAAATTCGTTCCATATTTTTAGATTTCGAGAAGACTTGAAAGCTTTCGCCGCAAGCGACTTCTAATTAGTTGCCTATGTAGTCTCGCCTCAGTGTTCAACTGGATTCGCGAGTTCCTGTCAGAAAGGCTACAGTTAGCAGTGATTGACGGAAAGTCATTTAGTAAAACTGAAGTAATATCTGGCGCTCCCCATGGAGGTGTTACAGTTCCTTTGCTGTTCCTGATCTACGTAGACGACGTAGGAGACAGTCTTAGCAGCTCTCTTAGACTGAAGATGCTGCTGCAAAACTACGGTGCGAAAAGTGTCAATCGACTCTAAATGACTAAAAGTGGGAAGTAATCCACCTGACCAATACAAGAAATCCGCTAAACTTCGCTTAAAAGATAAATTACGCAAATCTAAGGCTGTAAATTCAGCTAAATACTTAGTATTACGATTACGAATAACTTAAACTGGAACGATGAAATAGATAATGTTGCGGGTAAAGCAAACCAGAGACTGCGATTTATTGAAAGAACACTTTGAACGCGCAACAGATCTACTAAACAGACGAGTTGCATCAAGCTACTCCATTCTCTTTTGGAATATTGCTGTGCTGTGTGGGATCCGTATGAGATGGGACTGACGGAAGACATAGAAAAAATTGAGAGAAGGGCAACTCGTTTTGTTTTATCGCGAACTGAGGCAGAGAGCGCCACGGACATGATGCGTGAAACGGGGTGAGTGTCATTAAACAAAGGTGCGTTTCGTTGCGGCATGATCATCTCGTGAAATTTTAGTCACCAACTTTCTCCTCAGATTACGAAAATCTGGGAGAAATGATTATGCTAATAATATAAGAGAAATGAAAGTTCGCACAGAAAGATTTGAATGCTCGTTTTTCTCGCGCGCCATTCTAGAATGGAAATGAAATGATCGTGTGGCATTGATGGCTGGGAGGCCTAACCGGGATAGTTCGGCCGACGGGTATATATACCAAGTCTTATTTCAAGTGACGCCACAGTGGGCGACTTGTGTGTCGGTGACGATGAGATGATGATGAGTACAACACGACACGCAGTTCACGAGCGGAGAAAATCTCCAACCCGGTTGGAAATCGAACCCGGGTCAGCCGCATGGGAGGCAAACATGTTACCACACTGCTAAGCAAGCTGACTGGAGAATAGAACCGAAGAGAAATAGCTTGAAGGTATTTCGATGAACCCTCTGCTGGGCCCTTTAATTGTGTATTGTAGAGTAATTATGTAGATGTTCAGTGATATAAGTTGAAGTGAGAAACTGCATTTTGTCTAGAGCGTGATTTGAAAAGTAATCCGTTTGTTGCTGTTCATATCTTCATTGATACACACCTTTTAAAATATCGTCTTACGTTGGTAGCTAGATGTCAAAACCCTTGTATTTTCATGTCCCGCTTCCAGTTATATAGCTAAATTGTAAATTGTAACTAAAAACGAAATGGTGCTGTCCTTTCATATGAAGTTCGGACTGGTTCATAGAAATTGATCCCCACAAAAATTATTTTCGCACGATCAATAAATGGTGGCTCTGACGGTCAATATACTTAAGCAACGTTAGTCTCAAAAACAAAATCAATAGTGAAACTGTCCCACATGTGGATGTCTGCTTAAGGAAATGTGAGTAAAATATTTTGTAGTAAAAGAAAAAAGAAATTCCAAGCAACCGTATCCTGTAAGCAGAAGTGTATGCTACGCTCTATCTTGAATAACTTTTGATACGTGTAAAGCTAGGTTGAAAAAACTAAAGAGCTTTCATTCTGAATCAGTCGAATAGTTATCGATCGTGTGCTTGCTGTTATATTCCAATATAGAAAGTAGTAGACTCACGAGAATTAAATCACATACTCCGTCTCTGTAGCATCCACGTCGTTGGCGGTACGTTTAACCGTAACCATTATCCCTTTTCTTCTGTTTACGGTTCAACTTAACATAACCAGAATATGACAAGACTCGGGTCTATCGCAACAGCTCCGCGAATTCTGCTGTGTAAGTGACTAGCATGTACTCATAGTTATGTGGTGGTTGCACCGACGATAGAAAGGATCGTAACTACGCCGCTAATCCAGCAGAACACCAAGCATCCCCCTCTGGAATACAGAATTATTCTTGAAACGAGGTAAAATACTTGAGTTTTCTCGCACAGAATCTAAACGGGACTGCTATAGAATTGTGACGTTTAGACTCCTATGATGAACTCCGTATTTCCTGGTTCATAGGATGGTTGGACGTCGGCGTACCGGTGAGAAATGTCAGGACACAGAGGCAGCATTTACTTGGGATTCTTGCAGGTGGTCGTTATAAGTGATGTCGCTCGACAGTGTAGATACGGTACAACGTGCACTGGACGGAAGCAGGCAGCAGCAAATCGTGCGCCACGTTTTATTGGATTGCGTTTTATTTTCTGACCAGCGGGTCGCGGCTGACTTGCCAGCGGACCTGCCATCTCTTTTAGGCAACACTCGGACGAATGTGGTTAAAGTTTTAAAGTTCTGTGCCCTGTCAAATGTTTTTACAAAGATTTTAGGGAGAGGATTTTAATTTGCTCACTGTGTGACAAGCTCGCCCATATTTTATGTAAGTGGCCAGCCAATAACAATTTCCTGTGACATTCTTGTTGCTATGTTTCCCCTTTCCTTAGGTTTTACTTTCTTATGTAGCATTTTCCTTCTTTTCCTGCTTTCTTTGAGTGTGTGTTTTAGTTTTCTTAGGTCTGTCCACATTCGTTCCTTTTAATGTGTGTCAGGGCGCTGATGACCTCGATGTTGAGCGCCCATAAGCCCCAACACACCACCACCACCACGCCGTTGTCCTAAGAGCATTGCGACGGATCCTGAATAATCAGCGCTCTCTTCTAATGAGTTCATGAACTCATCAGTTTTTTTAATCGTCATCTGAGTCTGCGTATATTGCTAATCATCCACTTGCGCACTCCAGGTCGTTAACCGCAGCGCGCGTTATTTATGGCCTGGATGACAGCTAGTTACAATCTGGGTGCTGAAAGTATCTTTGTCACTGCTAACAGCTGGTCACAACGAGGTGCACTTTTCAGTTACAGTGATTTATAATACATCCACTATCATGAAAGTGAATTTAAAAATGCTGGTAAGTCGCATAAGTTATTAGAGCATCCTAGCCTAGCTAGCAGATGAAACATTGATGCTGATGGAGTCTTGTGACATAATCAAATTCGTATTCTCCATCTCAGTTTAACAGTCCTAGTCTGAATACATCGTAAGCTGACGGCTACGAATTTGATTATGTCGCAAGATTCATGCCATGGACCAGCTCAAAAGCGTGCACTTCGTACATCAATGTTTTATCGGTTAGCCAGACTATGTTGCTCTGAAGATCTGATTGAGAAGGGAACTGACTTGATTGTTGAGGTGGGAGTGGTTAATGGATATTCACTAAGGATTGTAAGAAAAAATTTTAATAGAATAGAAAAGAAAGTAGTGGTTAACAAGGAGGCGGAGAAGCATATTTCGCAGTCATACTATGGGCCCATGTCAGATTGGATAGCAGATGTTTTCCGCAAATATAATAATACAGTGGGTTTTCGGACGAATAATAAACTGGGTAAACCGCCGCGACCTAGTTTAGACCAACCACCGAATAAATTCTGTTGTGCAAGTATCTTATTTTCTGCCGTTCGTGTTAGAAATATTACAGTGGGCAAACTGGAAGGGAGTTTCAAATTAGATTTCACGAACATGGATACGCAAGTAATGGAAGTACGTTGACATTTCATTTAAAGAAGAACCAACATCAGCTTAAAAAAATGGAAAACGACAAGTCCATTTTGCATTTTGGTAATAAAGATACAGTATTAGAAATTTTAGAAGAAATTGAAATATATATGAATAATCAGGTAGACCCAAAGCTCATAATAAATGAGTAGATTTCAAGCAGTCGTAGTTGGTTCTTTGATTTTTTCAATGATTTACTTCATACCGAATGTGGTCCTATATGAAGTTATTGGAAAAGGAATGTCTTGTGGTATTGTATTATTTTTACAATTGATCTTCTTGCACATTACCGTTGACTCAGCTTTTATTGTCTTATATTAACATTTCTATTTTACGCGCTACCAGAAGTGCTAGCGAAACGAAGTTACATTATGGCTCCGTTAGCGGTGCCTTGACACTGTAACTGTAGTCTGCTACTGGTTAGGTCTACCTCTTGTGTACGAAAGAATGCAAAGTTTTGTTTGACATTTTTATGGACATTATTCAACGTCCTTGTCATTGCATACGAGGGTCATTTCGTAAATAATGCACACTATTTTTTTGCTTATGCCTTTATTTTTTATTTTTAATATCTCTTTACAGTCCTTCAGTATAGTCTCCCTGCTTCTCTATGAATGAAGCTCTATTATTCCATCCAGAACACCCACTTCTGTTCATCTGTCGAACGGCTCTGGCAGTAGTGGTAGAAAACTCTTCAAAAGAAGATAACGACGTCCACGCATAGGTTTTTTCAACTTTGGGAACAATTCGAAATCTGGTGGACTCATTTCCGGGTTGTAGGGAAGATTCAGCAACACTTCCCAACCGTATTCGCGCAGTTTTCGGGCTGCAACATTGCCGAAATGATGGCGAGCATTGTCGTGGAAAATGAATGGCCCAGCCACGAACGACTGAGGTCGGCTTATGTATATTTTTCTGCGGAGGTTTTGAATGGAGTTACGATAATACACTGCTGTGACACTTGTTCCGCTTGAAGCTCTATGTGTGATAATGATTCCTTGGTGATAATAAGCAATAATCATCATTTGCTTGAGCTTCGGTTGAGCGCATCGAAATTTTTTTGGACATTGAGAATCTGAAGGTCTCCACTTGTCAGACTGAGATTTCAACTCCGAATCATTCTCTAACTCACGTTTCAATAGTGGCGACAGTTCGACACAAGAATGCTTGACCTACCTTCACGGTCGAATTGTTGTTTGAGCAAGGTTGCAATGTCCAGGCATTTCTGCTTTTCCTCAGCAGTCATATAGTGGTGAGCCTTCTCGCAGGAATTTTGATCTTCTTCAAATCACTTGTCAGAATACGGAATACTGAAGCTGGAGGAATTCCCATTGCTTCAGAAAGTTCCTCACATGTCGCAATGCGAGCTTCTTAAAGAGCATCTGCCACACTTTTTACACTTCATTGATCTGTTGACGTTTCTAGCGTTCCAGGTCTTGGATTATCGTCTATGCTCATACGACCGCCACGTAAACGATTAATCCAACGTGTACTACGGTCCACTGTATAACTCACCACAAACTTCACTTAACGCACTGTGGATTTCTTCACAGTACCCGAGATCCCAGCAGGGCCGATTTCTACTTCTCGCCAATTTTATGTTAGAGTACACGGCGAAAAAACAGAAACATGTGCTTCTTCCGTACGCTGCCAACTACATCTGACGTAATTTCATTATTGTTGCATCAAATAGCCACAGTAACACCGACCTGTGCACTATTTAGAAAATTTCCCTCGTGTAATGCTCTTAGATGTTATAAGTTTATATAACCCCATTTCTGTGATAAAGTTTTATTGTATGATAACATTATTTGCACTTATCTTTATTATTTTTTACCAGGTCATCTGATGAGTCTGTGCCCGTAAGACGTCATTAGCACAATAAAGTATCTGTATTACTTATGCGACTTACCAGCTTTTTTAAATTCACTTTCATAGTAACTGTAGATACGGTCACACACACCTCTACCAGGACTTCAGGTCCGATTTACAATTCACCATAACTGTCTGTTGGTCACTCCTGGAACGCAATTTCGGAACGCCGTACACAGTTAATCACTAATGAGTTCGGTTAACTTCCTAGCAAGGAAGCAGAGAAGTGCACGCTAGCCGCGTCCACGATTGAGGGTTTTTATTTAAATCCTTGATGAAATATGCTTTTGGCTTCCGAGAAATGTTAATAAACGTACTGGTAGGCAAATAAGCTGTTCAATTGTAGGCAAGTCTAAAAGAATGCAACTTTGTTGACGAGGATACCACAGCACATATTCGCGTTATTATAGTACAAAATCAACAGACAAGATCTCTGTAAAATAATAACAATAATAATAATAATTATTATTATTTTAGAAGATTAAGTGGTTTCGCTAAAAATTACAACCGCCTGCAGTCGTTTCTATTAAACGACAGTTACTTATTTCGTTAAAACGACTTTTACTCGTTTATTTGGTGGTAAAATGAGCGTGCGAGAGCGCAGGTTCGATGTTTAGTTTTGTGTATCACCTTCTACGTTCCCTTTTCCTTTCTATTTTTTTAACACCCATGTGAAGCTTCAAGACAGTCAGAAACGTGAAGAACGATGAATGAATAGGAAATAATTGTAAGGCGGCGGTAATGAATGGGAGCGGAACACATCACTTGCAATAAAATTTTAATTTATTGTTGGTTTATTATTTCATAATAAATTGATAGCGTAATTTTACGCCAGTTAAAAGGATTAGAATTCGACTAGCGATATCAGAATTATCCTGAGGAACTGGAGATTCATTAAGAAGACGGCTAGTTAATTTCATAAGCTATGTCGTTCTTGGGCACGCCAGGACACGCCCGAATCAACCGTTGCACAAAGTGATCTCCTGGTGGTTTTCGTTGAAAAAGTGTCGGATGACTGCCAAACGTATACGGCTCCGCGGCCTCACAACACCTTTTTTTTCTGTGTGTCTGGTAACATCGAAAAGCAGGTTCGCGCCGTTGTAGCTGTAGAAAGAAAAAGGGTGCCATTCTTTACAATTCGGTCACTCTGTTACCATTGGGACACGGTTGAGGAGATGACTCCTTACGTCACTCCTCCAGGACCGAGGTAAAAAAAATAACGAATCTGGTTTGTTTCTCTCTGAGTATTTTCATTTGGCTCAGCTTCTCCCACCACGTACGTTATGCGGACGTAACTGCGTGTTATATAGCGAAGAACTGGACATCAGCCCTTCGTGTTCCAAATGGCAGGAGGAACTAGCAGCGCTTCTGGGGATTACATCGGAATTGTTTGCGATTTATCAACCACGTGCTCCGCTGAGCGCTGCTCCAGAGAGTGCCAGCCAGGCTCTGGCCGCCACGACCGAAGCCCTACCACCGGTATCTTCATGAGGTAATATTGTCATCGGTTACCAGCTACGTTAACTTTGTCAGCGCCGTCCTTAGACTAAGAGGATTCCCATGTCCGTTGTGACTAGTCGTTTGCATGCTTCAATTGTTTGGCATATATACGTATTCTACCACGTCTAAGCCCCACTCAGTAATGTACAAGTGTTAAATATGTGTACAATTGTTAAATATTATAATTAATTTATGAGAACCCTATGGTGATTAAATTGGAGACAATAGGTGACATGTGTTTCTTTAGCCTTTGTAAACTAGGCCATAATAAAACAATGTGTGTTTTGCAGTCTTTGCGACTAATGTCTAGGGGTGACAGATCACGTTGCTGGTCACGGAGAACAACTTTAGTTAGAGCAGGGCGTAGGCACCCAGCAGTGTGTGTGTGTGTGCAATGTGTGTAGCCTATCATCCACTCATCTGATCGGAGTGGAAGGCGTTAGGCTCGATAAAAATTGAAATTCCTCTGAGTCGCTTCTAAAATATCTTCCTCCGCTCAAGCACACTTACTCATATGGCTTCCTTGTTGAAAATTACTTTATTAATTCATTAGGATAAATAGTATGCTAGGCATCTGGTTAGTAGACTCTGCTCGTTAGGCGAAATCTTGTCGTCCCAGAGCTGGCGAATACTAAAGTACACCTAACATCGTTGGAAAACGACAGTGAACATTTTATCTCTAACAAAAGTTGTTTCCGTCAATCTTTTTCAGGATTTGGTGGCCTAATTTCTTCTTCTGGTTTCCCTTTGCTGTGTAGTTCTTGTCTCTGTGGACCATAATTTCCTCGGTAATTATTCGCATCCTGGTCTCGCCAGTTGGTGTTTCTAACATCGTGACCTCTTTCAAAGTACCCTTGACCGTTGGAATTTTCATTCCTAAACCCATATCCGCCACTGTATGAGTGTCCATTACCGTTCCTATTTCGGTACCAATTATTCTGGTTATCGTTTCTATGCCAATTGTCTCCATTGTACCACTGTCCTTGTCTGTTAAATTGCCTGAAATTATTGGTGTTAGGATTACGATTATTATTATTATTGGAATATTCGTTCCTAGTCCTCTCCTTTTGCTGTTCCCTTTCCTTTCTTTTTTGTTTCACCTCGTCTTCTTTAAACATAATTTCAAGTTCCCTTAAAACCTCTTTGAATTCTTCGGTATTTTCATTTTTTGCTACTGTCGCCTGTTGATACTTTACCGGTAATTTCATTCTACATAGAGGTATTAGCTCTCCGTTACTGTATGGTTTGTCTAGGCAGTGATTCTTTTTGTCCATTGTATCAAAGAATTTTACCACGCTTTTCTCTCCTTAGTTTTCATATGGTGTCATCTGAAGTAACTCGTATTTAATTTTGTTTTGCGCCTCCTTGGACCAATATCTTTCGAGAAATGCTGTTCTGAACTGTAGGTAAGACGTACAGGTAGCCGCGATATTTTGCATCACCTCCGTTACTGTCCCTGACATGTGTGCACAAATGAAGTCAAGTTTGTGAGCTACGCTCCAGTGGTTTGGTAAGCCTACTTGAAACTGATCGATGAATGTGCGTGCATGCAAGCTACCACCTTCTTCCTTGAAATGTTGAAATTTTATAACTGTAAGGAAGTGGTCTGTATCATATCTACTCATAAATTCGGTTTGTGGCTGATTCATGGACTCAAATAATCTGCCAGTGCTTGTGTCGTCGTGTTTATTCTCTGGTAATCTACTGCCTGTCTGCCTATTCTCAATTTCCTGACTCATATCCGCGTCATATCGTATCATTGGTGAACAAAAGTGTTGTTTCTACTCTCGTCGTTCGCGGTATAGTTCCTGTGCTGCTATTATGTTGTGTCACTGGACTTACTGGTTCAGTTGCCTGTCTTTCGATTGGTATCGGCTGAATATATGTGTTCCGTTTTTCTGGGTACTGTGCCTGGTCCTGTGGCATGTCATGTATTACTTTAGTCGGGGTTTTCTGTTTCGATTTCTGCGCGAGTGTTACGTCTAGCCTTCGTTCTACCTGAACTTTCTTAGACGGCGCGTGTTCGTGCACTGAATTAATCCTTGACGTGTCAGTTGTTTCGCTACAGGTGTAATCGGTCTCGATCTTTTCTTCGATAGTTTGTATCAACTCTGTTCGAAGCTTTTCAAACTGATCTTTGTTTTTAAGTTCTATTTTATTGATCCGCTGATCATAAGTTTTCAGTGCAACCTTTGCGACCTTGCTTTGAATTGCTTGTTCTTCCGAAATTTATATTGCTGTTCGAGTGGCTTTTTTCGTAAAACGTTCCACCTTTTTGTCAACGTTTACGATGTCCAATTGGACCTCGTCCACGTCAGTGCGTAATTGCTGCTGACCTTGTGTTAGCACCTGAATTCTTTCTCTAGATTCTTTCGCGTCTTTGTTTATCTGAGTGATCTATCAATTCTGGCGATCCCTTCTTCCATCTGGATTTTAAGCTGTTGGATCTGTGTCTTAATAACCTGATTATCCTGTTTATATTCCTGATACTGTTTTGTCATCTGATTAATATCCTGATTCTGTTTCGTCATACTAGCGTTCATTTTTTGTAACATCTCCATGATCGCGTCCTGTCCTGTAACACTACCTTCTGCTGAACTATGCATTCTCGATCTATTGTTTTCCACTCGTCCAATTACGTCGTTTACTGGGCTATGCTGTGGCGTTTCTAAGTTTGATAACTGCAATAACCCATGCAGTCTGTATTGAGGACTAGTTGTTTTTGTCATTGAACCATTACGTGGCGCAAACACCTCCGCATTCTGCCCTCTCTGTTGTGTATGTCTTGTGTTTGCAGGTACAGTTGCGCCTGTTACGGAACCTTTTCGTGGCGCTCGTAACTCCGCAAAATTCTGTGTCTGTTTTTGGGGCATATTTAGAAAGTGTACGATAGGTTCGACGTATTCTAAATGTTCCCCCTCTTCCTCACTGTCTACTTCTCCTTGAACGTTAGCTAACTGCCGGTTCATTGACTGTATTGACGCGTATTCTGTCCCTGAATATGCGGCAAACAAACGCGTTTCCTGTGCTCGTTTCGCTTCTAATCTTTGCCATTTGCTACGTGAGCTGTCTATTTCTGGCTCAAAATGTGCCCTACCTGGAATTTCATATTCTGGAAATTGGATGTTCTCGTCTCTTCGATTCCCATCTGTCTGATCTGTCTCAATTTTATCCCAGCCTAACTGAGCCTGCTGATTCTGCAGCTCCCCGACTGTCCTATTCTCTGATTCACAGTCTGTCCTATTCTCAGGTTCACCTTCTGTCCTATTCTCAATAAGCTCGTTTACTTGCTGTCTATCTGGTTGATTCTCCCCCATCTTGTCTACTTGCTGTCTCTCACGTAACCTTTTGGCTTGTGCTCTCGTTAACATTCAAATTCTTTCAACCCACCACAACCCTATCTACAAAGCTGTACGACCACTTACCAGTTGGTTGAACCACCAACAACAACAACAACAACACCGTCGTGACTTCTCGGCTAATGTTCTGTCTGCTCTGCTACAGTCTCCAATCTCCACCTGTGCGCTTGCAAAGGGAGAAAAATGTTATTTCTTAATTCTAACTTATATGATGCTGCATCACACTGCGTCTCTGCGTCACTGCGTATCACCTGAAAATCCTATGCCCTAACAGCTACACAAAAATCGTAAAAAAATGCAAACTTTTCAAAACAATAACACACACCCTTTTCCCTACAAATCTGCTTTCTTCACTACCTGTATCTATTCTGATCCCAATCTTTGCAAATAGCTCTTTAATACATGAAAGAAAGTTACTCAAAGTGCTACTGCTGTGACCTGCCGTACCTAACTATCTTGACACTTTCCTATCCTGGTAGCTTACCTATTTTACCTATCTTGGCAGGGTCGCCATTTTCTGTGAGCGACATGTGTGGGTGCTATTCTGTCATTCTGCGCAACGGATTAATCTGAGATGTACCCTTTACCCTGTGGCTCCTGCAAGATGCAATTTCCACCCCCACACTACTACAGAAGTCAGACAGACGCTCCTAACGTTCTAAAGAGAAATGCCTGAAAAACTTTCAGCAATAAATATCTTCTGAAGTCGTCTGCTGTAAGGAAATGACACAAAAATTCACAAAATTTCCTACGTAACTAGTGGGGTACTTGGGTACTGGAGTAGTGCTAGTTAGTGTAAGAAAAACATGAAACTAACGAAAACTATTATTATTTTTTTTTTGCAAAAATTCTGAGAAATCACAATGGCACTTTTAGTTATGAACTGAACAAGTTATTTCCGGGTTCTTTTCGGAATGTGAAGTTACCTCTTAAGGACAGGATTCGCTAATGAAATTTCTATACAAAGCTTAAGTTGGTTGTTGACTTGGCGGAATGGCTGAGAGCCGCGCCTACTCAACTTGAATAATTGTCCGTTAGAATGTTGCTAGGTACGATGGAGGTTGTCATGTGTGAAATGCAGTGAAGTGTACTGTTGTGGAGGAAATTTGGGGCTCGCAAGAGCTGTAGCGCACAATACCGTAAGCTGCAATAGCTGCTGTCTGCGCCGCTCGCTTCTGACAATTAAGATAACTCTCGTTCTATCTGGATTGACCTTCGCCAATCAAACTCTCCCTACGCCTTGATGAAGTCAAGGACTCCTGTTCTCCCCTAGTCTTAACTATTGGCATGATACACTGGTCGGATAACCAGTCCACCGCGATGCCACTCAAAATTTGCTCGCAGGCGTTTAACTAGAACTCTGTCCGTTCACATCGCACAATAGGTGTGGCGGCCAACACAGTGAACAACGCTTAATCGCAAGGACTCAGTATAGAGTCGCACTCCGATTCGCTCTCGACAGAGGTGCTCTCCCAGTGAAGTACTGAGGAGAGACTTGTTCCTCGCTCTTTGAGTACACGTTCGAGCGCACACGCTCTCGTTACGCGTTCTCACTCCAAGAGCGACAACAGAACGGCCTCTCTCCATGCCAGACGTGAAGGGGTATACCTTTCGGTCTCTTCCATTACTCCTTCAGCTCAAGGCATCAGGAATATCGTCTGCCAATCAGCATTGCTCTTCTAAAACGGGAGAATGACGTTTCGTTTAAGGCGACCAATCCGGAAATCTGCAGCATCGGCGTTTGGGGTTTGCTGTCTCCCAGTGAAAACCTCTGATACTGCGTGCTATGTTTGTAAAGAATGCGTAGGCTGGGCGCTCCCACACAGTGTAGCGGAATTTGCTTTTAAGCCGAACACGGGATCGTTCTCCCTTTCACTCGGGCAAATGCTGTCTGCTCAACGGGCGGTCGCCAGCCGACGTAGATGGGTTGATTCGTCCTCTGAAGGTACCGGCCTCCTGGCGTGCGGTTTGCCTCTCCCGAACTAAAAGCTTTTGTGACCATCTTGTCTTGAATGTGTGTGTGTACACCAGCCTTGAGTATTTCTATCTCGGTGCGCATTTGCGATTTACTTGTTATTTGCATATCGTTTACATGAATTCATACAACATTGACTTTATCTTATCGAGTTTGGGTTCGAATGAAGCGTCTTGATGTGCGGAATATGATTGTGAGGGCGGACTGTGTAAGCAATGAAGGTCAGGAGACCACAACGTCTTACATCATTGACATGACTTATTACCGCTAGAGGTGTGTCGCCTAGTATATATTGTACAGACTTTGTCCAAAGCTGGCCACACGCAGTGCGTTTGGGTTAGCCGTGTGCACATCATTCATGTGCAGCTGTTTCATCACATCTCGTACTGTAAGAGATGGATAGTAGTCTGCAGGTGTCCAGAGTTACATGGAGTCTCTTGGTGCAGCAGGCACCAGCTCCGCAGAGGATAACCACACCACAATAAGACCACGAGACATATTGCTGACACTCGCATACTTCGTTAGAGCGACAAGTTAAATAATCTGATGGTGTGTGTACCGAAGGTCTTACAGTACCTACACCACAAATCACCTGAAATTACAAGGCAAGGATTTGGGAACAGGGTTTCAATTTGGCACTGCTGTATGCACTTGAGTCCATTGTTGATTGTAAATCCCACTGGGCCATTTGGGCAGGAGTAGAAGCGATAACCTCAGTGGTGCAGTGCTTCAGGTCGCTTAAGTTTCTAGGTTTGTTGGCATAGACACAATCGTTGACCATATCCCCAGCCAAAAATCCCGTAGTCTCAGGCTGGGTGAACGTGCTGCCCAAGAGAGGAGACTACCTCTACTAATCCAACGTTCAGTTAATCCTGAATTACATGATTGTAGTGCTCAGGGGCACTGTCGTGCTGAAAGTACCGTCGCCGGAGGAAAGTACCGTCGCCGGAGGATGGCAAGTGGCGCGTTGTTCTCCATATCCCCGCATGTGCTCTCGAACTTCTAGGGGGTGCTCGGTCGCCCAGATAACATAGTTGTGATTGTTCACTCGACTGCTGATGTGGAATGTTGCTTCGTCAGAGGAACAGAATGTCAGGCTCCATATACAGCATTTATAAGATAATTTGTGCAGCACTTCCATATGCCTGCCTGCCCGCGTTTGTGAGCTGCTGCACAGTCTGCAAGTGGTATCGTTTCATTCCTAAATCACGGTGCAAAAATGTAACCACTGACATTTGAGAAATGTTAGTCTCTAGAGAAAGTCTGTGTGAGGAGACCTCCATCTAGGCGGCTATCTTTCTTCGTTCCTCAATGGAACGTCTGGACGCCATGGTTTAATCTGCGAAAAAGTCTAAAGAGAGCAGATCCATTTAATGTTAAAATGTTTACCTGACCGTGGGTACAGCTTTTGCCACTAGCTTTAAATTCAGCCGGTGCCGGTTCCGAGAACAATGATTAATTTTTTCAGCTGTTTGCAATCCAGACAGAATATATACCAGATGCTGTGCTGGCAGCCAGACTGCAGCGGTAGTCCGCCACACTCGCACGAAGTGACTACACCAAGAGCAGGCTGTTTTTTTCGTGACGACTGTGCGCCTCGCCTCGCCGCACCGCGACTCTGCGCAACCTGATAGCTCTCGCTGGCAGCGTCACCCAGTGCTCTCAGCCGCTGTGGGCGAGCCGTGGCTCAGCCTTTCTGCGCCAGATACTGCGTGGCGTGAGCTCACTTCCAGACCCGGCCTGTCCTCTCCCTCTCTCACTAGGCACTACCACTCAAAGGTTCGTAGGTATTCGTCGATGGACTGGAGCTATTTACTAACACAGAGATCGCCTAATGTTGGGCTTCAAATGACCAAGTGTTGCATCATCGACGAACGAAAACCCACGTCGTACAGCTGGTTAGTATCAACGGTATTCCACTGATGCTAGTGGTAAGTCATCGCTGACGTCGTGGGACTTGTTACCCGCTCCACTTATCTTGTCATAACTGTACTAGAGACGATCAACGATAATGGGGAAAGAATGAAGCTTGGACTGAGGAAAGGTCAGCATTCCAAACTAATTGAGATGCAGTAAGCACATCTCCTCTTTGCTTCATACGACGTGTTCGGAAATTCCCCTTACAAACCTCTAGAAATTGTAGAGGATATTGAGTGCATAATATTTTGAATAGCACTCCATCGTATGTTCAACTTATACTCTTCTGCTTGAGGAACTGAATTAGGCATGACGCAGTACAGTTATTAGGTAACAATTCGAAAGGAAACGTAACGAAACATCCACTTACCACTTAAGCACATTCGTTTGTATCAATACTTAAACGAGTTTACATTCTTCCAAAACCAAAAAGAATCCAGCATAATATACGTACAGAACAGTACTGATGCATTGCAACAGCGGCTCAGTGTGGCGACCACCAACGTTGTTACAGACATTGCACCTGCGAAACGTATTCTGGTACACACTCTCCTCTTACCAGGTTTCTCTTCAGTTTCTAGTGCAGCGGCCAAAACTTGTGCTACCTCATCTGTCTCTACAGATGTGTCTACAGGAGTTAAATCCGGCGATCGCGGGAACCACGCGGTTTGACTCCCTCGGCCTATTCATCTTTCACCATATCGTCTGTTGCGATGCCTTCGAACCGCTCGTGACAAGTGAGGTGGTGCAGTATCACGCTGAAACCATATTTCCTGACGGACATTCAGTGGCACTGCAGTGGCTGTGACCTCTTGTAATGTTTTGTGGTTCCTGGCTGGATGAGGAGAGGGTGGTAAGATAGGTGGGTGGTCGGTTTCCTCTCACTGCAACACAAAGTCCACATGGGGTTAAATTACACTTTATTACAGAAACCAAATGAGTACTTAACTTCAATGAGGTTCACTATGAAGTTTTGTGATTAACAGTAATCGGATAACAAAAATGGTTCAATTGGCTCTGAGCACTATGGGACTTAACATCCGAGGTCATCAGTCCCTTAGAACTTAGAACTACTTAAACCTAACTAACCTAAGGACATCACACACATCCATGCCCGAGGGAGGATTCGAACCTGCGACCGTAGCGGTCGCGCGGTTCCAGACTGAAGCGCCTAGAACCGCTCAACCACAACGGCCGGCAATCGAATAACATGTCCTAATTCTTGAATCTTGTCCGTGTCCATATTACAACTACATACGATGACTAACGTTCCCTTACAGCTAGTTCAGATGGGAGGCTACGACTATCTCTGTAGAAGACTAGAGCAGAGTGCGACATGTTGAGGTACAGTGCGATCTGAGGCCCGATGCGACGTACTGAGATACGGATTGAGCGATTGACGCAGCTCTGTCTGTGGCGGCGGCCTATTTGCACCCTGCCCAGGGATCGTTATCGCCGCGTAGCCTGGGGCCGTGTCTTGGTCTTCTCTTTTCTTATGCGCGCGCTTAGTTCAGCGCCTGCTTTACTTCTTTTCCTAATGCCGGCCGATGTGCTGGCGAAGGTGTACACCAGCACAGGCACAGCTTCCAAGAACGGGTTCAATGCGTTTTGTAGGTAGATCAGGTGTGGAGGAGCAGTTAGCTTGAGTTGAAGGAGTTATGACCTAATCACAAGACCGTCCAGAATACCTGCCCACATGCTTATACCAAACCAGGGTTGAAATCCCTGAACATTTGGGAAACGAAGGTTTTCGTTTGCCCAGACGTAGCTGTTCCGCAAATTCAGAACACAGTCCGTAGTGAACTTCAATTTATGAACAGAACTCGACGTGGAGACGGAGGTTTCTGCATGCAGCGGTGCAGGAATCACGTGTAGTAGGCAACGCATTGTAGCAAATCGGCTGGACCCGTAGGGTGTATCCTTCGTGAAGTGTTACGGATGTAATTGTTTCTCAGTCGATACTGTGACTAATAGCCACTGCACGCGCAATTGTCACTGTACTAGTTGACGGATTCTCTTCAACGCGATGCACTACATCAAATTCGGGCGCGTGGCGTTGCCGTTGGGCACCACAGTCCTGCCTCCTCACGGCGAAGGTACCAGTTCCTCGGAGCCGCTTCATAACTTGGACAAAAATTTTGTGCAATGACGTGCTATGTTTCGGAAAACGTTCGTGATACATCCGACTAGCAGCTCTTCCGTTACCTCGAGCTTCGCCATACACAAGGGGCATATCTGTGTATTCCGAAAACGTGTATCAAACTTGTTTACTATCGGAGGCGCACAGGCACTGAATAGGTTCCACAGCAAGACGGACGTTAAGTTTCATCTGGTGACTGTCGGACGTAGTACACATTATTGTATCTACCCTATTGCATATCAGGGCAAGCAATGAAGACTTTTCTCTTTCCCTCAGCAGATGTGGACGCGTTACACTGAACTAAAACCGCCATAGAACAGAAATGGTACGTTTCCGGACATAGACACCTATTCAAAAAATTATGTAGTCACTCCCCTGTACAATCCCTAGAAGTCTGTAACGGAAATTTCCGAACACGCTATATACTAAATAACTACTTAAGCAACGAGGAACAGAACGATAATTACTCGCGCGCCACACACACACACACACACACACACACACACACACACACACAAACTTCGCTTGGTGCTTGGCGGTATGTACAACACGCCAGCGGCAACTGCGACACTTGGTTACGTAATCCTTTTTTTTTTTGTAAGGAGTAATTGGTTGCCATTTCAGAGTCGTAACCCGTTCGTGTAGACCGCGTCTATCCATGACCTGCCCGCAGAGGTCTCTTTGTGTTGGTAGCCGCTCTGTGGTGAGAACTCTGCTGCTCGCATCAGCCTGCCGAAGCACAATCCTCAGGTTCTCTAAATGTTACCGTATTATAAAAATGCGGTCAGGCAACATTTACGTATCTTTTATGGTGAGGCGCTCAGCGTCTCGTCTCTTACCAAACAGCTGCCCTTTTCACACCAATGAACTCAACGGATAACACTCTTTTCTTCTTATAAACAACTTACAGCATCGTCCAAACCTGTTCCACTGACTGAAAGAGACGTACGATAGATAAGGGGATTTTCTATAAAATAAGCGGGGAGCAAAATTGCTGAACCAAGGGGAAATACGGCGGAAAGAGAACGCGCTAATGGCTCTAAGCACTATGGGACTTGACGTCTGAAGTTATCAGTCCCCTAAACTTAGAACTACTTAAACCTAACTAACCTATGGACATCACACACATCGAAGCCCGAGGCAGGATTCGAACCTGCGACCGTAGCAGCAGCGCGGTTCCAGACTGAAGCGCCTAGAACCGCTCGGTCACATGGGCCAGTACAGCTCGCTAATATGCAGAACACTTCACAAGAGGCAGAGACGCGTTAAGGAAGAGTGAGTTAATACTTACTCTTCCTTAACACGTAAAATCAGAAACGAAAATGCACGTACTACGTGCACAGGGTGGCTATAATTAAACTTTCCTTGCTTTTCGAGAGGCCCCATAAAAAACGAGTGATCGTAGGACAATGCAACTTTGTGGAAACATTTGTATGGATATGCGAACTAGAAGTAATGAACATATCATTGAAAAAACACATTTTAATTTCCATATAACAAACTAACATTTATTAGTTGCGTACCATGTTTACGTTCCAATTTACAAGTGTTGCTCAATGTGAAGACCATCAACATCCACGGCAGCCTGAAACCGCACTAGTGATACTACTTCATAACTGTTCCATAAAATTTCGGGCGTGCAGCCGCATAAATTTAACTGCTTCTTCGTCTTCTAATGTTTCGGCTGTATCTCGTCCATCTTGAGAGTGAGCCGAGGTGACTGGCGCTCGAGCACTTGCTCCGTCCTTTTAAACCCGCGGACAGCGCTACTGCGCATGCAGCCACGGATGCACAAGCCGCAAGAGACGTTGATCAGCGGCAGAGAGGTATAACTCATGTATGAAATTAGGTCTATGGCTGCACGGTCGATCCACGCGGTGATATCGATGTATCACTGCGAGCTGCACCGTCTTTGTGAGTTTATCACAGAAGGAGCCGGATTCCATGATTTGTCAAAGCTGAAGCCGCTATCTCTATTAATTACATTCATCGCCAACCGAATTTCATTTGCTTCTTCCACTACTGAGTTCCAGAAAGATGAAGTCGAGGCTGAAATTTCGACGTTATCGTGCACTATAGAGTGCCCAGTGTCGATACAGTGCTCTGCCACCGCCGATGTATTAGGTTGTAAGAGCCATTGTACCTGCGGTGCTCCGTGCGTCTCTCATTGACTGTACGTGTCGTCCATCCGATGTATGAACGGGCAGGCCCACAGGGGATCTTGTAAATCCCAGGCTTCCGAGGCACCACATCATCTTTAACGGAAACCAGGAGTGCTGCTGTCTTCGCTTTTGTCTATTGAGCATCCGTCCTCTTTTTGACGATAGGCTTCCAACGTATGGCAGAAAAGTCATGGATTTAAAACTTTCTGTGTCTTCTTCTGCAATCCTTATGCCCACCGTTGGTTTCGTTTGTAGTGTCTTCCGTCTCTGCTGTGGAGAATACTCATTGGCGTCAAAAACTCTTCTCAGGTGTAGAAGCTCGTCCTCCAGACTGCTCTCGTCAGCAGTGACGTGTGCTCTGTGTACCAGAGTTCTGAGTACACTCATCGTCTGCGAAGGATGATGGCAGCTATTTGCACATAAATATAAATCCGTATGGGTCGGTTACCGATATACTGCATGTCCCAAAGTGCAATAATCTTTGCGTCGTACCAAAACATCCAAAAATGGAAGACACCCATCATTTTCTATTTCCATTGTGAACTGAATTTGTGTATGGATGGAATTCAGATGATTTAAAAATTCTTTTAATTTATCTTCGCCATGGGGCGTGACATCAGCATACCTCCAAATACTATGGGTTTCAAGCTAGCAGATTCCAGCGCCTGCTCTTCGAAATCCTCCATAAAAAAGTTGGCCACCAAGGACTACAAAGAACTATCCATGGCGACACCATCAGTCTGTTCATAAAATTCGTTATTGAATAAAAAATATGTCAAGGTCAAAACATGTTCAAACTTGATCTTATTTTCGGGGTTCTTACGCGCAGTATATATTTGCGGCCGTAGAATCATTCGGCAGTCAGCTTCAAATGCCGGTTCTCTGAATTTTCTAAATAGCGTTCTTCGGAAAGAACGTCGCCGTCCCTACAGAGATTCCCATTTGAATTGCTGAAGCATTTCCGTAACACTTACGTGTTGTTCAAACCTACCGTTAGAAAATTTAGCAGCCCACCTCTGAATTGCTTCGATGTTTTCCTTCAACCTGGTCCGGATCCCAAACACTCGAATAGTACTCACGAGCAGGTCGCACCAGCGTCCTATAGGTGGTCTCCTTTACAGGTGAACCATTCTTTCCTAAAATTCTTCCAATAAACCGAAGTCGACCATGTGTCTTCTCTACCACAATCCTCATATGCTCGTTCCACCTAACGTCGCTTTGCAACATTATGCCCAGATATTTATATGATGTGACTGTGTCGAGCAGGACCCTACTAATACTGTATCTGAACATTACAGGTTTGTTTTCCTACTCGTATGCATTTATATTTAGAACTAGTTGCCATTCATCACAGCAAATAGAAATTTTGGTTTCTTAACAGCCTGCACTGTGGCAGCGTGTCAAATGCTTTTCAGAAATGTAGAAGTATGGAGTGTGCCTGTTGCTCTTCATCCATAGCTAGAAGTATATCATGTGAGAAAAGGGCAAACTGAGTCTCGCACAAGAGATGCTTTTTAAAACCATGCTCATTCGTAGACATAAGCTCCTCTAGAAAATTTATTATATTCGAACTGATAAATGTTCAAGAATACTGCAGCAGTCCAATATTAGGGATATTGTTCCATAATTCTGCGGATCCATTCTTTTGTCCTTTTTATATACAGGAGTTAACTGCGCTTTTTTCCATTCACTTGGGACTTTGCAGTGGGCGAGAGATTCGCAGTAAATGCTAGGTAAGGGGCCAATGCCATTTTTCTATTTTTATTTGCTGGATATAATAGCATCATCATAACTCATATTCATTTTTACTTTTACATCCAATAGTGAAAGAACTTAGAATTGATTTAGATTATCGCCCAAATGGCTCTGAGCACTATGGGACTTAACTTCTGAGGTCATCAGTCCCGTAGAACTTAGAACTAGTCAAACCTAACTAGCCTAAGGACATCACACACATCCATGCCCGAGGCAGGATTCGAATCTGCGACCTCGAAGAGATTATTCGAGGCCGATGCTGCGACACAAGATCCGTAAGACTCTTACGGTCGATCTAGCGTTGAGGCAGCTTAGTGTTAAGAAATGCTCTTACATGCAGGTACACCTGAGCTGGAGGAGAACGCAAAACGCCTTTCACTGCTGAGTTATCGCCATCTCGACACGTTCACATTTGGTAATGAACGAACGAGCGAGCAAGTTAGTTGCAACAGGGAGACCCTTACCAGCAGCTACCTGACCCGACGACTTACACCCGACTCCAAAATGAACTTTCAGTTGAGATGCCTAAGTTTAAGTGTGCTCAGGTTCCCACATTCATTAATGTAGGAGATATAGTTCTTTGAAAAGAAATGTATCTCTTTGAAACACCCTGTAAATATCTATACAGAAAAAGTGTTTCCTTTAATCTATCATTAAATGATAGATCAAAAGTGTTACTTTGATGCCTGTTATCAAACTCATATCTTGTCACAGCCGGTAAGTGACTGCGTTTCATCGTGCGATACTAATGGTACATCCTGCGGACCATCTGGCAGGCTCTCTTCAGCTACGTCAGTGTCTGGCGTCACCTGTCATAGCGTAAGGTGGTAAATGTAAAACTTGTGTATTTGATTGTTACCGCATTTTCAATTAAGAGATTTCTTGCTGCAGCCTTATACTGTCTATCGTTCCCGAGTTATTCCCGAAATATCTGATTTCAGATTCTTTTCTGAAACATTCTTTACCACCATAGTAGTAATCACTTTCCTTTGCCACATCTCACCCCACTAAACCCGATCGGTATTGGTGTGCTGTGGACTCTTAACGAAGCCTGTTACCAGAGGCGCAGATCAACGTTTTTTTAGAACCTAACGGACGCCGCTCCCGGAAAAGCGCATCCGGGTCTCTGGTGGAAATGGAGCTGGTGCGGTGTCTGGAATGCGACACCCACCGCATGTGACGCGATGTGGCAGGCGATAGCGGTTGGCGGGATGAGTGGGGTAGGGGGGGGGGGAGAGGGATGCTCTGACAGTTTGGCGCGTTCCGCTACCTCGCTCGCTAGACGGCCCCACCTGTTGCTTCAGCTGACTTCACCTCGCGTTGCAGAATGGCAGCATAACCCCTTCTGATGTTTCGCTCTGATTACTTCCTCGAGTTCGTGCGTCCACGAGTTTCCATCTAGAAAGAACAAACGGTGTCTGCAGTACACAACCACTTACCTACCAGGGACCTCGGCCCACAATACATTTCCAGTTGTAAACTAAAGGCAGCTGTTTTCCCATACCAAAGATAGTACTGTCCTCCAATCTTTGTATCACAGCTTGCATCGATGCTACTGTCCATCGTAAAATCTTTGACTCTTTTATATCTAGTACAGCAAATTCTAAAAACCAATACTACACCTATGTTACAATGTGTACGTCCGTATAGATCAACCAACAGGAAACATTACACTAACCCCGCTAATTACAATAAGTTGGTAATAGCTTCTCCAAGATGACATCGCTAAAGTGGACTCAGAAATGCCCCTTTGACACTTCTGTCTTCTCTTTTAACACACTGACGTGTCCCTGTCTGCAAACGCAAAAAGGCTCAACTTCCTCTAAATTTGACTGTAGCCACCCTTTTTCCTAAAAGTACAATACCCTCATGCTGTCTGTGATGATGTTACCCAGCAAATGCTGCCCATCCAGTTCTCCCTTGTGTCAGTCTTAGGCTTTAGCCTTTGCTCCAGTTTGTTGTCCGTACTGCATACAATTTTAAAAACCTTTGTTGTTCAACAATCTCACCAATTTCTATTAGGTAGTTCACCAATGTGGCGTGACTTTATTTTTCTGCGGATTTTTCTCATTTTGTTGGTTTCTGTACCCTATCGCTGCATCAATCCTATTTATTAAACTTGCATCAAAACCATTTCCTATCGCTGTCCGCCTAAATGTTTTCATTTGCTCATCCTTGTTCATAGGAATGTTGTATAAAGTACATATACGTCTATCGAAGGCACTGTCTGGCGTACAGTTTGACAGATTGTGTAAGTGTTTCACTGTTTTAGTTCTTAAAAGGAAAGACTCTTAGTTAAGGTACATGTAAAGAATTTACTAGATATACTGAAAAACGGGGTGTTTAATCGTGACATAAACGATAAAAACTTTTATCCAAGGCTTAAAAACTGTACGAACAGTATTTCCTAATGAGGAAGCAGTTCTTTTACATAAATGCTTGAAATAGAATGTTGCACTCACAGCAACGACGGAAAATATCAATAAACTAATGGCAACAACCAAAACTATTGCAGATTGTATAAAAATGTCGAGAGAGCAATAGCGTAATTTAGCATATAAGGCAACTACAATAATTAAAAATTAATTAGGAATAGGGAGGGTGAGCAGAGCAGCGAAAGTGTTAAAAGAAGTAAATCAGAATCTGACAGAAAATAAAAGCGTCGGTACTGAAAGAGGACAATGGGAACACAGCCATACGTAAGAAAGATGATTACATAGATAAAGTCAGTAGGTTCTTTTTAGAAAACGAAATCGTAGAAGCTACTTAACGATTATTGCAGTAGGTTTCAAGCAATGCTGAAGAATCGTTTAAAAGAAACTCATTTTTGTGCACTAAAAAAGAAAACCTGACGGTAATCAACTCGAAACCTCCATACCTGGACATTAGGGTAAAGACCCATGAAGTCGGGGATCCGGTGGGGACCGTTGTCAGTGGGAAAATGGGGCCTGAAGCAAAATTAATTAAACAATCTAGTGGAATGATTCGTAAATGCTGTAGTTATAATGAAACCTTTTCGGTTAAAAATAACAGGAAGCACAACTGATACAGGAGTGCAAATTAAATGAGGGTGCAACGTTGGCTTCATGAATTTACTGTTCCGGTTTAAGCATGAGTGATTGGTTAATTTCAGTTTATTAGAAGCTTGGTCTTTTTCAAGAATTTTCTGTAAATAGAGGTTAAACAAGATGCAGTGGTGCATAAACTAAGGCCAGCAAGAAGTTCCCTGGAGAGAGAGGCAAAATAGCTCATATGAAGAAGAGAAATAAAGTTTGGAATTGAAAATAACCTGAGCAGGACGTGCGTCTGTTCAACTGGGACTCCACTGAAACATCAAGATGAGACCATACAGAACAACAGGTTTATGCAATGCATATGAAATTAGGTTCCACCCCACGAAAACAAGATTCGCTTGAAAAATAGTATATTAAGTGCAATTTCACTATGAAACCAATGACGTATCCAGTATCGTACTGCTTAAAAATTACGTTCCTGTGGTTAATAATTACTTCATTGATATTCATGATACCTAGATGTATAGTCAGTAGGCAGCTGAACAGTGCGTGGCATAAGGTACTGTGTATTAGTATTTAGCAACTTTTTTGTGTTATTTCATTCACATTTGGAGCGAAGGAAAAACGAGTATCTACTTGTCTTCGTATTCGCCCTAAGGTCTCTTAACTTACTCTCATTATGCATACGAGCGATGTACGATGTAAGTAGTACAGTTTCTCGAAAGCCGGGTCTTCCAAAAACTCCCCTTTAAGTTTCCTCGGTATTTCCGTTGCACTTATGGGCTGTACTGACATGTTACGATCCTGCCAGTGGCTCTCTCAAGCAGTTACGTGTACGTTCCAGTCTCTATTTGACGAGGACACCAAACGCAGGGGAAAAGCTCTGAAGAACTGAAAGCACTAATGGCTTGTCTGCAGTTTCCCAGATCCTAACGACATAAATCTAAGTTTTCCATATAATACTCGTTCTGTCGTGTTCATTCAGTTTTGTCTCGATATCCTTAGGTATTGAAACAAACAAGCTCCAGATGTCCACCACCAATGTTGAACTGGAATACAACCGGGCTAATTCCTTTAAATTATGCACGTTTCGAGAGAGCTGCAACTCGATACACTGAGTGGAAATATTGTGTAAAGTATTTATGAAATTTCTTACATTATTCAGGAATGTACTTTCCCGCAGACGGCAGTATCGTCAGCAGAGAAATAGAATGCCGTAGAGGGGCACAACAGAAGTGAAGTAGATTGAACCACATCCGCTATGTTTTCGGAAGTCGGAAAGAAGGGGATTGGTACGTGACATTGCATAAGGAAATTACGAAATCGCAACTCTTAGCTTTTTGGTAGCTAGAGCAACAAGCAATGTTACATCTGAGTATAGAGCACTAATATTTTATATACTTCGTCTCTTGCCAGTTTCAGTAGCTTTCATTTAAATACTGTAACCCCAGACTGTCAGAAGAACAGCGTGTACAAGTAAAAGATACGGTCTGTAAAATTTAGTTTAGGATCCGTCTTGGTGTACTTTAGTTCATCCTTTCCTGCAGAAAACTTTTTCAGAATGACAAAGATTTCAGAGACGAGCGTTCTACGGAAAGACTACATTGATTTCGATTGTATGTATGATTCATTTCACATCCAAAACAAAAACTGCGTTGGACTGAGCAAGAAAACACCAACCCACACGGTGCGTATATTACAATCGAAGCCACTCAAACAGTCGCATAAGCAACGAAGTCTGGCTGACCGTAAGTTTATTAATATTATATTTAATACACTACCTTGTACTTCTCGTGAATCACATTACACTGCTTACACGTGGGGGCAAATTTTGCAACGTTGCATAGTGGAACCCGGGGCCACCTTTGCTTTCTTCGTAGTTTGTTTACGAGAGATTTACATAATATGCCTCAAAACACTTTATTATCTAATTAGTTATCTATTATCTTCATTAGCTCATATAAGTTTTCTGAATCTACCTTGCAGTTTTAGTTTTTATAAGGAAAAGTGCGTTAAGTAGAGCAAATTGCGGTTAAATAACGGGGAAGGTAAACATTAGGCTATGCTAGAGGGCAGCCTGTCACCACAAGCAAGACTTCAGGGGGGTTCCAGTATTATAGTTGAGCCACATGACAACCCCATCTCCATTTCGATTTCAAAGATTCTGTGTCATAGTAATACCACCTGCTAAAACAGAAAGTGAGAGAAGAAGAAGAAAGACTGTAATAACAACAGATCAAGCAAATTTGCACATTTTACTCCATTTATGCGATTATCTGGTTATAATTGAAAATACGCAACTATCTATTGGACATCAAGGCTTAAGAAAATGACTGTCCAATTCTAAAAACAAACCCAGATTGCTTCACGGAGTAATTTACACTTTATACTTCGCACTTTGCATACAAAGTGCACCTGTTATAATAGGAAATTATAAAACAAGTAACTATCTGTTCACAGGAAATTGCTGACCTTTCTAACTGTAATCCATACTTTCTAATGTGAAAGTGCACTTAAAGTTTCCAGAAAGCAACAGAAGCTATTACCGGAGTAATGCCTATCGCAACTGTCAAAAACTGAATGAAAAAAGACGTGATTCACCATAGCTTCAATCCAACAACTAAGTTTTCAGCCACAAAGAAAAATTTCTATCTTATGTTCCTGACCTTTCCGGAATGTTGAAAAGTATGATACAAGCCTTTGTTAGGCTTCTCCATCGTCACAAAATTCTCGAAATATCGTATGGAGAAGTGGGATAAAACAAGCTTTATTGCACAAGTAAACTTATACATCACTGTACACAAAACGCAACACAGTTACAGAACATACTATTTAAAAATATTTACACCAATCTGCAATCTTTTTTTTTGGAGACAGGCTGCTTGCATTTATACACTGAGCACAGCCCAGGCACGACACCGAGAACAAACTCGAACAACTTGTGTAGGCTACCCAACGATACACGAACTCATTCACTTTCAAAGCAACCGCAGAATTACTTCCCGAAACACGACGCTTAAGTACGCCGTGGCACAGCGAGGAGCGGTGGACAACGTTCCACAGAGTCTCTATGTATTGTCTATCCGTTTGATCGTCAGCGGACAAGCGCCCGTGGTACGATCATGACAATCCGGATGTTATTGTCGTTTCCTTAGAACATTCGCCGTCCTGTAAAACGTACAGTATTCTAGTGTTGATTTTCAGGTACAGTTTAGTAGAGTGTCGAACGCCAATCAGTATCTGGGAAGATGAAAAAGAAGATTCCAACTGTATCTCGTATTTGCAAGATAGCGTGTGTGCCTGTGCCTGTGCCTGGGGGGGGGGGGGGGGGGGGAGGCAAGATCTCAAACAACTGCCGTACCGTGAATTTGTAAGAGGAGCTTCTTTTCTTCGAGCAGTATTATAATGTACGGTCTTGAAATATGTTAAGGTGTCTTCATGCAGACATTAGATACACTTATTTTTACTATTATTATTATTATTATGGCAACGGCCTTGCCGCAGTGGATAACCGGTTCCCGTGAGATCACCGAAGTTAAGCGGTGGCGGGCGTGGCGGGCACTTGGGTGGGTGACCATCCTGGCCGCCATGCGCTGTTGCCATTTTTCGGGGTGCACTCAGCCTCGTGATGCCAATTGAGGAGCTACTCGACCGAATAATAGCGGCTCCGGTCACAGAAAACCATCGTAACGACCGTTAGAGCGGTGTGCTGATCACACGCCCCTCCTATCCGCATCCTGAACTGAGGATGACACGGCTGTCGGATGGTCCCGATGGACCACTTGTGACCTGAAGACGGAGTGCTTTATTATTATTATTATTTAAGATGTATTAAAAACTGAAAGACGTACCATCTATGAAAGCCTGAATAACCACCTTGTGCAGCGCGGGTCGCTCCGAGACGTGCAGGAAGAGAGTCATCGAGGTTCTGGAAGGTATCGTCATGGGTGTGGGGCCATGCTGACTCCAGGGCAGTGACCAGCTGCGCTGGGTTTCTCGGTTGAGGACCAATTGAGCGAACAGGCCGATCAAGATGGTCCTGCAAATTCTCCATTGTCTTTAAATCCAGAGAGTTTAATGGCCAGGGGGAGTACGGTAAACTCACGCGGTGCTCTTCGAACCACGCACGTACACTGTGAGCTGCGTGACAAATTGCGTTGTCGTGCTGGTAGATATCTCCGTACCGAGGAAAAACAAACTGCGTGTAGGGATGGACGTGGACTCCAAGGATAAATGCATACTTTTGTTAAGCCGTTGTGCCTTCCAGAATGACGAGATCACCCATGGAATGCCACGAAAACATTCCTCAGACCGTAGCCCTTCCAAGGATTGTTATAGAGTATGTGCTTCCAGACGTTTCGTGCCGTATGCGCCAAGGGCCGTCTGTCCGAAGGAGCGTAAAACGTGATTCATCTGAAAAGGCCACCTGTCGCTACCCGGTATTGGTGTGCAAAATCCAGCCTTGGCCCAGTGAACAGCAGCAGCAAGGGTCGATGAACCAGGTGCATGCTCGGAGGCCCACGTGCACCAACGTTCCCCGTCGAGGAGACTCTGTTGGTAGCGCTCTCGGTTAATGTGCGCGGTGAGTTGCTCAACATCTGCACATCTGTTTGGCGACGTACATCTCGGCAGCCGTCTTTCACCGCTGACACCTATGGCCCATGGTGCATCTTAGTTGCCTCAGCGCCGCTTTTGGATAGCGCCATTTTGACATGCACGGTATACTTTAAGCATTGCTGCACAGCAACAGTTTATAAACTTAGCCGTTTTGGAAATGCCTCCACCCTTGGCACGAAAGCCAGTGATCATGCCCGTTTGGACAGCAGAGAAATCGCTTCGTTTCCACTTTAGGACAACAACTACACTGCTTTCCGCGTCCCCCGACACACTTCATACACCCTCCACTGCCAGTGCTTGCAACTCTATCTTTTAGTGGTTATTGCATGTTGACGTCAAACATAGGCGGTGGTCATATTAATGTGAATGGACCGTGGTGAAGAATCTTATTCCAAAAATAACTTTTTTTTAAGATTTTATGTCTCTAGGAATAATTATGAACTTGTAAGATACGGTAAAAGCAGTATTGTAGAAGTAAACCGGTTATAAAAATTTGTTTTATAGACTGCGTGTACATTTTTTTAATAAGAAGGAAATAAGGTATGGAAATGTCACTTAGAGTGCATACAAAGTATATAGTGTTGACTGTAGTACGTACCTCTAGAGTTACTGGACTTTTGGATTGCACCTCTTGTAGCAGTTCTTTTCTTCCGCTTCCACATCCACTTTCATTATTTATAAGTATTGTTTATAAACATTCCTCTGTAATGTAGCGTAGTTAAGAATAGTAATTTTATAAATTTGTACTTCAGGTGCTAACTATAAGGAGCGCCAGGTGGACTTGCTTCTTGTCAAAGGTACTAATTATTTTTCCATGCTTACCCATCTACAGGTGAACCCATAATGGATTTAACGTATGCTACAAAGTATTTGGTAAGGATCCCATACTGCACAGCAATACACTAGAAAAACACAGAAGATGAAACAAACATACTAGACTGCCTCACAACACTTCTCTAAGTGTTCTGCCATTGAAACTAAGTCCTTGATTCCCTTTCCCCACAACATTTTGTATGTGATGTTTCCAGCTTATGTTGTCGATAATTGTAATCCCTCGGTTTTTAGTTGATTTTATGTATGTAGACTGAAGTGGCGAGTGAAAATTTGTACCAAGGCCAGGAATCGAACCCTGGTCTCCCACTTACCAGGTAGGCGCATTATCTACTAAGCCGCCTTGGCACAGCGGTTCACACAACTGCACGTATTACCCTGGCACGCCTCCCTCCTCGATCCAAATTCTCACTACCGCCGCAGACTACTTTAAATACCCCCTCACTCGTGAACAGAACTGTCGAGGTTTTCCGTGTTCTGGAATAGCACCTTCGCATCAAACGTAAATGGAGGATCCACTCTGAAACCCAGGTGCAGGTACTTATACAAATGAAAATCGAAGAGGGAGGCGTGCCAGGGTAATCCGTGCAATTGTGTGAGCCGCTCTGCCAAGGTGGCTTAGTAGCTAATGCACGCGCCTTGTAAGCAGGAGATCCGTGTTCGATTCCCAGCTTTGGTACAAATTTTCACTCGTCGCTTCAGTCTATATACAAAACATCATACGTCTATGAGACTAGTAAAGTCTTAGAAATTGTGTCATTTCATTTGGTTTTAGATCAGTCGAAAACCTCTAAAGGTGTGTACCCGAAATTTAATTCATTGGGTTTGGTATTCATGCGAAGGACTTCACACATTTTACTGTTTAGAGTCAGTTGTCACTTTTCGCAACGTACAGATGTACTGTTTAAATCACTTTCAACTGGTTTCCAAAAGATTCTAACAGGTGCTCTCATATTGCCATCACAAGGAAGCCGCTAGTCCTTAACCCAGGACTGTAGGCTCTTGACCACAGTACACGCGGAGGGGTATCGGAAAGGCGGACTCATTATGTCTAAGATGTATACAGCCCCTATACCCTGTATCCTGAAACCAGCTCTTGGTCCACAGCAGACAAGAAGACAAGCACACGGATGTGGCAAGGATGGATGTATTACAGTAGGACACTTCATTATCGCTGCGCAGAAGGATGACCACTAATTTTCAGTAGACTTCGAGAATAACTGAAAAGAGTTAATGAAAACTTCAGATTTTTAAATCTAAGTTGAAATGCATCCGCGTGACGTGTACTTATTTTTTGTACAAGTGTCACTCGAGTCAGTCGCTTGTCACTGTTCTACAAGTTGTATATATAGTAATTCGTTTGACTTTCGAGTAACGTACATAAAGATCCAACGGAAACAGAAAAACCAAAATATAACTCCACATTCAGGTATCAAGGGTCACGCGTTACAGTCGTTACTCTGCGTGATCCTGAACGAACGGCTTCAGTGGAAATCATCGTGGAAAGTTATGTCGTTAACACACGGATTTCTCGGTCGTTAGTGTCGACTTGCCCAAACCGGAGCTGGTGCTTCTCCGTCCAGCAATTTCTCATTACCCTTCAAGATGCTGAGCGCATCTCTTTCCAGTCTTTCTGCCATGGGAAAATACTTAGCAATTCGAGGAATGGATGGCATGTTTTTTCGTGTAGAACATACACTTGTTGACCACGCAGCTACGCAACCTGCTTACGGTGACAGGCTTTTGCTACAACTGCCGGACCTCTTACAGTAATCAGCCGCAAAGAGTGTCCCAAGAATGACCAGCCGCCGCTCGGCTCGTCTCGGGAGCAGCAGTCGCGACAGCGATGTGGCAACTGTGATGCCGCCACCACCGCTGTATTTTTAATGTCGCCCTGACTTTTATCTCCCGAGCAAGGAGACAGACGTAATGTGCATCGAAAGCGTGAGTTTTCACTTTAATTTTACACGGGGTACTTGCGACAGTTGAAAACTGTGTTCTAATCGGGGACTGGAATCAGGACATTTAACCCTGGCTGAAATTGCTCTTCCGGTTGAGGCCGCAGAACGCGTGTCACGGCCCCAATGAAAGCATTAACCTGATACTAGAAGTTGCAGTCAGTCAATAGAACGTAAACTTGTCCTAAAATATCAATGCAGCATACGCTCTACCAAGGATAACCAGTCACACAAGTTTATTCGCAGCGTGGAGAGAGCGAGGTGATGCGAACACCTAAGGCGTCGAGCTCCAATTCAGGATGAACAGGGTTCAAACCTCGTCAAGTCATCCATTGCCGGCACGGTAACTCAGCGTGTTCGGTCAGAGGGTTAGCTGCCATCTGTAATAAAAAAAAATAACCTGAGTTAATGGATCAACGACGAATTGAAACGGGTGTCTTGAGACGTCCGCCCCGAGCAGATACAAATAATAATAAAAAAAAATATTTAAAAAAAAACCTCCCGAAATAGTTGCTTCAAGAAGGTCGCGGCCAATTTTTCAACCCTTGTCAATCCGATCTTGTGTCGGTCCCTTACGACTTCGAAGGAAGATGTGTATTTAACGTACTTTCGATGATCTAGTCATTAAAGGCGAAACACAAGCTCGGATTGGGAAGAAAACCGGCTGTGTTCTGTTCAAAAGAAATATCTCGGAATTCGCCTCACTTTATTCAGGGAAATCTCCGAAAACCTCTACCTGTATGTGTAGACCATGGTTTAAATACCACACAATGCGAGTGGACGAAATCATAGTGAGGTCGAAAGAGCAGGATGCGACAATAGTAAAATCGTGGTATTTGTGTCGTGGTGAGATCCTTCGACATTTGTTCTCATTCGTACAAAAGGTACACCGTCCAGCCTGTATTAAGTGGGAAAACTTTATGTGTGAAAATAATCGCCAGGTCTCGTCATTTTCACTCCCTAAAACTTCCATACGAAAGAAGCTAGAGAACTTCGTCAGATTACTTTTATATCTCTGAAGTTACGTAGAGGTGGTCACCTGACTTTCTATTCTTATAAGCAAGAATGACTTCCAGGCAATGCGGGGAAACACTCAAAATTACTAAAAAAAGGTCACTTTATTCAGAATTTTAAATATACTCACATACCGAAGTATGTTCGGCTAGTTTAATTACGTACCTCATAAGATCATAAAAAAGATTCCGTAATGTCTGTAGTTCACATAAAAATATTAAATCTTCATAAGGTCGAGAAGTGTTCTGTTGAGTGGATCAAATTAACCCACGTTAAAGATATTATTGTAGATGAAACATTTTTGAAAGGAAAAGGTCGTAACTCCCAACGCGAAAAGGGAAATATAGATCTTTTAAGCTAACGGTGATTGGTTAGCAAGTTTAAAATTTTTCTAAAGTATCAACATGGAAAAACAAAGGAAGCTGCCAGGTTAAATGAATATATCTTATATTTTATGTGTAATTAGTTGTACGTTATTAGAGTAATTGTTGTTTTAGGGAACATACTTTAGCCGAGCATACTTTAGCCTGCTTTACCCCTTTCCTTAATCCTCCCTAAGAGAGAGAATTAGCAACTAAACTTGGATTAAGGAAACCTTCTGTAAGTAAGAGAAGCCACTTCTGATCTCCAGGAGATAGAAGGCTATCTATGAGCCAAATACAGCAGTGTTCCCGAGCACTCTCGCTTCGCAGGTTTGACTGTGTACGGTAACAGGTGAACCTGTTAGGACTACAGTGAAGCTAGAAAAACAAGGAGGGGGGAACGGATATGAGGGCGCTGCGCAATCAGCGCACGTGTGCTGGTCACCATTTCCGCATAACGGAGCGCATGACTAACCTAAGGGGCGGTAACTGTGGGAGCTCAGACGTTTCCTTACCTCACAGCAAACGCCGGACGTGAACCACGCGCCTTTGTCCTGTACTCTGAATTTCAGCGAAGCGCCGTTCTTGTGGCAGCATGCAAGTCGACCTTCTCAAGTCGACCTTCTCTTACACTCATTCCATCGTTATTGTTACTGACAACAGCGGTTTGGTTTTTTTTCTGTAATCTTTTACTGTTTCATGTGTCTCAACTTCGCCAGAAAATATTGCACCTCCTTGCGTAACAGTATCTTCTCTTATAACAGGCATTAAAAATCCATTGTGCAACTGCAAGAAAGTACACACAATACTTATATGTCTATAATCGTTTCGTTTTACTGGTGTAAAATATTGTCGATCACCTCGAGTGAAACATATTTAGATTTGGATTTGGCCTCTAGATCTAAAAACAATTATTTATCAAAGATATTGAGATGTGACTTTATTTACGGCATTTTATGTTCAATTTTCACGTGGGTCAGGAAGTTTCTGCCTAATCTCTCGGTGGTTTGCAGCAGTATACTTCCTTGATGTAAAGTGTGACACAATGTAGCACCACTACTGTTCTGTTTGCAGATTCCTGATCAGGCAAGAAAACACCAATGCCAAACGAAGGAATACCTGAAAAAATGTTCAAGCAGAAGACATTTCAATATGTTTTCTAACGAACTGTTTAGATCTAGAAAGCAAACCAACCTTTAAATACGTTTCGCTCCAGATTGTTGAGGATGTTTTATGTAAGTAAAGCAAAATGGATATCTTAATATAAATACGTACATCCTTGTATTTGCAGAGACAAATTTTAAATGCCTTTAAGAATTCTGAAGCATCTATGGACACCATGGCCTCACAAATGATGAATTCATGACCTTTCTGTTTATTATACAAGATGGTTCACGAAGATAAGAAGATATTTTAATATGTTATTCTACAAGTAAAACTAAAGGAAAATGTTCATATAAACATAGGTCCGTAAATGTTTACTTACGGAGCTACGGCTAATAAAAGATTTTGCCTGAAATTTAGCAACTTCGCTAATATGAAGCCATCGCAAAACTGTACGACGTTAAAATAAAGCATTATATCCATTTATTTTGTTGTTATTGACCTGGTGAGTCTGATAAAACATGTCCCAGGCGTGTAGCTGTAGTAGTTTTTTCAGAACATCCAGAGAAGCTAAGAAGTAATTTCGTAAAATTTTTAATTTAGTATTTCATTGGCCCAATTTGTTTTTCAAATATCAGACAGCTGCACAAAGTTATCAACAGAAGTTGTAGAGAATTTAATGTTGGAAAAATGATGGTAATAACACCATAGCGGCGTATTCCTCTGTCGTAAATTTGAAAGGCATCCCTATTTCATAAAGAAACTACAAACTACAACACTTACTATTTGGTTTCACTTAAATATACTGTTGTTATTATGTTCTTTCACTGAACAATACAGAAAACTAACTCGTTTCAAGGTTAGGAAACGACTGAAAGAACTCACTAACGGTTGCCAACAATGACGTAAACGTTTCTACATTCTTAATGGAAAGTAAACAAATTTACTTGTATAATAATCTGCTTCTCTGGATGTAATGGAAAACTACTGCAGATACACGTCTGGAGCATGTTATATTAGATTCACCAGACCAATAACAGCAAAGTAAATGGAAATATTGCTTTACTTTAACGTCGTATAGTTTTGCGATGGTTTCATATTAGCGAAGTTGCTAAATTTCAGGCAAAATCTTTTACTAGACATAACTCCACAACTAAAAATTTGCGGACCTATGTTTATACGGACTTTTTTCTCCTCTCGTTTCACTTGTAGAATAACATATTAAAATGTTTGGAAATCTATAGACTGGCTGTGTTGTATTGTATGGAAAGGGGACCTAGAAACGTCGGAGAGATTTCGTCCCCGCCCTAGTCCACTCAGCCCATCGCCCCCCCCCCCCCCCCCTCCACACACACACTGAACCCAGGGTTATTACGCGGTTCGGCCACTAGTGGACCCTACCCCGGCGAACGTCTCATACCAGCCGAGTGTAACCCCAAATGTTTGCGTAGTAGAATAATTATGGTGTACGCGTACGTGGAGATAGTGTTTGCGCAGCAATCGCCGACATAGTGCAACTGAGGCGGAATAAGGAGAACCAGCCCGCAATCGCCGAGGTACATGGAAAACCGCATTAAAAACCATCCACAGACTGGCCGGCACACCGGACCTCGACACTAATCTGCCGGGCGGATTCGTGCCGGGCACCGGCACGCCTTTCCGCCGGGAAAGCAGTGCGTAGACCGCACGGCTAATCGCGCGGGCTGATTAGCTGTACCATCCACGTGTTGCTGTGTCTCAGTCTGGTCAAATGGAAAAGTGCTGAATATGTGTGGAAAGCGGATAAACGTCCTAATCTCGTTCTCCCCTTGTCCCTGCTCATCTCCTCCTCCTTCCCCCCCTCTCTCGCTCTGTGCACAAATTCCCCCTCTCTCATCACGTATTTCCCTGTCTTTCCCCTTCTCTCTCTCCATCTCTCTCTCTGCATCTCTCTCTCTCCGTCTCTCTCTCTCTCCATCACCTCTTCCCACCTTTCTCGATCTGCCTTCTCTTCCCCCTCCCTCTCCGTCTCTTCCTGCATGCTCTCTCTGGCCATCTCCCCCTTTCTGCATGCTCTCTCTGACCATCTCCCCCTTTCTGCTCTCTATGTCTATTTCGTCGGACCCGTCTACCCATATTCTCTCCCCCCCCCCCCTCTGACCTTGAGCTTTGCTTATTGTTGTTGAAAATTCAGAACTAATGGCAGAATGTTTAATACAATATCGTGTGAAAGTTTATATAAAATCAGGCGCGTATGTAAATGCAGCGTTGTCAGAATTTCAGTTTAATCGACTGACGACTTTTCGTGTTTTGAGAACACCAACATATTCAGACTTAGTTTTCTTATATAAAGATTAGACCGTAACCGGTTACCTCCTCCCCCGATTCCTTAAAGAATCGTATTCCCTTGTGTAAAAAGTTAGGAAAAGGTATCATATTTCGTGTTAAGTTTGTTGGAAGCTGCTAAGTGCCCTCATTCTCGAATACTGGACGAATACAGTCTGAATAATTTGCGCGCCATGCGCTACACTGTCTCAAGACGTATACACACTTTGACTTGTGATTAACCTCTAACGTAAGATTGTACCGTTAAATGAATAGATTGTGACGGCATATTAAACTTTTAGTGCAGCCAGTAATTATGCGAAATACGGAAAAAACAAATTTTTGTTGCCCCTGGAAGCTATAACGACCTCCTTTATTACGCACATTGGATGGCTGTTAATTGTAATAATTGCTCATGGAGTAATTAAATATTGTTGGCCGGGTCTCGCGGTAGCTTTAAAGAAAAATATTCATCTTCGTCTGCCACTGCTGATTGTTCAACAATTCTATGCCACTCTCACGCAGACTAAACAAATGCGTGAAGAATCGCGCAGCCCTTCTCTGAAGCTTTTAGGTCTCTTCCAATGAATTTGGGTCTGGCATCTGCCTTCTCCACGACTAGATTTATTTCATCATTTCCCCTGCCCCCCCCCCCCCCCCCCCGTCCCTCTCTGTAGGTACTCCTAGGAGCTCTGCAAGTCACACTTCAGTGGTTAACCGATAGTTCGTAGGACCACATGCAAACTAATTCCAGGCCGTTACACTCTTCAGTTGCACGTGGGAAGTGAAAATTGAACATCTAAGTATTTCCGCGCGAGCTCCGATTTGTCTTGTTTATGACAGTGATTTCGCCCTAGGTAGGTGGCAGTTAACAAAGTGCTTTGGTATTCGAAGGAGAAAGTTGTTGGTTTAAAATTTCATGAGAAGATCTCACCGTAGCGAAAAAATCCTTTGTTTTATTGATTGCCACCCCCTTGGCACTCTCCAGTATTTCGCCACTACACAAAGCGAGCTCCTCTTCTTTGAACTTTTTCGATGTCCTCCGTCAACTCTGGTAAGGATATCATCCTGCGCAACACTACTCCAGAAGAAGACGGACAAGCGTAGTGTAGGCAGTCTCTTTCAGTATGTTTGTTGCATCTTTTGTGCGTTTCCCCAATAAACACCGTCTTCGGTTCACCTCCCCACAAAATTTTCTTATTGATGGTTCCAATTTAAGTTGTTTCTAGTTGTAACACACAGTTATATAGTTGGATCACCAGTCTTTGAATTAGTCTTCTTTATTGTGTAACTGAAATTAAATGGTATGTTTCATTACTATGCGGAAGACCTCCAATTTTTCTTGTATAGGGTCGATTACCACTTTTCGCACCATGTTGATATCTTGTATAAATCATTTTGCAGCTCCTTTTCTTCTTGTGACGACTTTACTAGACGGTACACGACTGCTCCACCTGAAGACAGGATAAGAGTGCTGCCCAGGTTGTCTCATAAATCTTTCACGTGGATTAGGAGCAGCAGAGAACCTATAACACATCTTAGAGGAACCGCAGATATCACTTCTTTTTTACTCAATGATTTCCCGTCAGTTAATATGAGTCCGCAGCTCGTGGTCACGCGGTAGCGTTCTCGCTTCTCGCGCCCGGGTTCCCGGGTTCGATTCCCGGCGGGGTCAGGGATTTTCTCTCCCTCGTGATGACTGGGTGTTGTGTGATGTCCTTAGGTTAGTTAGGTTTAAGTAGTTCTAAGTTCTAGGGGACTGATGACCATAAATGTTAAGTCCCATAGTGCTCAGAGCCATTTGAACCATTTTTGAGTTAATATGAACTGGGACTTAATCCAGACACACATCATTTCATTAGAAGCCGCTTGTGACGAATCATTTTCAGATTCTACTCATTACTTCTTGTGAATGAAGTGCCACTTGTGTGTCACAAGAATGATATTTTCTGAATCCGATGATGATATGTGTCAATATATGGGTTTCCCTTGAGGTAATTCATAATACACTCTTTTTTTTTTTAAAAAAAAAAAGAAAAAAAAAGAAACAAACATACAAACGACGCACCACGAAGGACTTATCCAAATGGAACTGTAATCGGTAGATATAAGGTACATGTTCAGACAAACCGTAGCGGTCGCGCGGTTCCAGACTGTAGCGCCTAGAACCGCTCGGCCACCCCGACCGGGTAGTCAGTAATGCATTGGTCCACCTATGGCCCTTATGCAAGCTTTTATTCGCTTGAGGTTGACTGATAGAGATGTTGAATGTCCACCTGAGAGATATCGTGCCAATTCTGTCTAATGGGCGTGTCACATCGTCAAAATCCCGAGCTGATTGGAGAGTCCTGCTCATAGAGCTTCAAACATTCTCAACTGAGGAGAGGTCCGGCGACCTATTTGGCCAGGGCAGCGTTTGTCAAGCACAAAGACAAACAGTAGAAACTCTCACCACGAGCGGGCGGGCATTACCTTACTGAAATGTAAGCCCAGGGTGACTTGCCATGAAAGGCAACAAAACGGGGCGTAGAGTATCGTCCACGTACCGCTGTGCTGTAAGGGTGCCGTGGATAACAACAAAGAGTTTCAGCTATGAAATGAAAAAACACCCCAGACCATCACTACTGGCTGTAGGGCCGTATGGCGGGCGACAGGTTGGTATCCCACCACTCTCCAGGTCTCTCAAGACACACATTCGCTGCTCATCGGAGCTCAGTTCGAAGCGGGACTCATCACTGAAGACAGTTCTACTCTGGACAGTGAGAGTCAATGCCGGGGCAAGACGACAATACTGATAAAAGCTGAATACATTTTTATTCTTTGAAAGTGTAAGACAGTTAATTATTAGGTTGGTGCATAAGTTCGTAGAGTTTTTGTTTTGCATGTTGGTATTATGGGTTTATTTATCGACTGTCGTTTTCTATTGTTAGTTCACTGCTGTTATTTGAGTTTCTGTCATTTGAAGATAGTGAGTGGAGCTGTGGACGCTAGAAAATGGAGTGTCAAGTGGAGAAATCGGAACATTTCCGACATATTCTTGTGTTTAAATTCAATAGAGAGGTGCCAGCAGCGGAGGCAACCAGAAACAAAAATGTTCAAATGTGTGTGAATTCCTAAGGGATCAAACTGCTTAGGTCATTGGTCCCTAGACTTGAAGGTCTCACAATTGTCTGATTTTAATGTACTACATACCATAATGTTCAGGAAAATCCAAAGTACATTATGGAGTAGAAAACAGAAATTGTCAAATTTCAACGAATTTCACGTACAATGTCCCCTTAAGGAGGATCATTTTGACATTAGTGACTCTCCACGTTTAGGAAGACCTTCGAGGTTTGATGAAGATCATTTAAACGAATTAATCCACATTGATCCTCATCAGAGTACTCGGGGACTGGCAAATGTGATGACACGTGATCATTCCACCACCGTGCGACATTTGCGTACAATGGGGAAAGTTCAAAAATAGGGTGTATGGGTACCGCATGCTCTAAGCCCCAATCACAAAAATCAACGGGTGGTCATATGTGCATTTCTGCTTGCTTGTCATTAGTTGGCTCATGAGCAACACCGACTATTCCTATACTGCATCATTATTGGTGACGTGAAATGGTATCTTCATGCTGATGTAACGAAAAGAAAGGAATGATTTGAGTCCAAACAAAGCAGAAACTCCTTGTAGAAAGACCTGCGCGCATACACACAAGATAATGTTAAGCAGCTGGTGGAACAGCGACGGTGTGGTGTGCTATGAATTTTTTCCCCGACAAGTAACCATCACTGCTTTTATCTATTGTCAACAACTGAGACGTCTTGCAGAGGAAATCCAAGAACAAGGATCAGAAGACTGAGTGAAGTGATGCTACTCCACGATGACGCCCTCCCGCATTCTGCTAGACCGACAAAAAACGCTGTACAAGAGTTGGTTGGATTAGGAAGTCATTCCGCACCCGCCTTATTCACCTGCACTTTCACCCTCAGATTTTCACCTTTTCCGCTCTCTATCGAACAACCTTAAAGGAACTTCCTTTCCGGATGAAAATGCTCTCCGAACATGACTCGAAGAGCTTTTCGCATCAAAATCACGTGATTTCTATAGTAGTTGAATCCAAAAGTTACCCTAGCGTTGGCAGGCTGTTGTAAATAGTGATGGAGAACATATTATTGATGATTAAAGTCTCTGTTATGTTTTTCTGTTGTGTTTATTGAACTTACGGAAAAACGCTACAAATTTATGCATCAACCGAATAATTAAACATTGCCATGTACTTCTCATAGAACACTGTGTAATGAAAGGATTATTATAGTGAAAATTGTTATAAACTGTATGTCAGTATTTTTCATGAACGACTGTAAAATATAAATGTTCTTCTTTCGAATCCTTCGCACCATGTGTAGCGTTTGCAACACTCCATACAGTCTTCCTATCGAGCATCAACGTGAACCTCATCATATCAAGAACACTACACCGTAATTTCTTTGGATGTTTTTCTTTGTTGTTTTCTTTGTTCTTGTTCTACCTTTTGTGCTTCTTTGTCAACCAACATCGGGTTTATGGGTGAACTTACCAAAACACTAGCACTTTGCTTCCTGTGATTTTCCCGTATGGACTTGCTGAAGACAACAGTTTAAAATCGAAAATACTTCACCAAGATTTTAGCTTTATGGGAACACCTTTTTGCATGTCCTGGTTCTTTATTTTACGCTACCTGATGTTGATCAGAAGATTAATCAGCAGTTTCTGTGCGTCGGCGTTTAGGCACTGCAGCCTGACCAGGACTATTTTCAGAATCAGCATTGCCCGTAACAAGAACGCAGTCATTTATTTCCGACGCAGCAAAATGATGCTTATTAAACAGAGGACGATCGTAAGGTTCGATCTCGCATTCTTTAAAGCCGTTAATTACACGAGCGCCTATAGCCCCTTTCATCGAAACTTTAGAATATTTTGCCTAAAAATGACAGTATATTTGAGTAACTCGTAGATCAGGAACATTTCCTTGGCTACGATAATGCGTTCACTATGCTGTTCGTAATAGCTTTCCCGCATTTCTGTTTTCTTATCCTCTATTAAAAACACTCCTGCATTACCCCTGTTTGACTTTGTATTTATAACCCTCTATCCACCTGACCAGAAGTCCTGTTCCTTTTGTCACTGAACTCCACTAATTCGGACTATATCTAACTTCAGACTATCTGTTTCCCTTTTTAAATTTTCTAACCTACCTGCCCGATTAAGGGATCTGACATTCCATGCTCCGATCCGTAGAACGCGTTTTGTTTCTCCTGATAACGACACCCTCCTGAGTATATACGATATTGCAGTGCCTGTGTTATTCTGATTACGGTGCAAAGTTGCTTTGGACATGCTTGGCCTCTCAACACATGCTCCTCCGTTGTGGTTGCACCTACTGAACGGCTACCTATGTCGCTGAGGCACGCAAGCCTCTCCACCAACGGCAAAATCCATGGCTCATGGGTAGATCACGTAACTAATGACGTATTGTAGCACAGCCTGACTAGAAGGGATCAGTTGGTAGCAGACATCCTGAGACATCAAGGAACACCAATTTAGTATTGGAGAGAACCGTGGGGGGGGGGGGGGGGGGGGGTAAAAATCATAGAGGGGGACCAAGAGATGAATACAGTAAGCAGACTCAGAAGGAATAGTTGCAGTAGTTACTCAGAATGATGAGGCTTGCACAGGATAGAGTAGCATGGACTGAAGACCACAAGAATAACAACAACAGCATTTCCTTGTTTATTCAGCCCGTCAACGACAGCAATTTCATAACAGACATACTAGCAGTTGGTTCCAACATTACAATTCACGCTAACCCTGGCAACTGCAAAAGTAGTGGTGTTTCAAGCTGCACATTGACATTTCCCTTTTATGTGTGCAGTTGCTGTGGGTAATGGGGAATGTATAATGAAATGCAGTTTAGAGTTCTGTTCGCAACATTAAATTGTTCCGGCCTTTTCATGTGCGTATTTTCTCAGACTGCGCGAAATATCTTTCATGTGATTCAAGTTACGGCCGCCAGAGCTGATTGTGCCAACATGGGAAGACGAGAAAGGGGTTAAAGTTAACTCGAGTTCCAGGTGCAAATAGAAATCATCCTTTTAAGTGTCCTAAACTGGGTGCTGCAGCAGTTAACCTTTTGCGAGTGTTCTCACTGTCATGTACGGTCGTGAGTCAGACAGGCGACGGGAATTCACCCACACTTGCTAGTAGTCAAGGCGAAACCTGTCCACCACTACCTGCGGCAGCCAATGGCGGCCAATGTTCAGCACCTGGAGTGAAAGCACTAAAAGTATTCCAACTGTGATGTGGCAGAGTTCAAAAAAATGTTAAAGTGTGTGTGAAATCTTACGGGACTTAACTGCTAAGGTCATCAGTCCCTAAGCTTACACACTACTTAACCTAAATTATCCTAAGGACAAACACACACACCCATGCTCGAGGGACGACTCGAACCTCCGCCGGGACCTGCCGCACAGCCCATGACTGCAGCGCCTTAGACCGCCATGGAGCTCCCTTAAAGTGCTTTTATGTTTCTCAGTGCTGTTATACGAGCATAGTAAATGTACTGTTCTGAAAGAGGGGACAAATTGTATACATGGGAAGAGATCTAAATTTCTTAGTTCGGCACACTAACCGTGATACGTGATGTTGCGTTCAGGTAGGCATATAAGTTTATATCCGCAGGATGTCAACAGTAATCCAGCGTTCCAACGTCTGGAGTCCATGTCAAGCAAGAGGGGCGTCCAATAAGTAAGTTACCCTACTTTATGAATGGTATTACACACAGTTTATCTTGTTGACATGATTTCATTGACATTGTACAATGCTTCTAAATAGTTACCATGTTTATCCAAGCATTTTTGTTAACGTGACACCAGTTTTTCCAAACAGTGTTGTACCAGGTCGGGTCATGTGCTCGTCTATAGGAAACTGCGAGCTACCATCAAAAGAAGGAGGCCCTAACTTCTGTCTCGCAAAGTTCTCTTCCTTCGTGATAATGCTGGTTCCATACAGCTCGAATGGCGTAAGTAGAACTCGGAAGATTCAACTGGGAAATGCTCCCGCATCCTCTATATTCATTAGATCTTGCCCAAAGTGATTTTCATATGTTTCCCCAACTCAAAGATCAAAGTTAAGGACTTCAACACCAATGATGAAGTCACACCAACAGCGAACAGCTTGTTGCGAACACAGGATCCGACCTTATACAATACTGGTTCGGAAAAACTTGTCACGTTACCAAAAAAGCTTGGGGAAACATTGCGACTATTTAGAAAAGTAACAGAGGCATTGTACAGTGTCAATAAAATTATTTCATTGTGATAAATTGTGTGTAATGTTTTTCATAAAATAGGGAAACTTACTGGACGCCCCTCGTGTATAAAACAGTAGATATCGAATGAATTCAGAGGCATGCTCCTAGGATAGTAACATACCAGCACAGCTCTAATGAAATTGTAGCAGAAACCAGAAATGATCGGGGAACGTAAATGACAATAGACTCCCTCCGTTACACAGCGTAAGGTATAAGGGAAAGATGGAAAAATAAGGAAACTGTTGATTTTTTCAAAAGTAATCGCCATACTGTTAATACATTTATCACAATGTGAGGCAAAACAATCAATGCCTTCATGGAAAAAATGTTTGCAGTTGCCTGTGAAACCATAATTGTACCCAGGCGTGCACTACTTCGTCCCACATGGGTAGACATACGGAATGTAATGAGGATGTGTAACGGCTTACCAGCGGAACTTCTGCAACGTCAGCGTAGTCGAAACAGAGGCACGCCAGCTCCGGGAAGACCTTTTTCTTTGACTGCAAGGGACCGCTTCTGATTGACTTTCTGGAACATGTCACCACAATTAACGCGCAGCGATAAGTAGACTCTTTGCAAAAATTGAAGCTTGCCTTGAAGTCCAGACGCCCAGGAATATTGATGGACGGCATGGTTCGGTTGCAGGTAACGCCCGCCCACGTGTTGCCAAGGTTGTATCATCTATGCTGCAGAAGTTTCGCTGGGAATCCCTTGAACATCCTCTGTACAATCCCGATCTCTCCCCATCCGATTTTCATATTTTTGGAGCCCTGAAGACAGACATTCGTGGCCGTCGATTTGCATCGGGAGAATAGGTGCACTCCTGGGTGCAACCATGGTTCCGTAGACAACCGCAAGCATTTTTCCGTGAAGGTTCAAAAATGGTTCAAATGGCTCTGAGCACTATAGGCCTTAACCGCTGAGGTCATCAGTCCCCTAGAACTTAGAACCACTTAAACCTAACTAACCTAAGGACATCACACACATCCATGACCGAGGCAGGATTCGAACCTGCGACCGTAGCAGTCGCGCGGTTCCGGACTGAAGCGCCTAGAACCGCTCGGCCACCGCGGCCGGCTTTTTCCGTGAAGGCATTGACCGTCTTCTCCTGTAGTGGGATAGTTATAACGATTACTTTTGAAAATATAAACACTCTACATACTTTTTCCCGTCTATCTTGTTTTCATTTGACTGCCCTTGTAGCTTGCAGAGTTTAGATGCAGAAACGTGAATCCTTGGAAGAAAGACGTCGTAGTTCTCGCGAAACCCTGTTGAATGGACCCAGAACTCCTGTGTGCGAGAATTTCTGAGCGATTATTCTGCTGACACAGTTTTATGTCTTTCATGTCGGGCCTGGTAGTCTACTGGTAAAGCACGTGCTTGGAAAGCTAAAGGTCGCGGGGTCGAATCTCAGTAGCGCCGCGGAATATTTCTGTATGCCGTTAGCTTAGCCTTCTCCTGTCACTTATGCGAAGATTCTTCAGGAACGACACATGGTTCGGATTCCACCTTAAACTGTAGGTCGCTTTTTCCCAGTGGAATTATTGGTGTAGGTTAGGAACACTCAAGTCGAGGTGCCGTCCAATTGAAAGATTTTCGCCAAATCTTACTGGTAAGTTGTGCCGTCCGCCACGCACTGTACAGTGGCTGGTGAAGCAGTTTTGTAGATTTAGATCAGTGCACGGATCGCCTCCTCGCGTCTCACCCTTTACTCGTGATACCCATCCGCAAACGTTTCTTCAAATGGGGACAGTGGCTAATGACTCGCTAAAAAATGAACACCAGCAAACGCCCTTACTTACTACTTCTAGTTGTAACTGTTCTCATTCAAACCGATCACTAATGAACAACCTCCTAAATCAGTCAGTCGTAGGCCCATCGATTCCCACAGACGTGCAACTTGTAACGAAATCTCTACGCCATCCTTCAGCGACTAAACTGAAGCCTTGATATGTGGTATATACAATCAGTTCAGCACACTCAAAAGCCGCCTTGCTTTATGCATTACGAAACATTCTCAGATTCTTAAATTATTTGCGACGCCGTCAGTTCTTTCCATAGATGCGTAGCTATGTCAGTTAATCGGAATAATAATAAAGTTATAATGACTTATCGGTATAAGAAATCCGAAACCTGGGGAGACTTAAAACTGCTTTGGCGTAGGAGAAAAATGATGATTAATCACCTGGGGTAAGAAAATCGCAAGAAAGTTCTCACATAAAGCAGAAGGTACTGATGTTGCCTGATTTCTGTAATGTAACATCAAATTTCAGACTCAATTAAGTCAAAACAATACTGTAGGCAGAAATTCCTGTATCGTCAGTAGCCAAGCCGTCAAGGGAACTTGCGACAGAATTTAGACGCATATGTGGCTTAAAAGAGGAACGATTACAGCTGGGTCAGAAGCCCTAAAAGTTGCTGTCAAGGCGATAGATTTCGACTTCGTGCTGTACACTTTGAGACCACGGACCACATAATATAAGGCTACGATGTCTTGGCGAAGAATGAAATCCTCAAGGGACTGAATAATCTGTGCCAATATTCATTGGCAAATATGCAGTTCTAGCAGCACCGATTGTGATCCGTGAACAACTGTAAAACGTCAAAATTTATGAACTACAGTTAATTTAACGAAACATCGCATATAAAAAAAACAAGTCCTCAACTTGAGTCCTTAAGATCAAGTGGACACTGTGAGTACCAATCCAACATCAGTTGATCCGAAGAGCAAAGTAAAAGAATAACAAGTTTTACTTCCATGGTAGAAAATGGAGGCACAACTAAAATGTTATTAAAAGACACCACAATGTTCACCAAAATCGATATATGTAGACTCGAAAATTGCCGAAGCACGCGCCTGCTAGTGGTGGCAATGTAGAATACTGTTTACATTTTTTTTTATTTACATACATTTTGAACATCAACAATAATTCCCGTTAACACACCTTATCACTGTATATGTAATATAAAGCATTGAATGTTATGAGTATTGAATGTGTACGACGTGTTTTAGCTTTACCAGATAATAGGTCCAAAACTGTATGGCAATAAACTGAATAGACGTGAAGTGAATATTACCATATCTCTCCAACAAATGCTACAACCACAAATGTAAAGCTGTCACAATGGCTGGACGTAACACTAATGTGTACGATAAACAAATATATACCGACCGAACGGTAGCAGCTAACCAATGTGACATAGTTGTACGGAAGCCAGGTAAAACATCATGCCTCGAAATCATTGTCTCAGTCTCATTTGTTGGAAGAGCATTTGGGAGACATTTCGGTATCAGGCAAAAACTGATGTCGTCCTCGTCGTTGTGGGTGTCCTGTGATCAAAGCCACATAGCTTGAAGAGCGGTCTGTCTGCATGCCCTGAATACAGCAAAGAGAATGAAATTCAACATACAGGGCGTGTGAAAACATGTGTCAGTAACTTGAAGTATGTGTTTTGAATTTTGATGACTACTGGGTCCACAGCCCTCGTGGAATTTTAAATGAAGTCATTCCTCTGTTGGGCTGTTAAAATATTTACTGCGATAAATAATGTTATAACAGCCTGAAGCGGAATGACTTCATTTAAAAAATTATTTTTGAGATCAAAACAAAAAAAATTCATATGAACCCGGGCCCGAAAATCCTTCGTTAGAGAGTTACGAAAGGATTTGCTGTTCAAGACACAAAAATGACGCTGTTACCAAACATCTATAGAAACTGCTCGAAGTTAATACATGTCCTGCTTCAATGCATCCCCTGAGCCCCCATTCCATATTTTAGACGTATATTGCGGAAAACTCCCGATTTGTGAAATCCAGTTTGTACACCCTCCCTCAGAACATCGACAATGCGTACGGGAGTTTATTGAATATACCAAGGATATTAATTGTCCCAAAGGGAAAAAAATCATCGGATTCAAATCGGGCAGTCGGGCAGGTCATGCAGTTGGTTCACTCGACCAATCCACCTTTTCCGGAACTGGTTGCCGACATACTGGCCAACTATCCGCGCAAATGAACACCATCGTGCATAAACCACATTCGTCGGATGACGTCGAAAGGTACATCATCTAGGAAATAAAGCAACTTTCGTCTGAGAAACAGCCGGCCGAAGTGGCCGTGCGGTTAAAGGCGCTGCAGTCTGGAACTGCAAGACCGCTACGGTCGCAGGTTCGAATTCTGCCTCGGGCATGGATGTTTGTGACGTCCTTAGGCTAGTTAGGTTTAACTAGTTCTAAGTTGTAGGGGAATAATGACCTCAGCAGTTGAGTCCCATAGTGCTCAGAGCCATTTGAACAATTTTTGTCTGAGAAACTGTAGATACGTTCGTTCAGTAAGACATTTTAATAGAAATTACTCTAAAGCAGAAAAAAACAAAGAAACGTCATGACCAATTGTAAACAAGAAAGTGAATAAAAACGCAGATTTGAGGTAAATTAGGAGTAGGAACAGAGAATTTCTTTCATAATTAACGAAGGATTTTTGAACTCATGTTCATATGAAGGTTTAGTAATGCTTTGATCTCAAGATTAAACCCCAAAGGTTTCTGACATATATTTTTGTACTGTCTTATTCGTACTCTTCAGAATCGCACGAATCTTGCCTGTAGTATTGTAAAATCGCGTGAGTCACTTGTCGAACTCTTGAATAAGCTCGAATTAACCTGGAGTAGACGTGACTGTCCACCACAGTGAAGTTACACTGTTCAAAGGAAATAGCGGAACGCGTGAATCAACGTTCGGCATGTTAAATCTATTTTGATACAGGCGGTACCTATGGTCTTATTGCATGGCCTGAGATCTTCACTTTCAATTTATGCAACAATTAAAATCTTTCGCCCTCTATTGGCTTTGTTATGCATTACAGTCTCAGGTGACCCCTTAGGAGGAAGTGAGTACCAGTTTCCCAGTGTTCTGTAGTGAGGTACACAGAAGGCAGTTGTCATTTGTGGACGTTGTATTCAACCAAGCACGTGCAATGTGACATCTCAATGCAATGCAGGTTTGATCCAAGGACGATGGACTTTCCGTCCTGTTGCCGCAGATGCCAGTCTCTCTCCAGGTGTCATCCATAGGTTGTAGACATGCTACAGGGAGGCAGCTCTGTATACAAGCGAGCTGGAGGATGTTGCCGACGCATTACAACTCCAGGTGAAGGTCGATACGTGGCCATATCCGCGTTGCAGCGTCGTACAGCTACCGGCAAAGCACTGCAAGACGATCTCAGAAAGACCACTGGAGACGCTGTGTCAGATGAGACTATAAGGAGCAGGTGTCGAGAGAGAACCTGACGACCCAAACGTCGTGTTAGAGTACTCTGCTTGACTCGACATCGTCTCGCAGCTCCCTTCAGTTCTGCCGTTCCCATGCCAGCTGGCAGCTTCGTCGCTGGCGAAACGTTTTATTCACAAACGAGTCCAGATTTCTTCTGACCCAAAGTGGTGGCCTTGTTCGTGCGCGTGGGCGCCGTCGAGAGCGATACCTACCAAATGTTTTCCAGAAAATCGATAAATTCGGTCAAGATTCTGTGTTGGTGCGGGGAGTCATCAGTGTTGACAGCCGTACGTGTCTTGTCGTTGTCCATGGTCGCCTTACCGCTGGGCAGTACATCGAACGGATCCTGTTGGAGTATGTGGTGACAGCTGCGTACGGTGGTGGCCCCTAATTTCTTCTAATGCTAGGGTCCAAGTGGCGGGAGTCACCGAGATGTCTTGTGAAACCAGGACACTGAAGTAATGGAATAGTCAGCTGTGAGTCCCGACCTAAACCGCATCGAGCATGCGTGGGACATGACAGATTCTCCAAGTACTCCCAAGGGCTCTCATTGAAGAATGGGAACGGATATCACAAGGTGACCTCCATAGACTTATATGGAGCATGCAACGCAGGTGCCAATTGGTGATAAACGCTCATAAAGGGCACATTCGTTATTGATGCTCTCAAAAGTCCAATGAAAAGCACCCAGTATACTCGATGAATGATTGTTTTCAATTTGTTTGCGACACCTGTCGGACACTTCAGATCTTGTTATGTAATTGAACGAGGATGTAACGTTGTTTTGTTGTGTACTTACTTTGTAAAAGACAAAAGTATAATTTGGTGACATTCCCAGTCCTCAGATATTGCTCAATGGAGTATGGCGCACGCCCAAAGTCACGTTCCCCTAATTCTTTTGAGCACTATATTTCATAAATGAAATTTTTTGTTGTAGAAAAATAAAGAAAATAACGGCAATAATTTGAAACTAGTATTGCGAAACCAGGATAGGCGTAGCATCTCAGCAACTCTGCAGTCCATGTCGCCAGTTTCCCGCCGTGAAGCGCGAAGCATGTAAATTGCTCGGCAGCCGTCACGTTGCCACTGGGCACAGCTAACTGTACGTCTCGCTTACTGGTCGGCCGCCGCACGCCGCGCAAAAACTGTAAAATCCACTGGACCCTGACGGCGGCAGCCTGTCTTGAAATTTCCCACGTCTTGGTGTGTGAGCGCAGGAAACCGTCAGTGGGTGGCATGTCTACGGCCCGAGCCAAGGGAAACGGAAGAGTCTTTTCTCCAGTTTGCCACAGAACGTTACAATATATCGAAATGGTTGGTGGGGGGGGGGGGGGGGGGAGGGAGGGAGGGAGGGAGGGAGTAACGCTGGAATTCCTTTCCTGTGGGCCTAAGAGCAAGAAAGGAAGATTACTTTTAACGCCCCATCTACGATGATACCATTACAACGGAGCACAAGCTCGGACTGGGGAAGAGGGAAGAACGGATAAGGAAATCGGCCGTATCCATGTCAAGGGAAGTATACCTTCATTTTCCGTAGGCGGTTTAGAGAAGCCGCCCAGAACCTAAATCTGGGTAGCCATATAGTGTCCAAAGTCTTAACTGCTGCGCTATCTCTCACGATATGGGCGAAGCGACTGGTCAGGAGGGTGGGCAAGGGGGAGCGGTAGTGTTGCCAGATTCTTCTTCTAACAGGTAAGTGCTTCTACTATAGCCTTTTGATTTAGTTAACCAAATGCTATCTCCGAGGAAATACAATTTAGATTGCAATGCTTGTTTTCATAAATATTTTTAATGTACAGTTTAATTCTTACAAGAACGCAAAGTAAAACAGCGACCAGTCACTGTTAATAATGCTACTTATTGGAACAAATAACGCCGTTACCGGTTACAAACCGGCAGGTTCATCCTCAGACGGCCGTTCGCTGCCAGTGCTGTGCGTTAGATGTTGGCTGTTTTTCGTTATGATGAAAGTTCCTGCTGGTGCTGATGTCATCAAGAATTCTGTAATACTGTTTACTGCTTTTCGAGAACTTCGTATTACTCGAAATAATATCTAACATTGAACACATTTTTTTTCAGCTTTGAAGATACAAATTCGGAAGATCATTACACACACACACACACACACACACACACACACACAGGCTTTCGGGAAAATATTATCCACACAATCCGAAGACAACAAGGGCAGGTAATCGGGAGAACTATCTTGCAGTCAGCCTAACAGCTCATGGATCCAAGTTGCTGACAAGCGTAACGCACAGAAGACACGAAAAGGAAACTGAGGGTGTGTTAGACGACGACCAATTTGGTTTTAGGAAAAGTAAAGGAACCAGATAGGGTGGTTATGACGTTGCACTCGGTAGTGGAAGCAAGACTTATGCCATATCGAATCACGTTTATAGGAAAGAGGACTCGACAATGTAAAATAGTGCAAGATGTTAAAAATTCTCACGAAAATAAGAGAAAGTGATAGGAAAACAGGGGTAATAATATGTTCAAAAACAAAAAAGAAAAGAAACGGCTGGAATGCTTCGACTACAAAGGGATGTAGTCTTCCGCCTCTACCGTTGACTCTATACATCGAAGAAAGAGTGATGGAAATTAAAAGAAGGGTTCAGCAGTGGGATTAAAATTCAAGGTGAAAGAAAACCGATAAGAAGATTCGCTAATGACATTCCTGTGGTCACTGAAAGTGTGGAAGAATTTCCGGGCATGTTAAATCAATAAAGTCGAAAGAGCGCACGCTATGGATTGAGAGTAATCCGAAGGAAGGAGAAAGTAATGAGAAGTGATTGAATTGGGATTAGCGATAAACTTAATGTCAAAATTAGTGACCACGAAGCAGACGAAATGAAGGAATTCAACTACCTTGGAAGCAAAAAAGAAAAAAAAAAAAACGTGACGGACAAAGCAAGGAAGACATAAAAAGCAGACTAGCCCAAGCGTTGAGGGCATTCCTGTGGTGCTATAGAAGGATACTGCAAATTAGGCGGACTAACAAGATACGAAATGAGGGTGTTTTCCGAAGAATCGGCGAGAGAGGAACATGTGGAACGCATTAACAAGGTGACAGGACGTGTGTCAAGATATCAAATAATAACAATAGATAGTAAGAGCTTAGGGGAAGGCAGAGATTCGAACATTTTCAACGTATACTTAAGAACATTGGGCACAAGTGCTAATATGAGATGAACAGGTTTCCATAGGAGAGGAATTACTGGCGGTCTGCATCGAGCTGTTCAGAGGACATTGAGAGCCATTTTAATTGACGTGTGATGGAGGGGTGGTGGAGGGGGAGGGAGAATTCAGGTGCTGAAACGATTATTTTTGATCCTGGGGAAAGGAAAGTCCGCAATGTCTTGGTTAAAAAATTGGGCCTACCATCACGGCCATGTTTCCGATCGTAAAGCGTTGAATGTAGGATAGTTTGTTTATGAAAAGCAATAAGACAAAGGATTTGCACTCCCTCTGCACACCGAGTTTGACATTCTGTGACATTTTCGTTACATAAAACAGGGCTGCTTTCGGCATATAGAAGAGAGGTAACAATAAACACTGGAGACACTATGCGCCATAACATTTAATGGTTTATTGAAGTGTTTCCGTCAATCTGCGAAACGTTGGACGAATGCGTTTGGTCCTATTGATACTATTTACAAGGTGCAGTTCTGTAAATGATCCCAGAAATACAAACTTTATATTTTGTTACTCCCATTTAATTGAGGTCGCCTCTAGTGTTTGTGCCTACCACATTTCTTCTAGATTTTTTGAACTTTCTGAGCTTTCACATGGAGCTTGCCTCCTGCTGTGAGTGGTCCCTATCTGAATCCACCCCTTGTCATCCAAACACAACCCTCGCGAATGAAGCAACGAATAAGTACAGAACGTTTAGTAAAGTTGATGTTTAATGCTAGATAGCCTCTTGGCACAGCAGGTCTTGTTTTAGTTTAAGAATGTTTGGTCACGTTAATCCTGCATTTTAGATTTTGATCGGTTATGGGTCTCAAGAGTTTTAGAGATTTTGTAGGATACTAATAGGTTAAAGTTATATTTATTTAAGAACTTTATTATTCTTTTTAAAATAAATATATGGTTTTGATGGCTGGAAGTCGCCATGTTAGTGCATAACCAGCAACCCTCATTCCTGATGCTTCAAAGAAAAGTGCTCAAACGTATAAAACAGCTTCAGTCGTCTGATTACTTTACAAATAAATTAAGGTGCTAAATATGTTTAATATTAAGCATTTAAAACCTGTATTGTTGAAAACGGAAAACCCAAATTATGTCGGTTTCATTAGTTTCGGATTATTTAGCCACAGATTAATGAAAAAATAACGTTTTTCGCACATTTCATTATTTATGACGTAATATCTCTTTAACTATATGTCGTACAATGATGTAATTTTGCAGGTACATTAAGTGGTACACGTGGATACTGTCAGCAAAATTTCTTGCGGATGAAGGTAGTAGCGAAAAAATAATAAATTAAAACCTCATGCTTGATACTGAAATTTCACCTCATGAACAGCGAAACTGTAGTAAGCGTCAAACTTCCTTCGTTTCATTATTTCGTTAAGAGGGGGTGTCAGATAGAAAAAAAAATTTGGAAAGGTTTGAAGTTTTGTGGAAAGTTTATTTGAAGCCACGAAGTGTTCTCATTCTCAAACAGTGCATGGATATAATTCGCGTGACGTGAATTATGCTGGATGAAAACATGCTGTAATGTCACCTTATACTCGCGCCCAGGTACATTTTGTAAATTTTTAGAAGTGAAAGTAAGATGCTTACGAAATACGGGCGCATCACATTGAAGGCAGCAAGAGAACAATATAATAATGTGAAATACCGTAGTCTTTTTCAAAGTAATTGTTGGTACTGAACTTCTCCTGTTTCGTCTAATAATCTGCAAATTAAACCTATATTATTATATGCGGCCACCAACAGGCGCAGAAGTCGTGGTTGGCGAGTGGAAAAGCATGGTGAGACAGGACAGTGATAATGTTAAGTTTTAGTGCAACAAATGATTTATATGATAATAACAGCGATAATCAGACTTCGTAAAGAACATTAGATTGCAGGCTCGGCTTTTTAAAATGAAGATGCATAAATGATATCGTTGCGTCACCAAGGCAACCACTTCCAACTTATTTAGCTGGCTGAAACATAGAAACACAATTTAAATATTATTAGTAGAGGTTGATAACCATGTTATTATTAAACGGAAAGATAGTTAAACTTAATTATTTATTATTGAAACCAAATTAAAGATAATAGGACACAGGACCTTGCAGCTTTCGGGTCTGGATACAAAGGTAGCAAGAAGACGAATTACCGTATTTAGTTTTTTACAGAAACATAAGATGAACGAAAATCGAAAAGAGATATTAGTTGATTTTAAACATATAAGTTCTGCTTTAAACGCAATGTTTAGATAGCTGACATTACGAAAGATAGGGATTTGTTACAATACATTAAGCAAGGTGACAATTATTGAACTATAAGGGAAAAAAACGTGTATTAGTAACACACTTTGTTTAACATGTGAACGCCACTACAGATATTCAGATTTATGTTATAACTTGTTCAATATGCCTTCATTGGCGATGATGTGGCGCAGACGAATAGCGAAATTCTGCATAACCACTGAAGTGTCGGAACAATGATGCTGTCGATGACCTCCTGAATGGCTTTTTTCAGCTCAGCGATGGTTTTGGGATTATTGCTATACACCATCTCTTTAATATAGTCCCACAAAAAGGACTCGCGTGGTTTCTGGGATAATGGGGTGGGCAATCAAGGCCTATGCCAGTGGCCCCTGGGTATCCCAGAGCCAGAATGGGGTCCCCCAAGTGCTCCTCCACGACATCAAACACTCTCCTGCTTCGATGGGGTCGATGTACGTCTTGCATGAACCACATCTTGTCGAAATCAGAATCGCTTTCGATAATGTGGATGAAACCATCTTCGAAGACTTCACGTACAGTTCGGTAGTCACCGTGCCATTAGGAAGAATCGCACCGATTATTCCGTTACCGGATATTGCACACCACACAGTCACCCATTTAGGGTGAAGAGAATTCTCGATCGCGAAATGCGGTTTCTCAATCCCAGTGCGCCAATTTTGCTTATTGACGAACCCATCCAAATGAAAGTGGGCTTCGTCATTAAACCAAACCATGCCTGCGAGTGCTAATTACCATGGTGCCCCGTGCCCAACCATGCAGTTTGAACGTCTTAACGCAAACCGTTCAGATGTTATGACGATTTTGCTTCATATAGTTCAATAATTGTCAACGTGGCTTTTGTTAAGAATTTAACGTACACCACTGGGTATTAAAATTGCTACACGCGAAGATGACGTCCTACAGACGCGAAATTTAACCGACAGGAAGACGATGCTGTGATATGCAAATGATTAGCTTTTCAGAGCATTCACACAAGGTTGGCGCCGGTGGCGACACCTACAACATGCTGACATGAGGAAAGTTTCCAACCGATTTCTCGTACACAAACAGGAGTTGACCGGCGTTGCCTGGTGAAACGTTGTTGTGATGCCTCGTGTAAGGAGGAGAAATGCTTACCATCACGTTTCCGACTTTGATAAAGGTCGGATTGTAGCCTATCGCGATTGCGGTTTATCGTATCGCGACATTGCTGCTCGCGTCGGTCGAGATCCAATGACTGTTAGCAGAACATGGAATCGGTGGGTTCAGGAGGGTAATACGGAACGCGGTGCTGGATTCCAACGGCCTCGTATCACTAGCAGTCGAGATGACAGGCATCTTATCCACATGGCTGTAACGGATCATGCAGCCATGTCTCGATCCGTGAGTCAACAGATGGGGACGTTTACAAGACAACAACCATCTGCACGAACAGTTCGACGACATTTGCAGCAGTATGGACTATCAGCTCGGAGCCCATGGCTGCGTTTACCCTTGACGCTGCATCACAGACAGGAGCGCTTGTGATGGTGTACTCAACGACGAACCTGGGTGCACGAATGGCAAAACGTCATTTTTTCGGATAAATCGAGGTTCTGTTTACAGCATCACGATGGTCGCATCCGTGTTTGACAACATCGCGGTGAACGCACATTGGAAGCGTGTATTCGTCATCGCCATACTGTCGTATCACCCGGCGTGATGTTATGGGGTGCCATTGGTTACACGTCTCGATCACCTCTTGTTCGCATTGACGGCACATTGAACAGTGGACGTTACATTTCAGATGTTTTACGACCCGTGGCTCTACCCTTCATTCGATCCCTGCGAAACCCTACATTTTAGCAGGATAATGCACGACTGCATGTTGCAGGTCCTGTACGGGCCTTTCTGGATACAGATGATGTTCGACTGCTGCCCTGGCCAGCACATCCTCCAGATCTCTCACCAACTGAAAACGTGTGGTCAATGGTGGCCGAGCAACTGGCTCGTCACAGTACGCCAGTCACTACTGTTGATGAACTGTGGTATCGTGTTGAAGCTGCATGGGCAGCTGTACCTGTACACGCCATCCAAGCTCTGTTTCACTCAATGCCCAGGCGTATCAAGGCCGTTATTACGGCCAGAGGTGGTTGTTCTGGGAACTGATTTCTCAGAATCTGTGCCCCCAAATAGCGTGAAAATGTAATCACATGTCAGTTCTGGTGTAATATATTTGTCCAATGAATACCCGTTTATCATCTGCATTTCTTCTTGGTGTAGCAATTTTAATGGCCAGTGGTGTAAAATTAAGCATGTACCTCGTAATGAATAGATTATGACAGCACTTTAACCTTTTTAAATTCGGTAAATAATATCGTGAAATACTGAAAATCGAATATTGGTTGCCCCAGGAAGCCGTTCGATAGGCAACCAAGAATGGTTTGACCTTAGCTGGTTAGTTGTATACAAGGTGATTATGTTTTAGTAACTGTTGGCGTGTAATTTCGTATGTACTGATGCCTGTGGCTTCCGCAGGATGAGTAGCAGTGCGGTCGAGTTGAGTGAGAGTGTACGAGTAGTGAGGCGGCTGTGTGTTGTTGCCAGGGTGCGGGCAGCAGGGCGCGTGCCTGTGGTGCGACGCGGACCGCCGCTGCTCGCGCTGCCGCCGCCTCATGGTGGAGTCGACGCGCCGCTGCGTGGACACGTGCTCCTGGGGACAGCGCGAGGTGTGGGCCGCGGGCGCCGCCGTCTGGGGCCGCGTCTGCCGCGGTGAGTGCAGCACGCCCTACTTGCTACTCCGTCCTGCGCAAGCCTCATCATCTCCTAGTGACTGCTGCTACCTACACCCGTTTGAGCCTTCTTACTTTAGGTCTCATTCTAAAATTTCCACCCCTTATGCTTCTATCCATTCCTAAATAGATTCAGTGATGCCTCCGAATGTTTTCCTATCAACATTTCTCCTTTCCCTGGCCTTTATCCCGTTGCTTCAAGGGATCAGCATGTTATTGGTTGGTTGATTCGGGGGAGGGGACCAAACAGTGAGGTCATCGGTCGTATCGGATTAGGGAAGGAAATCGACCGTGCCCTTTCAGAGGAATCATCCCGGCTTTTGCCTGAAGCTATTTAGGGAAGTCACGGAAAACCTAAATCAGGATGGCCGGACGCGGGTTTGAACCGTTGTCCTCCCGAATGCGAGTCCAGTGTGCTAACCACTCGCTCGGTGATCACCATGTTCACGGGGTTAGTGGTACAGGGTGAGGATGCTCTCCTGACGTCACTCCATCCCGCGCATCCACTCTCCCTTCGTTGCGGGACGGAATTCGTATACCACATCTGTGCGTATTCTCTTTATGTATAGACATTACGTACATACCATATACCACTATTCGAATCCATAATATGCTTTGCATCGAGCGCCTGAACACATCGACTGAGGGTTGCAACAAACGAAATCATTGAGAGACATTGGCAAAGAAGTGTGTCGCTCAGGATGTCGGGCACCTTCGACGCAGCATCGTCGGAGGCGCTGTGCGTGGTGTTGGGAGTCTGCCCCATTGATATCACTATCCGTCAAAGAACAACAGCGTACTGGTTGAAGAAATGGTGACGTGGTGAGAAGGTGTTTGAAATTATAGAAGAGAACGCCACAGAAAGGCACCAATTAAACCGCTGGCGAAAAATGCAGCTGGCAAAGACAGTGGGATCCAACAGAAAAGGGGCATCGCAGCCTTTTTCCCAAACATCAAGGAACGAATGATGCTAGAACATATAGATCACACACATGGCATGGTCCATTCCCTCACGGGGCGTGGTCCATATCGTGAAGATCTCCATCGGTTTTGTCTCTTCCAAACACCCACGTGCACTTGCGAAGAACTAGGAACTCCTGAACACGTCACTGTACACTGTGACAGACACACATACAACCCCGAACTCAGTATGACAACAAAGGACAAATTCTACAACAACTGGACATTGGTGCGTACTGAATGATATAACCGATAATGTGTCACATGCCTTACATGAATTATATAAACAAGGACAATCACATATACAAATAAGAGCGCGCGCGCGCGCGCACACACACACACACACACACACACACACACACACAGGAACAAGGTACTTGTAATGACACAACCAGGAGCAAACACAGGAACCGACTCAGATCATGAAACAAACATTGAGATTAATACACAGATAAGACTAAATTAAGGAACACAGAAACGGATCAACTGCCATAAAATATTGTAACATATGTAGAAACATCTTGAGTAATAAGTGTAATTTAAATGACCGAATTGTTTATTATGCTTAGCTAAACTAAAAATATCATGCACTTAACACTTAGAAATAAGGAATTCAAAGATGCACAATGTACCGATTGTACACTGTATAAATCAGATATCACCTGTGACAAATGTAATATAAGACTAATACAAATACACGTGTGTACACACAAATTTATCAAATGATTGTTAAAGATATATTTTATACGCTAATTCGAATGTGACAGGCTGGGCGATTTGCGGAACCCTCACACTCGAAATAGCTAGTTGGTGGGATCTCTAACACAAATCTACGTACTTTATTGCCTTTTAATTCTCCTTCTTAAATCCAAGAATCTTGTTATTTCAGAAAAATTTTTCAGATTTTATAACATGTAATAAACTGATAAATGCCATAACTCTTTTCTGTCTTCCTAAATTCCTGTCTTCTTTTCATAAATCGTTAATTTTAAGATTTCATTTCTTAATTACTTTTGAGTCCACAAGTGGACCTGTCTTAGTAACAAGGCGGCAGGTCATTTGTAAATGGCAGCAAATAAAAAAAAAAGAAAACCACATCTGCACGCGTCTAGTTTTGTTCCACGTGAAAGTTTGCGAATGTTTTGTAAACGTTTGCGAATCATGTAACTGAGGCAAGACGTGAGTACTTGCCCGGTACTCACCTAGTGGGGTGTGGAAAACCTCCTAAAAGGCACGACCAGGCTGTCCGGCGCACCACACCCTGTCATTAATCCGCTGGGCGGATTCGATCGGGGCCGGTGCATCTCTCCAAATTCCGGAAGCGGCGTGCTAACACGCGTGGTTATTCGGGTGGGTTCTTTACTATCCACCGATCCCTTCTTTTAGTCAGTTTGTGCCATAAAATTATTTTTCTCCCATTTCGGTTCAGTACCTCCTTATCAGTTACTCGATCTACCCATCTCATCTTCGTCGTTTTTCTATAAACGCAGCTCGTGGTTTAGTGGCTAGCGTTGCTGCCTCTGGATCACGGGATCGCTGGTTCGATTCCCGACCGGATCCTCATCCATTTCATCATGATGATCACCATTCGTGACAGTGACTGAATTGGACAGTGTAAATATTAGACTGTGAAAAAACTGGGACTTTGTACGGGCGCTGTGACCGCGCAGTTGAGCGCCCCAAAAGCCAAACATCATCGTTTTTCTATGTCACAACATTCTAAAAACTTCTATTCTCCTGTTTCTCAATTGTGTGCCGTCCACGTTACACTACCGCACAACGCTACGCTCCAGACAAATGGTTTCAGAAAACCCTTCCTAAGACACAAATTTATATCAGATGTAAATAAACGCGTCTCCTTCATAAATTCTTTGAATTTTCAGTCTACATTTTACATCCTCTCTGCCTCTGCCATCATAAGCTATTTTACTGAGGAGTAGCAAAATTCACCAACTACTTTTAGTGTCTCGTTTCCTAATCCAATTCCCTCAGGACCGCCAGATTAATTAGCTACGTTCCATTGCCTTTGTTTTGCTTTTCTTTATGTTCGTCTTACATCCTTTCAAGACACTGTCCATTCCGTTGAACATCTCTTCCAGGTCCTTTGCTGTCTCTGGCAGAATTACAATGTCATCGGCAGATTTCAAAATTTTTGTTTCTTGTCAATGAAATTTAATTCCTTTTTCAGATTTCTTCTTCGTATTCTCTACTATTTGGTCCATATACAAATTTAGTAACCTTAGCCTGTAGCCGACAACCTGTCTCACTCCTTTCTCAACCACCACTTGTCTTGCATGCCCTTCCACTCTTATAATTGCGGTCTGCTTTCTGTACAAGTTGTAAATAACTTCTCGTTTCCTGCATGTTATACGTGACACCTTGAGGATTTAGAAGGCTGTATTTGAGTGAACACCGTCAAAACCTTTGTCTGCAGCCCCTATAATTGTAGCTTTGCCTTTCTCCAGTGTATCTGACGTAATGATTTCTAGTTTCTTTGATGACGTACTCTTGAAGAAGCACCAAACAGTCTCATCAGTGACGCACCATGCACTTCATTTGACTCCGTATTGTCCCGCCACAGATCAGTCCGCACATAGTGTCGCAATGACTCATGGTCTTTTTGTTCCCCTCGAAAACTATTTAACTGAATCTTTTCAAATGGAGTCGTCAGAGAGGAGAACAAAATTAATCTCCTATATCGTTGACATCAATCTGTTGTAGAGTTGTAGAATATGTTTTATGTTCTTGGTTAAGATTTTTTTTGGAGAAATGAAAGTCTTGTGTATGGGAATCAACATGGCTTTCATAAAAAGAGATCTCATGAAACTAAACTCATTCTTAGGGTCCAGGTCTAGAGCGTCTTGGACAATTGTCCCCAGGTTGATACTGTGTTTCTTTACTTTCGAAAAGATTTCGACACAAGATATGAGCTTACCGAGATTCTGACCCGATTTGTAACTGGATTCAATACTTCTGCACAGACAGAAATCAGCACGGTGCTCTTGCCGGAATGAAATCGACAGATGTGAAAGTAACGTCAGAAGCAACCCAGAGGAGTGATATAGCTACCGTTATTGGCAACAAATCATTGGAAATACTAAAAAGGTAAAATAACTATTTGTAATCGTCTGAAGCTATCTCAAGTGCAATGAGTATGAAAAATCATCATCATCATTTTCTTTGGGCCTTTGTTGTGCTTCAACGCGGAGTCGGCCTTGTTTCGAGGTGTTAGTTGCAGAGGGTTGCCGGATGCCCTTCCTGTCGCCACCCCATATCCCCCGGGATGGTGTTAGTGTACCCCAGCTGTCTGTGTCTAGTGTAAGCCATGAAATAGTGCGCAAACGTTTTCAAAGGTCAGCGAATCGTGTAACTGAGGCGGAACTTGGGGACCAGCCCGGGATTCACCTAGTAGGATGTGGAAAACCGCGTAAAAACCAAATCCACGCTGGCCGGCACACCGGCCCTCGTCGTTAATCCGCCGGGCGGATTCGATCTGGGGCCGGCGCGCCTACCCGAGTCTAGGAAGCAGCGCATTAGCGCTCTCGGCTACCCTGGCGGGTCAATGAGTATAAAAAACTATTTCTATGTATATGTGATGCTGACTCAGAGTCACAGGCGGAATCCTATTTACACAAAATTCATTCACGAAACAAGTGTCTTCGGTTCTTGAGTATTGAACATCAGTGTAGGACCCTTGTCTGATTGAATTAGCAGAAGAAATGTGAAAGATCGAAAGAGGAGCTGCAGGTGATGGCTCTGCTCTCCCCCTTTCAGCCACCGCTGTAGCCGCCAGCCGTGGCTTAGCTTTTCTGCACCAGCCATTGCGTGGCTCACTGCCGGGCTCTGCCTGTCCTGCCCCAAACCCCTTCCTCTCTCTCTCACCAGGCGTCACTGCTCGAGAACTCGGCAGGATTCCAGGAAAGGTTCCCATGTTCAAATGCTCTTATCCTCAACGAACTGGAACAGCCGACTGCCGCGTAAGTTGAGTAACCACGTGCTTGATACCATCAGTCGTGTATTATGGACGTGGATGCAGTGCGCACGCAAGTAGCCATCAAACAGTCACGTCGTACAACCGTTGAGCATCAGCAGTATCCCCCACTGCCAGTGTTCAAAGTAATCGCTACCGTCGTGGGACTTGGCATTCGCTCTACTTTTAGTGCCGAACCACGCTGCTGACCATAAGTTACACATAACTGGGAAATGATGAAACGTGGAAAACAGTAGTCATTCTAAACGACAGCCAAGACTTCACTGGAAGTCGAAAGGGGTGCTTGAACCAAAGCATTGCTCTGGACCAATAAATTCTCAGTATCAACGTCCGTAGCCGAGCTCGCTAACGGACGTCTGCCGGTGGCGTGCGACTCGGAAACAACAAGAAAGAAATAGGGTTTAACGTCCCGTCGACGATGAGATCATTTAGAAATGGAGCAGTCTCGCATTAGGGAATGATGGGGAATGAAATGGTACCGATTTAAGGAAATCGTGGGAAAACTAAATCTACATGGTCGCACGGGGATTTGAATCGCTTTCCTCCTGAATACGAGTCCAGAGTCTTACAGCTGCCCCAAATCGCTCGGTGCGACTCTGATACAGCCATTTCGAATCCTAACGGGGAAATACACTTTCAAGGCAGTATTTAACCGACGAGGGGAGGAGTGCTGATGGCGTTAAGTTCGTCGTCACCAGATCTTGCGCTAATGTCCTAGAGTAAATCTCGAACTTTACCTCGATTTTTGATGAAGTGATCTGGCACTGTTAAATCTGAATTGTCCAGTCGATGGGAGAGTAAATCCAGGTGGTGCCCATGCTATTGTTCTACACGCTGTGTACCAATACTAGGTACACAGTGTTGGGCTCTTACCCAGTTGAGTAATAGAAGAGATAGAGAAGATCCAACGAAGAGCAGAGTATTTCATCACGTGACCTTTTAGTCGTTTCGAGAGCGTTATAGAGATGTTAAACAGACTCCAGAGGCAGACGCTGCAAGAGAGTCCTTTCGTATACCTGTGAGGACTGCAGTAAACATTCAGAGGGCGCATGTTCAAGAAGAGTCGGGCGGCACGGCTTGTTGCAGCGTTGTGCAGAAAACGAATTACCGTACGAGGCCCTGCTTTATCAGTGTGCTGTCTCATTTTGTAACGGCGTGCTGCGGTGCGGAGATTTCGATGTGAATCTGCACTGCAGAAATGGACATGCAAACAAACGAAAAACTAATTACGTAAGTAGATTTTAATTAAAACCTTACGACTCCTCTCGTAGTAAAACTATGCTTGTAAGTATAGCTGTACTTGCGCCAAGAATGTTTTTGGACACTTAAACTGGCTGTAGAAGAGAGAAACAATGCTTTTCAACTGTAACATTCCGTCTGTATGTAGCACACACGCCCTGTGCCTTCCACGCGGAGTGTCTGTGTTCTCTAGGAATTTTGTTTTGTTGGAGGAACGGACCTTAGTGCACTTTGCCTCGTGAAGCCAGTCTGGCAGCTACATGAAATAGCAGTAGCGGCTCCAGTTTGAGAAAGCCGTTGCTACCACCTGACGTCCAATGATGCATTACTAGAAAATTCTGGAGGCCAGGGTGTCAAATATGCGTCGCGTGCGTCCACTCATACTTAAGCAAGTTTCTGTAGTTTCCCTGAATTATCCCAGATGAATGCTGGGATAGTTTCTTTGACAAGGACATGGCCAATTACTCCCTCATCTTTGTGCAGCCAGTCCTTGTTAGTGCTCCGTCTATAATGAAATCTTGGCTGATGACATACAAAACGCTGTTTTACAGATTTAACTCTCATTTTTAATTACTAATAAACGCCTTACATAAAACTGACGATATTTGCCACGTTGTACATAAACTCTTGATCTTTTCCGCTTTAATTTTTGCAAAACTGTAAAGCCATATTGTACTTGTGAGGCAATTGACAAATGCAGCGGAAGAGAGCATGGTCGCATTCAAAGAGAGCACATGTTGCCATATTGATGTAAGGGCGTCAAGTTGTTAGCACCTGAAAACAGGAATTAACTTCCGAAACAGGTCGTGCTTAGCAGAGTAAGCCTAAATGAAAACGCGACTGGTGGAGATAAACGTTACTTACGGTGAAGGGCGTGTATAATGAAAAAGTGATGTTCTCTCAAACAACGGATAAAAAGAAAATATATTTTATGACGAAAACTTACTGTCAGTGACAAACGTCAATTAATCTCTGTCATGAGGGCCAGTCACTCGTGGGCGACAATTTTTATGTGATGAAAATTATTCTTTTAGCAGATTACAAATGTTCAGTTTACGAACATATCAAATACATTTGATGAACTCTGAACAGTTTTTGTTAACGGCGTCATAAGCGAAGCGGCGTCTTAAAGGTTCGTACCATGGACGGAAAACAAAACGCAGTCGTGCTGTCGAAAATTATTGTGAATTTTCTGCGATGTGGAAGGGGCCATATGTGTGTGTTCGTTTATAGTTTGCACTAGAAATGTACTGAGGAAACGAAGTATTATGCATGAGAATCAGGGCCGTATTTTCGCGCAGGCTATCTAGGAGCCCTTACCACAAAAATTAAAAATGTCTGTTTTTTCATATTGTCGCGTAGGTCCTCATATAATAGTAAAAGTCGTATACCTAATTATTTTGTGTATTTTTCAGTGGAAAACTGATATGAATGAAGTCTCTATTCATCTCTCACAGCCCCTACTACTTTGCACCACATTCCCAGAGGCGCCCTGTCAAATATGTGCCATATTGGTCGGCAAACTCGCAAAGACTTTTGAAATAATTGTTAACGGAATATTAGCTGTTTGATGGGAGAAATGCAGAGGAAATTTATTCCGTACCACTTTTTATGCAAAGTAGAACCTATCAAAGTTTTTACTCCAGATGCCGATTCTTGAATTCTCGAAGCTGGGAAAACCATTTTAAGATGATTTTATTCAATGACGAAATATTGCGAGAAACGCACACGTTATCTTGAGATCCATAGCATCTAACAGATAGCTTAGTGACTCAATGACGTCATAGAAATGTTCACGTCACGAAGGTCACACGACCACCATGATCGTTTTTACGGGAAATTTAAAAGTTTAAACAAATGTTATCTTATAAAAATACGGATAAATTTTTGTAAAAAATATTTTTTGCTCGTAATAATTAGTGTGTTAACAGATTGCTTATTGGTTACAGCATATCATTTTTTTTTAAACTGAAATATTGGTTTTAGCATGGCTATTATTCCAACTAGTTTGTTTCTTTTTTAAAAAAATAGCAGTTCACAGCGATGTTACACAAATGTTAAATACCGTAATGATTTAAATTCCTTTGATTTTTAAGTTTCATGAGTGGATTAAATCATATAATCGTATACAAAAATATTATAGAATATTTAATTTTAAATGTTGCTTAGGATTTTAATTTGAAACTTTACCGAAAATACTTATTTTTAGGTTAGATGCCACAAAATATCCTGGTAGGACCAGAATCACAGTTTAGCGTAGAGGTCTGCACATTCTAAATACGGCCGTGGTGAGAATACTGAATAGACGTCAAATCACACCTGATGCGTGACGGATCGGGCTCTACCTATTTGGTCAAAGCCAATGGACTCTGTGTGGACAGAATAGGAGGGAAAGAAAACTAACTCGGAGTTTCAAATGGTGTATAAAGACTTGAATTTTCCGGCGTCGACACAAAGCGCTAATGCACGACCTGCAATATGCAACAAGAGAGCAGGTCATGTGATTGGAAGTATCAATAAATGTAAAGACGGTCATTTGTATTTATTGAACAAGAGCCGACTACTAATTGCAGATATTATTCCACTTTATTGTAGGGTCTGATAGGAAACACTATTTGTTAAGAAAGTCCTGGAATCTTTTTGTAGAAATAGTATACAGCCAATCAGTTGCAAAATGGAAGGTTTATTGAAAACATTTTACCATAGTTTCAATGTTTATAAAAACGTCATCTTGAGAAGAAAATATTGACAACTGGATTACATGTTTTCGCAGAGATACGTTAAAATATAGCCGAAAGGCCTCAGCCAAATACAAAAATTCACCTCCATAATAAATTAAAACATGCACAACATGGTTGCTGTCATTTGGCATTTCCTCACCGATATACAGCTAGTGCACTAGCGTCGCGTACACTTTCCTTAGCCCAAGCGTTGCGTACGCGTTGCTAGAGCACTAGTCGTACATCGGCGAGGAAATACGAAATCACAACAACCATGTTGTGCATGTTTTAATTTATTATATGTAATCCAGTTGTCAGTATTTTCTTCTGAAGAGGGGGGGTTCTATAAACGTTGAAATCATGCTAAAGGATGTTTAATAAACATGACTGACTAAACTATTTCTACAACAAGATTTCATTCTACGGTTGTTGCTCCAGCTATGTACGAAGTTCTAAAGCCCTGGAAGGTTGTCTCTGAACGTGACATTTCTCGTAAACATTGCCATCCTCGCTCGGCGATGGAGGTAGTGACAACACTAACGCCTTGCTTGCACCGAGACGTCTCGGCGCAGCCTCCTTACAATCCACACCTTTTCTTCGGCGATTATCACCTATTTTGTAACGGCTCCCCCCCCCCCCCCCCCCCCGCCTCCTCGCCCGGCAGTGGAGGAATTAGGAACATATGATGCACTAAATACCATGTCCGCACAGCTTGCGAAAATATTACACGCCTGCCGCAGATCATTTTACAATAATTGTATTAGGTATTCCAGCTTAATGAAACACAATTAAATGTTAACAAACATCGAGACATATACTTCTTGACTTGTTGCCAGTCTATTTAATTGCGATATTGCACAGCTAATACCAGGACATTTCTTCACATCTAATAACGACTCACAACGCACATTGTAGTCACTCTGCGGGGCGCTCGCGCTCTCACACACACACACACACACACACACACTTTTTCGGCTGTCATTAGGGACATGCCAATATCGCTGTCTCATCGTTGTATTCTTTGTGCGCTCCCATTTGTCACTTTAAAAGAAACTGAGTCTGCATTACTCCGTAATGCAGGAGACGTTGAGCTCAGTAACATGTATGGAGATCATTGTCTTCCATAACTGATGTACGACATATAGTTTTCCAGTAAATGCATTGCCGTCCGAAAGAATGTTGTGGACTGACAAAGATGTGTAATGTTTTGTTACCAATCGTATTTTCTTATAAGCTGTCACTTTAAGTTTTACTTAAGTAATGCGAGGTATGCTTCAACTGTCTTTTTAAATATATTGTTTTAGTTAGCTCTTCTGTTTCCTGGAGCAGTTTGTTGTACAGCTTGGTTCCTGGTACAAAATGCTCGTTTGAAATGTTCCAATATTTCTCGGCACGTGTAAGACAAGGATGGCTCTTATTCTGTAATCATGAATACGGCTTTTACGATATTAATTTGTCTTAATTACTAACGTTTTCTTAAGGTGCATAACAGATTGCTAGACATACGCAGATGGTGCAGTTAGAATCCCGATGTCTTAGCAGGTTTTGACTGTGAGACCAATTATTTGCGATATAAATGCAGATAGCTGCCATCAGTGACTTATGTTTCTCTATTTTCATCAACTAGTTCTCCAGCTGATTCCATACATACGACTGCAGATATATTTTGTTCACAAACTCCTGAACGAGGTCTGCCGCCTATGTCTGGATCCGTTGAACCAAGTTCAAGCCGGTTGACTTCGGGCCGCGCGTTTTTGTTCAAAATGTTCAAATGTGTATGAATTCGTAAGTGACCAAACTGTTGAGGTGGTCGGTCCCTAGATTGACACACTACTTAAACTAACTTATGCTAAGAACAACACCCACACCCATGCCCTAGGGAGGACTCGAACCTCTGGCGGGAGGGGCCGCGCAATCCATGACACGGCGCCTCAAACCACGTGGCCACTCCGCGAGGCGCGTTTTCGTGTCCGGCCGCTGGCAACGTTGGTGATCTAACAATACAGTATCGGTATCTTTGTGCACAGTAACTGTACGAAGTGACTTTCGTGCCGTGTCGTGATAAACCACACCACTTATGTGGAAAGCGCAGCTATCTGCCTCCCATCCCCAACCCCCCACCCTCCGCACGGGCCACCCATACCACCACCCTTCCTGCGGCTGTCGAAGTGTTGGGTTTCGGTACGTTGAGTTCGCTTTCTCTGCTCCCCACACAACCTTGTAAACTTGGTCAGAACGTCGTGAACAAACTACAGACATTACTTCACTGCCACGACTTAGGTCAGCAATTGAGAGTCACACGACTACCTGGTATCAGTTCGACGCCATGTACAACTCTCCAAAGAGACGAGCGTGCTCTTTTAAGGGTGTGACTAATACTTTCACTGGTGAGCGTATGATTAGCGTGTATCTATTTGCTATTACACACTGATGACTGATTTGGTTTGTTGAGTGTGCCTCCTTCAACTTCTGTATAACAAACAAGATAATGTACGACTGAAACGATGAGTGTAGCTTGTAAGAGTAAGTGCAGACCCAGGGCTCAGTTCCTGGATGTGGTCACTATTCTCACCGTCATTTCCCCCCTCCTCCCCCCTCACCTTTCCTTTCCTCCAAATATACAGTTCCAACGCGTCCATATTTAGCCTGTCACAGAGGCCTAGGATTGTTATTATTAATAGGAAAATATGTGAAATCGTACAATATAATGGTAATAATTTGTTTACGTGGGTACTGTGCTTTTTTTTTAGACGGGGTGGGGGTGTTGTGAACCGCCTTGAATCCACGCCTGTGTGAAGACTCCTGTAAGCGATCAAACAGTTTGTGGAACATTATTTGTTCTGTCAAGTATTTAACTTTTTTTTTATCAAACATAGACCCTGGTTGAGAGAAATTTTGATTCACGTCAAGTTTGACAAGATGGCGGACATCGTTTGTATTGATGCTCTGTGGCAAATTTTTAACGACAAAGAATTTTCTCATTGCTTCGTGTTTTTCCAAAGTTGTGAAAACTATGATCAAAACATTGTACTGATTAAAGTAAAAGCGTACTGACAATTACCAAAATGGTAAAGATGTTGCATCTTTCCCAACCATATATTACGCAGGAAGACGTAAGAAGATAATTGATATTCTGCGCACAACATACAAGCGGGAGTCCAATGAAATAAAAACAAAAAAAGTTTAAAAATCGAAGTTTTCCGGCTCTGACCCGGATCATGTATTTTTTCATACGGTGTGGTGTTGTAATGAACTTTCATTACATGTTGATACGTACATTTATCTCTCAGTTTCACTCATCCCTGGACTAGCGTCTTGTTTTCTTTTTCTTCTTTATACACAGGGCTAAAGTCAACGCAAAAAATGCTTTGTCTGCAGTGATGGCCATTCCCACTAGTGGTCAGATACTTAGCGACAGCGTTTAGGCTGCTTGAAAGGTGAGGTCACATTTGACAAATTTCGTTGGTATGTCAGCGAGCTTGTTTGACCAGCTCGCAGATAGAGCAAAGCGAATTTGACGAACGAGTTTAATCTTTATCAGAGGCATTAAGAGTTTGGCCGGCCGGGGTGGCGCTACAGTCTGGAAGCGCGCGACCGCTACGGTCGCAGGTTCGAATCCTGCCTCGGGCATGGATGTGTGTGATATCCTTAGGGACTGATGACCTCAGAAGTTAAATCCCATAGTTCTCAGAGCCATTTGAACCATTAAGATACTGTCCGCAGGCGTGCACGATGCGACATTGGTGTTTAAGCAGTGTGTGTTGTGCGTGTGTGACAGACGCTGGCCTGGGCGGGCGGTCTCTGGCCGTGATCGTGGGGTCGTGCGGCGGCGCCGCCGTCTGCGCCGGCATGCTGCTGGCCGGCCTGCTGTACCTGCACTGCCGCCGCCGCAGGCTCGTCAAGAGGCTGGGGGCGGCGGAGGACGCCGCTCGCCGAGCAGGTGGGTGCTGTGCCGGGTGTGTGGCGCACGGAACCTCCTGCCAAACATACCTGTGCCTAGTACACACGGTTAAGACTAGCGTTGCCAGCTAAAATTTTTAAATTGCAGGACAAACCTTTGGAACAGTATTTATCATCATCATCACCACTACGACCACCACCACCACCATCATGATCATGATCATGATCATCATCATCATCATCCTCATCGTCATCTATGGCATTTAGGATTTGTGATTGCACACAGCACTTCCTCACATATAGAACTTAACACGTCGCTATAGCACAACAAAATTGAAAAGTCTAAAGCTAATTTCAGGAATACGATAAGACAGTGTTGTACACTGAAGAGCCAAAGAAACTGGTTCACCTCCCTAATATCGTTTAGGGCCCCCGCGAACAGCAGAAGTGCGGCAACACGACGTGCCATGGACTCGACTGTCTGAAGTAGTGCTGGAGGGAACTGACACCATGAATCCTGCAGGGCTGTCAGCGTATTCGTAAGAGCACTAGGAGATGAATACCTCTTCCGAACAGCACGTTGCAACGCATCCAAGATATGCTCAATAATGTTCACGTTTGGGGGCCAGCGGAAGTGTTTAATCTCAGAAGAGTATTCCTGGAGCCACTCTGTAGCAAATCTGGACGTGGGGGTGTCCGATTGTCCTGTTGGAATTGCCAGAGTCTGTCGGAATGCTCTGTGGACACGAATGGACGCAGGTGATCAGACAGGGTGCTTACGTACGTGTCACCTGTCAGAATCGTATCTAGACGTGTCAGGGGTCCCATATCACTCCAACTGCACACGCCCAACTCCATTACAGAGCCTTCACCAGCTTGAACAGTTCCCTAGCGACATGCAGAGTACATGGATTCATGAGCTTGTCTCCATATCTGTACATATCGATCCGCTCGATAGAACTTGAAACGAGACTCGTCCGATAAGGCAACAAGTTTCCAGTCATCAACAATCCAATGTCGGTGTTGATGGGCCAAGGCGAGTCATGAAGCTTTGTGTTGTGCAGTCATCAAGGGAATACGAGTGGGCCTTCGGCTCCGAAAGCCCATATTGATGATGTTTGTTGAATGGTTCGCACGCTGACACTTGTTGATGGTGCAGCAGTTTGACGAAGGGTTGCACTTCCGTCACGTTGAACCATTCTCTTCAGTCGTCGTTGGTACCGTTCTTGCAGAATCTTTTTCCTGCCTCAACAATGTCGGAGATTTGAGGTTTTTTACAGGGTTCCCGATATTAACGGTATACTCGTGAAATGATCGTACGGGTAAATCCCCACTTCATCACTACTTCGGAGATGCTGTGCCCTATCGCTCGTGCGCCGACTACAACACGACGTTCAAACTCACTTAAATCTTGATAACGTGCCATTGTGGCAGCAGTAATCGATCCAACCACTGCAGCAGACACTTGTCTTATATAGGCGTTGCCGACCGCAGCGTCGCAGTCTGCCTGTTTACATGTCTATGTATTTGGATACACATCCCTATACCAGTTTCTTTGGCGCTTCAGTGTAGAACCGCTACCAGAGGGATTCGAGAAAAATATGGAAACACCGCGAGAAATGCATGCTCGAACATAAGTGTAGATCAAGACACAAAGGAATTACAGAAATTAGCTGCCAGTGGGCGTTGATATACATCAATGGGGAAGTCGAAAATTTGTGCTGGAGCGGGAACCAAAACCAAGTCTCCCGCTTAAGTGGTAGATGTGCTGACCACTACGCCATCCGGACGCAGTGGTCATCACACCTGCACAGACTATCTTGGCATGCCTCCCGTCAGACGCAAATTCTCAACTTGTCCACACACTACTGAAGTAGCACTCCTTGCCCATTATCGTCGTTACTCGCGGTATTTCGCCGATTTCCGTAAGAGTTCCAGCTTGGTGTGCGTCCTAGGGTTCAAATGGCTCTCAGCACTATGGGACTCAACTGCTGAGGTCATTAGTCCCCTAGAACTTAGAACTAGTTAAACCTAACTAACCTAAGGACATCACAAACATCCATGCCCGAGGCAGGATTCGAACCTGCGACCGTAGCGGTCTTGCGGTTCCAGACTGCAGCGCCTTTAACCGCACGGCGCGTCCTAGGGTAGTCCGTACAGTCTGCATGACCACTGTGTCCAGATGGCGTAGTGGTCAGAGCATCTGCGTAGTAAGCAGGAGGCCCAGGTCTGAATCCTGGTCTGGCACAAATTTTCTGCTTTTCCCATCGATTTAAATCAATGCCCACTCGAAAGCAACTGTAATTCCTTTGCATCTTGGTTCAGAGTGGCTTCTGTGTCAAAATGGTTCCTGTTCTTTTGGACATTTCCAAAAGAACACACACACACACACACACACACACACACACACACACACACACACACACACATTATATATATACAAGTAGATGCTAAGGCTGCAGATTCTGCTGTTGTATTTGAGCACAAACGGCATCTGTGCGAGGTCATCAGTGTGTTGCGTCAGTCGTGGTCAGAACACTGTTCTATGTGGCTGTGAGTGCAATATGTCAGAGCCAAGTGTCTCCGAAAGTGAGCAAATTTTTAATGCTGGTGTGCTTCCGTAACCGAGGTGGCCGAACTATTTTGTTAAGTACTAAAATCCAAAGTACTGCTCTAGTAAATGATGTTTGATTGTGATGGATCCATTTCGGCTAGATTGCCGTCTTCAGACCATCTGGGAAAGTTACATAATATTTTCGTTTTATTTTGTTATAGTGTTGGTTATCGTATTTTCATTTTTCAGATGTACAAATTTTGTGCTTACGCCAATGTATCATCAGTGGTCGCTGTTACTCTGTATTACAACGTCGTGTAGATTTGGAACTCTTATTCTGTAAAGTGTTTTTCCTGTTGTTAATCGTCAACTCTCGCAACTTTTCTAATTTGACATTTTATTGACAGTTGTGACAGTTGATCAAAGTTGCTACATAGTTACAATTGCTGTGGCGCGTTGTTATTTTGGGCTGTATGCGACCATATAATATTCTTGGAGAACACGGTCAATCTGACAAACCCGACGATAAAACGTCAAATTATAAAAGTTACGAGAAAAGATGATTAACAGCAGCAAAAACAGCTTAAAGCATGAGTCCTAAACCTACACAGAGCGACAGCGACCATTATGATATATGGACATACGTACAAAATTTGTCTATCTGAAAGTATGATAACCAACCATATAATAATGATAATATGAAATAAAAATATTTTGTAACTTTCGCAGATGGTCTGAAGATGGCAACCTATCCGAAATGGGTCCATCACAACAAAAACACGTAACTACTACAGCGGCAATTTGGATTTTATTACATAATGTGTCTAAGAAATATCTTCAATGCTGCAGTCCGTTGGATCGTAAATGAAGTGTTTGATGTTTCAAAAGACATCATGGCAAAGATTTATTTCGCAACTCAAAAAAAGCCCTTGTGGGTTATCACTTTCTTTAGTTTGCCCCTCCGTTTACAGGTTAATGTTCAAATTTGTTAAGATCCCAGCAGTCAGTGTCACTTCCTGAAAGTTTTCCAGACATCCTTTAAAAGCATGGACAGGACAGTTCTCTACAATATATCCTGTTGCTTGTTTTTCCGCATTGCAGCCTTACATGTCACTTTCACAATAACCCCGCTTCTTCAAGTTGTGGCATATTCTCCCTTGTCCTGTTCAGATGTGGTTGAGTCTCAATCATTCACGATGGGCAAGATCAAACACTGCAGTCTTCTTTGGGGGGTGGTTGTTAGTCCCATTTTATTTCAGGTGACATCAAAAATGACTGTGACCTGAAGGTCAATGCAAGGTCACTTGCCTGACTTTGGGTGTATGTCTGTGGATTCTGAAAATCACTACTTGTAAAAAAGTTCTTACGAGACTCTGTCTTGTTAAGAATATGCACTTTGGCAGAATGCCATTAGAAGACAGTGCCTGACATTTGGCTTTCTTTTTATTTGGAAAAAAAGTTGCCCCACTATGTTACACACCCATTCCGTCCTGGCTTACAGGCAAGACCACCAAAGTTTACATTTGCATTATCTCCATTAACAGCAATACAATTGAAAGTGTGCAGGTGTTTTAAAAGCTCTTGGATTTCCAGCCAGGTAGCAGTGCTGATACACCATGACATTTTGATGAGTGCCTTACTCACCACGGTTTAGTCAAAATGTCATGATATATCAACACTGCCACAGGCTGGAAATGCAAGAGCTTTTCCTTAATAGTGCATGCTGTGAAAGCCCACATTCATGCTGTCATGTGGTTGTCTCTGAAATGTACAATGCAACAGTTTCAGAAGTTTCATTTGAACTAGTCAGCAATTCTAGCACATATACGTGAGTGCCATTTTCCAAATAAACAATATACACAGTTACAGTGGAGAACATTTTAATCATTCCAGCATTGCATACATCATGTCCTAAAATAAAACTTGATATTCTTTGATAAAGAAATGAGGTTTAATTTCTAATGAATGTAAGGAAATAACATTGTTAATAATAGCCTGATTTTTTGATTTGCTGCAGGACAACATTTAAACCTCATCAAATCCTTGAAGTAACATTTTATTCCCATCCATTGTACAGTTCATCGACTGGTATTAGTGATGATGGATGACCGTAAGAAATGCTAATGTAGCTTGAACCTTCTTATCGTAAACTGAGGATGTTGTTGTGAGAAAAGGTGGAATATCTTACAGCCTACACTTTTACAATTTTTAATACCTCATATATCTTTTTAAATTATTCACACCTTTGTACAGTAACGTAAATATCACAAAATCATGCATTTTGGTTCTCTTTGGTGCTGTGTATTTTATTGTAAGTTATCAGAAAATTTACAATGCATTTTTCCTTTCTCACTACTTTTCATCAAAAGAATGTACATTTACTTGGCTGTCAACTAATTAATAATTAAATTAAAGAAACTAGATGTTTATGTCACTGCATACATAAATTTAGGTGCTTCCATGTTTAATTAAAACCATTCAAGCAGAGGCCCGGCCTGTTGTGAAACCATGACATCACTAACAATTCTTGATTATCAACAAAAGCTACTGCTTTGATGAAGATAATAATAATTACTATTAATTGTCTTTTCTGTGGGCAGAAGAGTATTAGTTCAGTTTCCATGATTTAACAGGGGACACTTACATCATCTGCATGACAGTTATTTATATTTATGTATGTTATCTCCAAATGAAAAAAAGAATTTCCTGGCTAATGTATATCCTCTGGCTCAAATACAATCATCACTTTTCCCTGTAAAAGAGTCACACTGTCTAATTTTTTCCCTTGCTCCTTAATTTACACCCTATTGCCTGAAGATTTTTAGCAATACATAACAATCGCTTCAGCAATGAGCCGTGAAGATCTGAGTATAAAATCACATTTTTTCAAAGCATATTTTTCATAGATTATTCTCAAAATAGTGACAGTGAAGAAATGCCTGACATGTTTTCAAAAATAAAAATGCTTGCTGTACACAAAGAGATATTTTGAAAAGCCATATACTTCATCACTTTCTCAGTTTGCATGACCTTTGGTATATTGCATCACAGATCAAGTACATACTAACTCATCATAATTGTAGCACGAGGTCTCACTAATCTAGTAATTTAGGTGTATCGATTCGTAGAAGAAAAATATCCACCAACACTTTCTCAATTGCTGCTGTTCACTTCTGGAACAAGCCACTTGCAGTCTGTGCACAGTTCAATACTCTGTTTCATTTAAAGAGAAGACAAACCATTTCCTTTGTCATCATCACAATTCTTGGCTCAAAAATTAACATGCATGACTTGAAACAGTGGGGCAAAGGCTCACATCTTCATTCTATTTTCACTTTTCAGTCACTCACACAATATTATTTATTTCATCTCCCTTTATTATTTGTGTTCTACCACAGTCTAAGTCTACCTATCTGTAACTTCTGTCTCTGGGGTAAGCAAGACTACACTGCTCACTGCTCAAGTTAACAATGCCCTGTGACACAAGTGGGTACTCACAGGCGCTAGCACTTCATATTTTCATCTTGTCCCAGAAATAAAGTAAATATAGCTCCAATTCCCTGGTTCTGAGCAAGATTTACTTAAAATTCCCCCTGTTTGTAAGTACAATGGGAATTGCCCCTCTTCACTTGGAATAATTTTTGATATTGAAGTATAAACATCACACCATATATTAGGCTGAGAAAATAATGAAACATATTATTCCTTTTTTATGGGCTGCCTTTTTCCTAAATCATCATGTAATACACTGACATAATTGAACTAAAATGATGTTCACCATACAAGCACAAACCTTTAGTATTCATCGTCCAAGTCCTCAAGAATTAGTTGATACTGATTAGCAGTGTCACAAGGGTGGTTTTTTTTTAAAAGAAAAGGGAGAGAACACAGTATGGGATTAAACAAGGCAAAAATGTTAGTGCCATTACTTTTAGGAATAAATTGTTCTGCGCTGCTACTAGTCATATTATTTGTTAATGTAATTTAATACATTACTTTTAATCAGGCATTCTTTAATGCATGCATATGAAAATAAGATCCTGAATTAAACTTCACTGCCTGACAAAAAAAGTGAAACACTCTGCATGGGAAGAGAAAACGAAATGAAACTTCAAGTGTTGAGAGGGTCTAGGATATTATTTTGCTGATTACAAAATCAAATTTACAAAGAACTTAGCAGTATGAGCCCCCCTACGAGTATGACACTGCACCCCTTCCAACGTGCATGCATGCTCTAATTTGGTTGCTAAGGGTGTTCTAAAGCTGTTGTGTCCTCTCATGAGGCAAGCTGGCCCACATCTGTTATAACTGGCCCTTGATAACATGGGTACTGGCACTGGTATGAAGTGAATGTCCAACGTAGTCCTACACATATTCCATTGGGAAGGTCTCTGTGGATCGTGCTGGCCACAGCAGTAACTCAACATCACCCAGACATTTCATAGAAACACTTGCCATGTGTGCATGATCATTGTTCTGGGAACATGAAACTGTGGCATGAGAGGTAGCAGATGAGGATCAGGATGTCTATGATGTACTGTTGTGCCCTCAAGAATTCCCTCAATCGCTAATAACAGTGACCTGATGTGATAGCCAATGGCTCCCCACACCATAACACCGGGAGTAACACCACTGTGCCTCTGCAAAACGTTGGAAGACTGGGACCTCTGCCCGGATCACTCCATACTCACCAGGCATGGATATCTGGGGTAGAGGAGAACCCATCTCATTGCTGACTGCAGTGTGAGGCCATTCATCAGCAATCCATACTTCTAGGTCATGGCACCATTTGAAATGCAGCTGTTAGTGTTGTTCTGTTACCAGCACCCTACACGTGAAATGGTAATTCTGTAATTTGGCTGCTGGTAGTCTCCGACCAATAGTGCAGAATAATGCAGAATGTTCCAGGGAATCCATTACTTGTTCTCAGATGGCTGACACATATGTGAATGGGTTATGATGGGCTTGTTTCACAGTATGGCAATCCTCCTTTGTGGTGGGCAGATGTGGTTGACCAGAACCTTGATGACGATTATGCTTGCCCTCACTTCCTTATAGAGTCAAATACCGGCCCACAGTCACATCTGAATGCCCTACAAATCTGGATATTGCGCAGTTCACATAGCTGACCAAATGGGAACCATAATAAACCTGTTTCTAACTCTGAAAGGTGCTGATAATGCTGCCTCATATCAGTATGCATTGTCTCTGTGTCCTTCAGAGTGAACACTCAACATGTGATGCTGTTCAAACCCCTATATATCCTATGAGGTGTAGTAACAACACTAAACATGAACAGTACCGGTGCACTCTGGTGGCTGTTCTGCCAGTCATAGAAAATTGGAACTGTAACCATTTATAGACCCACCAACAAGGTGTGCTAGTATGAAGTTACATAGACATCCAACCTCGTCTTCTGAGTGCTTTACTTTTTTTGTCAAGCAGTGTAAAATTAACTATTTGATTATGTAAAAACTATGTCTAATGTGATATTGATGCAGCAGCCTCTTTGGAGATAATGGGAGGGTAGGGTGTGAGGAAATGACATCCACTGTTGTCATCCTTGTTGTTGGACTGCAATCTATTGACTGTGGAGTTGCCTTTGTTGGATGCATGACTATATTTTGCCATCAGTTAAATGATTAACATACTCTCTGCATGTCAGATGTTTTACTTAAGATTTCTGCATTCCAAGTTTCAGTTTTCATGTATTTCCTGATGAAACTATTATGTGTCATTGCAGGACAGCATCACAACATTACAAGTACTCAGCACTAAGGCAGGAACTCGATTTGAAACTGCCCGTAAACTTTCACAATATTATTCCTATATGACAGATATCTAGTTTGCATCTGATACAGGCAATTCCACAGTCAACAACATACAGCACAACATCATAGTAAAGCAACAGTGGAAATCACTTTTTTGGACATGTATGCAACAAAAAACAGCTGGTGACGAGCAACACATGGCCAAAATGTGTTCTGGTAACAATTAAAAACAAATTGTCTACTCATGATTACTGTTGTTGTTGTTGTTGTCTTCTTTCCTGAGACTGGTTTGATGCAGCTCTCCATGCTACTCTATCCTGTGCAAGCTTCTTCATCTCCCAGCACCTACTGCAACCTACATCCTTCTGAATCTGCTTAGTGTATTCATCTCTTGGTCTCCTTCTACGATTTTTACCCTCCATGCTGCCCTCCAATGCTAATTTTGTGATCCCTTGATGCCTCAGAACATGTCCCACCAACCGGTCCCTTCTTCTTGTCAAGCCGTGCCACAAACTCCTCCTCTCCCCAATTCTATTCAATACCTCCTCATTAGTTATGTGATCTACCCATCTAATCTTCAGCATTCTTCTGTAATACCACATTTCAAAAGCTTCTATTCTCTTCTTGTCCAAACTATTTATTGTCCATGTTTCACTTTCATACATGGCTACACTTCATACAAATACTTCCAGAAACAACTTCCTGACACTTAAATCTATACTCGATGTTAACAAATTTCTCTTCTTCAGAAACGTTTTCCTTGCCATTGCCAGCCTACATTTTATATCCTCTCTACTTCGACCATCATCAGTTATTTTGCTCCCCAAATAGCAAAACTCCTTTACTACTTTAAGTGTCTCATTCCCTAATCTAATTCCCTCAGCATCACCCGACTTAATTTGACTACATTCCATTATCCTTGTTTTGCTTTTGTTGATGTTCATCTTATATCCTCCTTTCAAGACACTGTCCATTCCATTCAACTGCTCTTCCAAGTCCTTTGCTGTCTCTGACAGAATTACAATGTCATCGGCGAACCTCAAAGTTTTTATTTCTTCTCCATGGACTTTAATACCTACTCCGAATTTTTCTTTTGTTTCCTTTACTGCTTGCTCAATATACAGATTGAATAACATCGGGGACAGGCTACAACCCTGTCTCACTCCCTTCCCAACCACTGCTTCCCTCTCATGCCCCTCGACTCTTATAACAGCCATCTGGTTTCTGTACAAATTCCCTGTATTTTACCCCTGCCACCTTTAGAATTTGAAAGAGAGTATTCCAGTTAACATTGTCAAAAGCTTTCTCTAAGTCTACAAATGCTAGAAATGTAGGCTGCCTTTCCTTAATCTATTTTCTTACGTAAGGCGCAGGGTCAGTATTGCCTCATGTGTTCCAACATTTCTGTGGAATCCAAATTGATTATCCCCGAGGTCGTCCTCTACCAGTTTCTCCATTCATCTACAAAGAATTCGTGTTAGTATTTTGCAGCTGTGACTTATTATACTGATAGTTCTGTAATTTTCACATCTGTCAACACCTGCTTTCTTTGGGATTGGAATTATTATATTCTTCTTGAAGTCTGAGGGTATTTCGCCTGTGTCATACATCTTGCTCACAAGATGGAAGAGTTTTGTCAGGGTTGGGTCTCCAAAGGCTATCAGTAGTTCTAATGGAATGTTCTCTACTCCCGTGGCCTTGTTTCGACTGAGGTCTTTTAGTGCTCTGTCAAACTCTTCACGCAGTATCATATCTCCCATTTCATCTTCATCCTCTTCCATTTCCATAATATTGCCCTCAAGTACATCGCTCTTGTATAGATCCCCTACATACATCTTGCACCTTTCGGCTTTCCCTTCTTTGCTTAGAACTGGGTTTCCACCTGAGCTCTTGATATTCATACAGGTGGTTTTCTTTTCTGCAAAGGTCTCTTTAATTTTCCTGTAGGTAGTATCTATCTTACCCCCACTGATATATGTTTCTACGTCCTTACATTTGTCATCTAGCCATCCCTGCTTGGTCATTTTGCACTTCCTGTCGATCTCATTTTTGAGACGTTTGTATTCCCTTTTGCCTGCTTCATTTACTGTGTTTTTATATTTTCTCCTTTCATCAATTAAATACAATATTTCTTCTGTTACCCAAGGATTTCTACTAGCCCTCATCTTTTTACCTACTTGATCCTCTGCTGCCTTCACTACTTCATTCCTCAAAGCTACCCATTCTTCTTCTACTGTTTATCTTTCCCCCCATTCCTGTCAATTGTTCCCTTATGCTCTTCCTGAAACTCTGTACAACCTCTGGTTTAGTCAGTTTATCCAGGTCCCATCTCAATAAATTCCCACCTTTTTGCAGTTTCTTCAGTTTTAATCTACAGTTCATAACCAATAGATTGTGGTCAGAGTCCACATCTGATTACCAACACATTAAAAGATATCATTTGGGAATAAGAGTGGTACACAATCAACCTACCAATGTTTGTGGGGTATGATCAGTTACGTCAGAGTTCTTGTCTTTGTAAATTCTTTTTCATGTTCAACAATTTTTGTTTCATCTCTTCTGCATTTTTGTCCTGACAAAACTCTACCATCTGGTGAGCAAGATGTATGAGACAGGTGAAATACCCTCAGACTTCAAGAAGAATATAATAATTCCAATCCCAAAGAAAGCAGGTGTTGACAGATGTGAAAATTATCGAACTATCAGTTTAATAAGTCACAGCTGCAAAATACTAATGCGAATTCTTTACAGACGAATGGAAAAACTGGTAGAAGCGGTCCTCGGGGAAGATCAGTTTGGATTCCGTAGAAATGTTGGAACACGTGAGGCAATACTAACCTTACGACTTATCTTAGAAGAAAGATTAAGAAAAGGCAAACCTACGTTTCTAGCATTTGTAGACTTGGAGAAAGCTTTTGACAATGTTGACTGGAATACTCTCTTTCACATTCTAAAGGTGACAGGGGTAAAATACAGGGAGCGAAAGGCTATTTACAATTTGTACAAAAACCAGATGGCAGTTATAAGAGTCGAGGGGCATGAAAGGGAAGCAGTGGTTGGGAAAGGAGTGAGACAGGGTTGTAGCCTCTCCCCGATGTTATTCAATCTGTATATTGAGCAACCAGTAAAGGAAACAAAAGAAAAATTCGGAGTAGGTATTAAAATTCATGGAGAAGAAGTAAAAACTTTGAGGTTCGCCGATGACATTGTAATTCTGTCAGAGACAGCAAAGGACTTGGAAGAGCAGTTGAACGGAATGGACAGTGTCTTGAAAGGAGGATATAAGGTGAACATCAACAAAAGCAAAACGAGGATAATGGAATGTAGTCAAATTAAATCGGATGATGCTGAGGGAATTAGATTAGGAAATGAGACACTTAAAGTAGTAAAGGAGTTTTGCTATTTAGGGAGTAAAATAACTGATGATGGTCGAAGTAGAGAGGATATAAAGTGTAGACTGGCAATGGCAAGGAAATCGTTTCTGAAGAAGAGAAATTTGTTAACATCGAGTATAGATTTAAGTGTCAGGAAGTCGTTTCTGAAAGTATTTGTATGGAGTGTAGCCATGTATGGAAGTGAAACATGGAAGATAACTAGTATGGACAAGAAGAGAATAGAAGCTTTCGAAATGTGCTACAGAAGAATGCTGAAGATAAGGTGGGTAGATCACATAACTAATGAGGAGGTATTGAATAGGATTGGGGAGAAGAGAAGTTTGTGGCACAACTTGACTAGAAGAAGGGATCGGTTAGTAGGACATGTTTTGAGGCATCAAGGGATCACAAATTTAGCATTGGAGGGCAGCGTGGAGGGTAAAAATCATAGAGGGAGACCAAGAGATGGATACACTAAGCAGATTCAGAAGGATGTAGGTTGCAGTAGGTACTGGGAGATGAAGAAGCTTGCACAGGATAGAGTAGCATGGAGAGCTGCATCAAACCAGTCTCAGGACTGAAGACCACAACAAAAACAACAACAACTCTTCTGCGTTCTGGAATACTTCCATTTTAGCTCTTGTTTCATTCTAGGAAATTTAAAAAAGTCACAGGAGGTGAGACTGAGTGAGCAGGGCCGATGCAAAACTGTTGTCATTTTCGTTTTTATGCAGTATACAAGACAAACATCTATTTATGTTTTTGTCTCAGTTGAAGATTTCTTATCATATTTTCAGTATGTTTCGAACATCCTGTGTCACCCAGAGCTCTTCATTCACTTCATCTGTTGGATCATGGGCTCAAATCAGTGTCATATTGAAGAATTCCATTTTTATTTTCAGTGTGTATATCCTACTGTTCATGGCTTCAAAATTTGATAACGCTAAATTGTATTCCCTATATACTAAGAAACCAGTTCCAAGATTGGCTGTACCACTGCTACTGCAAAATATTGTGTATTCACCAGAATCCAAAAAGTGTAGGTTTCTTTCCACCTAATCCTCTTCAGTATTGCTGTTCATATCTGGTACTTTCTCAGTCAGTATTTCACATTTCTGAGTACTCCAGAATCATTAAGACTCTGTACATGTGGAAGATGTAGGGACGTTCCAGGGGGTTTCTGATTTTTGCGAGGATGGTCATACTATTTCCAAGTATTACACTCGGAAGAGGTCCCTAACTGGATGAGAAAAAAGGAAAAAAGCAAAGATCATGTCACAGGATCAAGCACACGTTGAGGGAGGAGGTTCACCATAAGTCATAATGCCTCCCACCCACCCCTTCCTGAAAAATAAAACTTTGCTGTAAATGCATTTATATGTTTACACATATCAATTTCCAAATTTATCAGCTAACTGCCAAGTACTAAAAGCATGAAAACTGAATGTCTCAAAGATTGCAAGGAACTCCAGAAATTTCAAGCTGTGTTTAACACAGGATAGTTCTCAGGTGCACATCTCAGGATCTGCCCATGTGAATGAACTTGCACCCTGGCTGACTGGAAACAACACTCCCGCCAGGAAAGGGCATACAAGCCCTACTTGCTGTCAACAAGAAATCAGACATGGATTGTAGATAAAAAAACGGAGTAGGTTGAGTAAGGTGAGACAGAAAGGGAAGTACCCTCCACTGAAAAAAAAAACAAAAAAACTAACAGAAACACTGACTTCTCTGATTTTGGCAGAATTGACTGAAAGAAACAGTATTCCACCTCATATACACACGTGTGGCTATAGTCTCCAGACCTGTATAGTGCTAAGTGAAATACTGAGAATAATCAATGCACACACAAATTTTATATTATGTAATTTTTGTTGTTGCCAAAGTTGTGAGAGGTTTGTTGTTTTTATAGTTCTTACAGTGCGCTTTTATTGTTCTTAAATTGCGTATCACATGGTCTTCTCAAATTTCTGGGCGAATGCTTTTCAAAGGCTGAATTTCCCTGAAAGGTGATTACTTGGAAGTTATAATATGTGCAACGTACTGATGTAAACAAATTATTATTATTTTTATCATTATCATGATGATTATTATTATTATTATCATTATTATTATTATTATTATTATATTACATTTTTAAATGAATTTTGTTATAAATCTTAGATATCTGATTTACATTAAAGGTAGAGGGGAGGGGGGGGGGTAATGTGTGGAAAGTTACATTTCAGACATTTCAGAGAGGGTAACAAACTGGCATTCAATGCTGAATTCGCATGTGGTCAGGACGTATCACTTTGCTGAAACTTTCCTGATGCTAGTTTTACTTTTGGTGATGTGTACCCCTAAAACTGATGTAGTGTTTGCATGTAGTCTTCATACGTGGTCAAATAATTGGACTAATTTGACAGTACTTATTTTATTCAATAAGTGCCATAGAAGGGGTGCTTTTGAGGCTTTCCAGAAATCAAGGAATATGACACATATCAAGTCAGCACCTTCGTCAGCCTCTCGGATTTTGTGAAACAAAAGAGCAAAAGAGTTTCACACCAGCAGTTACTGCAAACATGTTCATTCTTGAAGAGCAATTGTTTAATCTCTGAAAATGTAATATGCAATCACAGCAGCACAGTCACCTACAGTTTCCCATCCGACATTGTTTAGGGCAAATACCATGACAGTTCCTTCGAAATGGCCTCAGCAAATTTCCTTCACCATCCTTGTACCAATATTTTAATCTTTCTCTCATTCATCATCTATGGGACGTAAACTCCAATCTTCCCTCCATCAAGATTAGGTGTTGATTTTATATTTGAAGTAACTTTGTGTGTGCTGTGTAAATAACGGAATACAAATGAGAAAGAAGAAAATTAATCATAATAAGTAAAATTTAGTCTGTGATAAATATGTGTGAAAGCTGATTGAGATTGCAACATTGATGTGCTAGCTGTAATTAAATGACTTAAAGCTAAATAAGTAAATAAGTGAAAAAATGATCCATACTGACATTCTCTACCAGCTTTCCCTCCTGCAGCTCCAAGTGTACTGTGTGTAAAGGGCATTTCACAATAGTAATTTAGTCCATTGGCGAATCGTTTAGTAACTAAATATGTCCAGACAAAATTATTTAACTGAGTGGTGGGTAAATTGATTTAGTAAATACGATCACATTAAGTGGTCAGTAGATGGTCTAGTAGCTTTTCCCACACTGGAATGAGATTTTCACTCTGCAGTGGAGTGTGCGCTGATATGAAAATTCCTGGCAGATTAAAACTGTGTGCCGGACCGAGGCTTGAACTCGGGACCTTTGTCTTTCGCGAGCAAGTGCTCTACCAACTGAGCTACCCAAGCATGACTCACGCCCCGTCCCCACAGCTTTACTTCTGCCAGTACCTCATCTCGTACCTTCCAAACTTTACAGAAGCTCTCCTGCGAACCTTGCAGAACTAGCACTCTTGGAAACATCCACCAGGCTGTGGCTAAGCCATGTCTCCGCAATATCCTTTCTTTCAGGAGTGCTAGTTCTGTAAGGTTAGCAGGAGAGCTTCTGTAAAGTTTGGAAGGTAGGAGATGAGGTACTGGCAGAAGTAAAGCTGTGGGGACGGGGCGTGGGTAGTGCTTGGGTAGCTCAGTTGGTAGAGCACTTGCCCGCGAAAGGCAAAGGTCCCGAGTTCGAGTCTCGGTCCGGCACACAGTTTTAATCTGCCAGGAAGTTTCATATCAGCACACACTCCGCTGCAGAGTGAAAATCTCATTCTGGAAACATCCCCCAGGCTGTGGCTAAGTCATGTCACCGCAGTATCCTTTCTTTCAGGAGTGCTAGTTCTGCAAGGTTAGCAGGAGAGCTTCTGTAAAGTTTGGAAGGTAGGAGATGAGGTACTGGCATAAGTAAAGCTGTGGGGATGGGTCGTGAGTCGTGCTTGGGTAGCTCAGTTGGTAGAGCACTTGAACTTGCTCGCGAAAGGCAAAGGTCCCCAGTTTGAGTCTCGGTCCGGCACACAGTTTTAATCTGCCAGGAAGTTTCTTTACCCACACTGTCTCACCAGTAGAGAACCATTGGACGTATCTGAATGCCATTAGTTTAGTAGAGCTCATTAGAAAAGTATTTTAATTCTACTCTCTCTTATCAGTGCTCTCTTTTGGTTGTGGGTCAACAAATTCAGATAAGACATATGTATTACTGTTTAAGTTCATCTGGAATGAAAAATGTCTCCAGAACAGTTGGCTTCCATAGTCATTATAGAGAATCATGGTAAAATATTGTGTGCAGTAGCAAAGAGGTACAACATTCCCTTAAATTTATTTAGTTATTTTGCAGACACAACTTCATTTGGATGAGTGTGAGTACACTGGATTAAAGTTCATACTTTTTCTAATAGAAGTAAGTAAAAGTATTATTTTATTTCTTCAACCGCAAGTTCTTTCAGAACTCGAGGCAAATCAACTTTGGCTTATACCTTTTCATACCATTGTTCTCTTCTTTTCATTTTAATTTCTCCTGAAAGATTTGCATTGCTTCAACATTTATTACTTCATTCCGTCCCTCTGAGAGAATCATCATGCAGTGCAAACTCCACAGAAGTCTGCATTTGACTAACAACTAATCAATGTCAGAATACACGCTTGCCATTTATCATTTCAAGGAGGCACTGAACCACTTAACACTGGGCTAAGTTACTGGCTTGGTATGAAACAGACACAAATGGACTGTATGGTGTGTGTCATTTTGCAGCGGAGGGTCCAGAACGTGCGGCACTGCTGCGACAGCTATCTTCGCTGCGGGTTGATGCACCGGTCTTCCTGGCCATGCTGAACGACACACGTCGCCAGGTGCGCCTGCTGCAAGGTTCTACCACCGAGTCCGTCCTTCAGGCATACAGGTGCTTACAGCTGAATGTCCCATCCCACCATGTGCTCACTGCCGGTGCAGGCTAGAGGGCATTCATTCATTCATTCATTTCATACATACATACATACAAACATACTTACATAGAGTTCTGTAAATCCCATCATGAAGGGCAGTCTTCAGGAATGTGGAATGAGTCAAATTATACACTAACAGGAAGGTGTAACCACTGCCGGCTACTTCTGTAAAGTATACTAACAACAAATTATTACTAGTATTACTCAAACTTCTAACTATGGTCATGACTTGCAGATTACTTTATGTATGTATGTACATGAGGAGAAAAAGGGAAATTAAAAATAAAAAGCACAACAAAAATGCTTCCTCTTTCTCAGCTGCTGGTATTATGTAACATCAAACAAAGACAATACTCTACTGTTAAAGGGATAGATTCAACAATGCAAAATCCAAGATGGAATATAACAATATTATGAAAAGGATAGTTGCGACTCACCAAATAACAAAGATGCTGAATCGGAGGGTTATGGGAAATATTGCAGGGAGAGTTCCCAGCTGCACAATTCAGAAAATCTGGTGTTGGTGGGAAGGATCCAGGTGGCATAGTCCATGAAGCAATCATTGAAATGAAGAACACTGTGTCGGTCAGCCTGCTCAGCAATGGGTTGGTCCAGCTGTTTCTTGGCCACAATTTGTCAGTGGCCATTTATGTGAATAGACAGCTTGCTAGTTGCCATGCCCACATAGAATGATGCACAGTTGTTGCAGCTTAGCTTGTAGATAACATGACTGGTTTCACAGGTAGTCCTGCCTTCGATGGTGTAGATGATGCTTGTGACCAGACCGGAGTAGGTGGTGGTGAGAGGATACAGGACAGGTCTTGTATCTAGGTCTGTTACAGGGATATGAGCCATTAGCTAAGACATTGGGAGCAGGAGTTGTGTAGGGATGGATGAGGATATTGTGTAGGTTTGGTGGGTTGCAGAATACCTCTGTGGGAGTTGTGGGAAGGATAGTGAGTAGGACATTCCTCATTTAAGGGCACAATGAGAGGTAGTCAAAACGCTGGCAGAGAATGTGATTTAGTTTGCTGCAATCATGGGTGGTTCTGAGTCATGAGGAGAATGCTCCTCTGTGGCCAGACAGCGGGACTTTGGGAGGTGGTGTGTGACTGGAGAGGTAGGGCAAGGATCTGTTTTTGTACAAGGTCAGGAGGGTAATTGCAGTCTATCAAGGCCTCAGTGAGACCATTGGTTTATTATGAGAGGAACTACAGACGTGACAGCCATGGGTTGCTAGGCTGTATGGAAGGGACTTCATGTGTGGAATGAATGGGAGCTGTCAAAGTGGAGGTATTTCTTGTGTTTGTTAGGTTTGATATGGTTGGAAGTAGTGGCATAACCATCTTTGAGGTGGAGGTCAACATCAAGGAAGGTGGCTTGTTGTGTTGAGTAGGACCAATCATGCAGATGTCATCAGTGAATCTGAACCAGGCGAGGGGTTTGGGATTCTGGGTGTTTAGGAAGGATTCCTCTAGATCGCCCATGAATAGGTTGGCATAGGATGATGCCATGCAAGTGCCCATAGCTGTACCCTGGATTTGTTTATAGGTAATGCATCCAAAGGAGAAGTAATTGTGGGTAAGGATATAGTTGGCCATGGCAATTGGAAAGGAGGTTGTAGATCTGGAATCTGTCGGGCACTGGCAATGGTAGTATTAAATAGTGGTGTCACTGTGGCAGGGTATGTAGGTGAATGACTCTTTGACTTTGTTTTTAAATATTTGGGGATGCTCAATTTCATCTGATACCCACTGTAAACCTATTAAAGACTTTTGCAGCAGTATATAAAACTCTAGAGAGGGATGTATGTTTTATGTGCAAATTATTTCTAGTTCTAATATTGTGGTTACAAACTGCTTAGTTCATCTTCAGTTCACTCATCTCCTTTACCAAAAATAGCATTAGGGAGTATATGTATTGGCAAGTAAGTGTAGGAATCCCTAAGGTACCTCAGAGGTCTTCTGCAAGATGATTAGTTATCAATAGAATAAATATTTCTCCCATAATAGCTGAAATTCTCCAGAAAATCCTCAAGCTGATCCCATCTCCATTTTATTATCTGTCTAGACATCAAGAAACTTCACACATTGAACATCATGCATTGTATGCCCATTGATATTTATTTCTGTGATGTGTAATGGAAAATCCAGAATGTAATGACAGTATTATGAAAAGGAAAGATTGCTTCTCACTGTATAGAGGAGATGTTGAGCCACAGACAGACACAATAAAAAGATGGGCATACATTGTGAGATTTTGGTCAAAAGGCTTGTTTCTAAAGTAGACTCTCTCACACACATTACCACTGTCTGTGGCCAGAGACAGTGGTGGCGTGTGTGTGTGGCAGTCTTTTTGTTGCGTCTGTCTGCAACTCAACATCTCCTCTATATGGTGAGTAGCAATCTTTATTTTTCATAACATTGTCTGTTATCTGCAAATCACTTTTATTTATGTGGAATTGCATAATACACACATTAGTTCTGTGAACACACATGACTGGTCACACATTGTTGTTTGCTCTAAAGATGTAAGTCATGTAACAAGCAGTATGTAGAATCTTCTTTGTCTACAGTTACAGCATTCTGATCTTCATGGGAGGCTGTACAATAGGTTTTCATATATTGCAGGAAGAATTTGTTTTCAGTCTAAGTGAAGAATGATTAATAGTTACTGTAATAAAAATATAAGTAAAAAATAAAAAGTAAAAATGGGAATCAGGTTCATTAGAAAGATTTTTTAACAGCACCATGTCAGCACATTTACAAGTCAGTCATGCACATCAAAAATAGTTTTGATAATTACTGCACAAACACCTCTCACCCCAACTATGAAATAATGTGTAGATTGAACTAACATTTGCCAAGAAAGAATAAACACAAAACTCAAAACAGTATTTTCCACCAAAGAATAAAACTGTACAGTAAATTAAAGATAATACTAAAAATAAACTTATTTTAGAAGTCTGATAGAAGTATGTGTTGAACAATATATAGTGTTGAGCAATATGTAGGGTGGCACGTGGGATAGTGTACATTTTCATTTGGCCACCATGCTAAGATGTAGATGTGCTTGTGCCATCTACCACATCTAATCAGTCTTACAGAGTATGTCATTCAGTACAGTATGGAAGACTGGGCGGTGCTGGTGCATATTGAGACAGTGGAGTAGTTCTGTCATGTGCAGAGCTTTGCAGCTATCCAACATGCAGTGGGCCATGGAAGAGACTGCTGTTTCCATGTTCCAGACAGCACAATATTCAGGTGGATAAAACAGTGGCATGAGACAAATTCTGTAACCAATGTGAAGCTTAAAGGACCTAAAATGTCAGTTAGAAAGACCCTAATAAGTTCAAGCAGCTCTGCAACAAAGCTCACGGTGATCTATCCATCACCATTCCAAAAGATTACCAGTTACTTGCATTTCTTTGGAGAGGGTTGTGAAATAGGCTTTAAAGTTTCATCATTATAAGCTGGAAGTGACTAGGCAGCTAAAGCCAGGAGATAAAATGAGTAAATGCAGTTTCTGCTCAACATTACTGGACAGAATCAACCAGGATGATACATTTTGTATACATTTTGTATCATGTGACGTCTAGTTGACAATAAACAAAACTTCCAACATGACTTGGACACAACTCTGCACAGTTTGTGCATGAAAAGGTCTAGAGTACCCTAAAGGTGTACTACTCGAAAGTCCATTGGAATCATTAGGCCATATTTTTGTGAAGACAACAACAGCCAGCCAGTTTTTGTCAATTTCGAGTGATATGCAACCATGATTAACAATTTCTTTATTGCACAGCTACAATGACAATGTCATCCAAATGGATATGATTTCAACAAGAAGGGACTACACCCCATAGGGTCAGTAATTTAATGCCTACACTGAGGCACAACTTTCCGCACAGATTACTCTCCCATGGCTGATGAGATAATCTTAACTTTCAGCCCCTGCATCATTTCAATGGGGACATTTTGAAGACAAAATTTTTCACAATGACTCCTGAATACTGATGAACAGAGAGCTGCTATCCGGGAAGAGATACAGACCATTCCTCAATAAATGATCGAGAATGTAATGAGGAGCTTCCACGAATATCTTTAGCAATGCATCGTCAATCGTGAAAGCTATTTACAGTATGTTATGTACTTTTTAAGAAAAAATTTGTTAGGCTTTTTAGTAAAGGCAAAGTGTGTAGAACAGTTATCTATAAGATATGTTGGTATAAATATATGCTAAAGCTCACAATAACCAATTGAAAATGTTCTCCTTTTTGTGGACCACCCTCTATTTCATACAACACACTTTTACATTATAAATAACTAAGGGGTAAAGGTAACAACTCACCAAATCGTAGATCAGTGTAGATGTTTCATGTCATCGACAGGCAAGTGAACAAGACACAAAGACAAATGAACAGCTACATTGTTCCAGTTGAATGCATACTATCATGACTGCAGTTCTGCAGATGGACATGTTTGTGTTATTGATGGTGATGGTGACAGAAGAGATAGTGTCAAATCTTGTACTGGCACTTAGCTTAATCCTCTCCAATAGCACCAAAAGGGATCCCAAGTTTAAAATGTGGCAGATATGTCACTAGAGTAGTACAAGCACTTAGTTTCTGAGAGACTATTGTGATGTGCAGAATTTACCCCATGTATCACATGATGAGAAATTTTTCGCCACCATCTGTCCATCCATTTCCAGCCATGTGCAGCTGGTGAAAGCTTCTTTAACTACCAATGTTTGAATGGACTACTTCAAGTCCAGAGCCATTGCATAAACATATGTCAGCAGCCTTGACAATGAGGCATGTGTTTTGTGATTACTGGTTTCTGGGCAACAATGCCCCTACTGTTTGATGGTTGACATCTAATGTTTCACCAAGTTACCTTGCAATAAGAGCACAGACTTAAGTCAAAGAATTACATCTTCTTATGGGTTGGAATAGTTCAGGTATTGTGCCATAAGTTTGTGGTCGTTATAGTGGTGTCCTGACAATGGCATCACTTCTAAATCAACAGAATTTCAACTAATTTGTCCAAAGGATGTCTCTTTTTTATGCTAGATAATATTTTAAATTCACAGAATCTCTGTATTAGGAGTTTTGGCGATGAATTTTACAATGTTTCATGAATGTGTACATTTGATGAAATATTGTGTTATAGAATCAAAAACAGTTCTTTAACAATATGTCACAAATACATTTTGGTAAGTGAGTAGTCTGTGTCCACACAACTTGTGCCATGTCAGAGTGATAAAGCGGTGTTAATTTTTTGTGGTCAGAGTGAATGAAACTGTCTGAAATGTACAGCAGAACTTAGGTTCTGCATGGAGATAATTGTTTAAGTAAAGAGACAGTTTATGAAATCAGACATTGACCATAGTCATAGTAAAGCTTCTTAAACAACATACATTTGGTTTTCATTAGTTTTGCAGTTGCTGTAAATGATTAAAATGAGTTTACTTAATTGGTTCTTGAAGTTTTCAATATAATGAAAATTATGCTTGTTACATATTTATTCACTAACTACCAACCATGGGCATTAAAAGTGCATAATATCATTATTAATATAAGCTTATGCTTAACATAAAAATTCATTGAGCAGATACTGTATACTTAACATTTAGACCAATAAGAGTATATTTTCCATACCCCTTAAGCATATTCATTCATCTTGTGTCACTGGCCTGTCGTTTTAATAATATGAGAATGACAAAATATTCTGCTTTATGAAACCATAAGGAATTTTGTGATGTCTGTGAAAAATATAATGTTTGTATTAGTAACATGTGAGAAACATGTAATCTCTCATCACTTAATGTTTGCTCTTTTGTTTAATTTTGATTTTTCCCCCTCCAGGCCAGTGCTGAGGGACTTGGCACGCATTTTAATACTTCTGAATCGCCAAGAGAGTCAGATCCGGTACCCACCCAAAGACTGGGAGACACTGCTGTCATGGGGGGAGAGAGTTCTGCGGAGATACAAGAAACAAAACCCTCACCAGGTAACAGAATTTTTGTTGTAGTTGGAATTCTATGTGAAAGGCGTAAACAAAGTACTCTCATTGTGTCCCTGTTTTGTAATTATCATTAGTTATTAATGATGGTCAACTTATATGTTTAATAATGAAAATTATGTATAATATACATGATGTAGTTAAGAAACATTTCAATTAGGGGGAAGGTCATTTCTTTGATGGAAGAAATGCTCTTATTCCAGGTAAATGATTTGCCAGGCTTTGTAAACCAATAATTAAGTAAAACAAAATTCAGAATGAGTGTGAACTAAGTCATTACCAGTTAGGTCCATAATTTCATTACTTAATCTTTATACAAGATGAAGCGTCAGCAGTAGACATTTCTTGTCAGCGTGTGGATTAACTCTCATTATTCAGGATGTTGTTTGGATCATTGTGGCTCTCCTGAATGATCACCTGATCTGACACAGTGCATATCCTTTCACAGAGAGGTTGTCAAAAGAGGTGGCATGTCCACCATACCAAAAACTGTTAATGAAATGGAAGGGCAGACTCTACCTCTGCATACATATTCTGCGAGCCACTGTATGGTACTTGGTAAAGGGTATGTCACACCTCTACTAGTCATTTCCTTTCGAGTTCCACTCACAAATAGTGATGGGAAAACGATTGTCTACAAGCTTCTGAACAAGCCCTAATTCCCTTTGTGGTCCTTATGCAAAATATACATTGACAGCAGAACAACAATCTACAATCAGTTTCAAATGCCGATTCTCTAAATTTTCTCAATAGTGTTCCTCAGAAAGAAACTCTTCTTCCCTTCAAGGATTCTCATTTGAGTTCCCAAAGCATCTCCATAATCCTTTCTTATTGATCAGACCTACTGGTAGCAAATCTAGCAGACTGCCTCTGAATTGCTTTGATGTCTTTCTTGAATATGACCTGGTGGGTATCCCAGACACTCGAGTAATACTCCAGAAGGGGTTGTACTAGCGCTCTATACATGGTCTCCTTTTCATGTTGTTGTTATTGTGGTCTTCAGTCCTGAGACTGGTTTGATGCAGCTCTCCATGCTAATTTATCCTGTGCAAGCTTCTTCATCTCCCAGTACCTACTGCAACCTACATCCTTCTGAATCTTCTTAGTGTATTCATCTCTTGGTCTCCCTCTACGATTTTTACCCTCCACACTGCCCTCCAATGCTAAATTTGTGATCCCTTGATGCCTCAGGTCGTGTCTTACCAACCGATCCCTTCTTCTAGTCAAGTTGTGCCACAAACTTCTCTTCTCCCCAATCCTATTCAATACCTCCTCATTAGTTATGTGATCTACCCACCTTATCTTCAGCATTCTTCTGTAGCACATTTCGAAAGCTTCTATTCTCTTCTTGTCCATACTAGTTATCTTCCATGTTTCACTTCCATACATGGCTACACTCCATACAAATACTTTCAGAAACGACTTCCTGACACTTAAATCTATACTCGATGTTAACAAATTTCTCTTCTTCAGAAACGCTTTCCTTGCCATTGCCAGTCTACATTTTATATCCTCTCTACTTTGACCATCATCAGTTATTTTGCTCCCCAAATAGCAAAACTCCTTTACTACTTTAAGTGCCTCATTTCCTAATCTAATTCCCTCAGCATCACCCGACTTAGTTCGACTACATTCCATTATCCTCGTTTTGCTTTTGTTGATGTTCATCTTATATCCTCTTTTCAAGACACTGTCCATTCCATTCAACTGCTCTTCCAAGTCCTTTGCTGTCTCTGACAGAATTACAATGTCATCGGCGAACCTCAAAGTTTTTATTTCTTCTCCTTGAATTTTAATACTTACTCCTCCACATCCTTACATTTGTCCTCTAGCCATGCCTGCTTAGCCATTTTGGACTTCTTGTCGATCTCATTTTTGAGACGTTTGTATTCCTTTTTGCCTGCTTCATTTACTGCATTTTTATATTTTCTCCTTTCATCAATTAAATTCAATATTTCTTCTGTTACCCAAGGATTTCTACTAGCCCTCGTCTTTTTACCTACTTGATCCTCTGCTGCCTTCACTACTTCATCCCTCAGAGCTACCCATTCGTCTTGTACTATATTTCTTTCCCCCATTCCTGTCAATTGTTCCCTTATGCTCTCCCTGAAACTCTGTATAACCTCTGGTTCCTTTTCATAAGAACAACATTTTTGTAAAATACTCGCAATAAAGCAAAGTTGATCATTCACTTTCACAACTACAATCCTTACATGCTCATTCCATTGCATATTGCTCTGCAGTGTTGCGCCAAGATATTTAAGCAATGAGACTCTGTTAAGCAGCACATTACTAGTGCTGTATTTGAAAATATGGGATAGTTTGTCACAGTCATTTACATTATTTTACATCATTTACTTTTACAGCTAGCTGCCATTCATCACACCAACTAGAAATTCTAAGTCATATTGTATCCTTGTACAGTCAGTCAACAATGATACCCTTTTGTACACCAAAGCATCAACAGCAAGCTTCCGTAGATTGTTGCTCACTGTGTCCATCAGAGCATTTATGTATTTAGAGAATAACAGCTGTCCTATCACTCTCTGCCAGAGCACTCCTGATGATACCCTTGTCCCTAATGAACACTCACCATCAAGGACAATGTACAGATTCATCAAGTCTTTGCAAATTCACAATCGGAGCACTTGCTGAGCTCCATAATAAACGTCCCCAAGCACTTAGAAAATACTGATGAATTTAACATTGCATACACTTACTATTACTATGAAAAATACAATGCCTTCTGCTTTTTAAAAAGTTATTAGAATTAAGAGTTTTGCAAAGTTTCGTTATGGAATTATGTCTCTTTTGCTATGTAGTTACGTATATTCTATAAGAATGGGAGCTTCCAAAGTACATCATATCTTAGGGTACCACAGACGGTTATAATTTGTAGTTTAAGAATCCAGATAAATTACTGAATTATGCATGTAATGAGATGACCCATTGACATTTATGATATTGTTACATTTGTTCTCTGCAGCATTCATTAGGAGAGCATTTACAGTGACTGTGAATAAACATACACTGGAGCAGAGCAATGTTCACAGGAATGGGAATTTATGAATGAAGGCACTAAGATTTTGCTCCAGTGTAGATGTTGTAACATTGTCTAGAAGAGATGAATAATTGCACTGAGTCTACTCTTTCAGTTGTGTAGTATGAGGATACATACATCTGTTTTTTTTTAACTTCTAATATTTCTAATTGAATGAGCTTTGCATCTTTCCCTCTAAGTGTAGGGCTTCTACATTTATTATGTATTTGTGGTTATTGTTTAAGCAATGATCAAGAAGGAAGAAGCTGGCTTCTTTAATCTCCAGCTTCTACGGTGTTCTCTGAGCCTAGTAGTGATTGAACACTCAGTCTGCCCAATATGGCAGGCCTGAGACTTTTTGGTAGATTATATTATGAACCCCACTTTTCATGATGGCCTTTTGTTATTTTTTGAATTGAAGAAACATATACCTAATATCTGCAGGACACAGAAAAACTCAGGGAAACCCTGTGCCATTAAAATGTTGTTTCACCATATTAGAAATTTTACATATAAAAGGTTAGCTACACCAATTTGTTTTTGGTCTATCTACATTGTTAGCTGGATACAGTAATACCCAGTCTCTTCTTCAGATTTTTAATGAGAATTTTATGAATAATGTTGGATACTAATTCATTATTTGTAGCTATTGTATTAAGTTCCTTGTCATGCTCTTTTTGGGACGTGGAAACAGAAATGAGATGGTGGCTCATGTGGTGGAATGCTAAATGTTTATTGGATGTTAAATTTTGTGAGGAAGCTGGGATAAATGTGACAGTAAAAGAGACTTTCTGGTAAATTTTAAATTTTTGGTTGCTATTTTTTTGTCTGTTTTGCCGGTGGTTCACTTCTCAGAAAATTAATCTTCCACTTGTCCATGAAGATTTTTTGCCAGACAGGGTGATGAAACAGAAGCAATTTTGATTTAAACACCATTCAGCTTTACTAACTATGCTCAGCTGTTCTTTTGGATTAATGTTGTGTAAATACAATGATTGTAACACAATATATTTACAATATTTCATAGAACAAGAGGTGTACATCAAAAGAGACTAATTTTGCATTTGTTGGAATCTTAACATCTGTTAACTTGTTCACCAATTTACCGGATAGACTCCTTTACTGTCACATTCATCCCGGCATCCTCTAAACATCCGGCAGCCTACAAACATGGAGCATGCCACCACATGATCCACTCTCCCCCTTCTATCCCCATTTCTCAAGAAGATAGAAAGTTAATACAATAAAAACAATAGTTATAATTAAATTAATTTGCATCTAACATTATTGATAAAATTCTCAATAAAAAAACTGAAGCAGTAACGTCTGCTCTGTACCCAGTGAACAATGCAGACAGACTGAAACAGAATTGGTATAGTTTAATCTTTTATAGGTAAAATTTTAAAAGCAAAGAGTTTCTCTGTGTTTTTTCCATGTTACATAGATATTACACAGATGATTGTTTTATTCAAAAGATAAACAACTGGTCATCATGAAAAGTTGCTTCACAAGATTATCTGCCAAGAGTGGCATGCCTGTCATTCTGGACAGACCGGGAGGTCAATCTGTATTAGGTGCAGAGAATACCATAGAAGCTGCAGATTAAATAAGCCAGATTCATCCTTTGTCACACATTGCTTGGACCAAAACCACAAATACACAATAAATGTAGAAGTCCTACACATAGAGGGAAAGAGTGCAAAGATAACTCTTAGGAATATTAGAAATTAGAAAACAGATGTATGTTTTCCCACATACACTACTGAATGAGCAACTAAGTAAACTCTATCTGAACACAGAGACCTTGGAAGACCTAATGGTACTGACCAACCACCATGTCATCCTCAGCTGGATGCAGATATGCAGGTATGGAAGGGTTCATGGGATATGGAGGGGTATGTGGTCTGCACACTGCTCTCTTGAGGTTGTCAGTTTTCATGACCAGAGCTGCTACTTCCCATTCAAGTCTCAGTCAGCCTCACAAGGACTAAGTGCATCCCACTTGCCAACAGCACTTGGCAGACTTGGATGCTCACCCATCCAAGAGCTAGCCAAGCCCGACAGTGCTCGACTTTGGTGATCTGACAGAAACCGGTGTTACCACTGTGACAAGGCTGTTGACATTGAATGAGCAAACTCACTTACATTATTCACCCCTCTAGACAAAGTTGCAACATATATGCTGGGGAAGAACCTTGGTGCCTTCATTCATAAATAGATAATGACACACATTCTCACTCCTGTGCACATTGCTCTATTCCAGTGTATGTTTATTCATAGTTGTTGTAAATGCTGCCCTAATGAATGCTGCAGAATACAAATGTAACTGTGTCAAAATTGTCGACTGAGATAAATTTCATACTTAAAGTCAAGAATCAATACAATAAGAAATAGTAGCAGAAGTAGAAATAGAAGTAGTTTTATTCATATGTAGATCTCTTTTACAAGGATATTGGATATGCCTAGGTATTACAACTTAAGAAATAAAAGAAGAAAGTAATTCTCATATTCAGACATTAACATACTTACAGGTCTAGTATGACAACGATGAGACAGTGACCTTACAGTAGGAAACGTCCCAGCATTGGCCTGAAGTAATTTAGGGAAACCACAAAAAACAGGAATCAGGATGGCTGGATGAAGGTTTGAGCTTCCACTCTGCCAAATCTGAGCCCAATCTGTTTTAAACAATGCTGCCTCACTTTGTTCTTCCCTAATGTACAAGCTGTTTTGAAATAAGTTATTTAACAATGTAAAAGGCTAATGCTACACTGTTCATTCATTTGTCACCCTGTCATGCACGTACTACACAAACTACAGACACATTGTTTTTTTAACAATACACACACTATCAACTGACATCAAAACAATTTTTTTGTACTGTAGCTTCCTCTTTTGCTTGACTTAAAAACTGAGTCAGCATCCATCTATAACTGGTGAGATGTTAAATTCAGAAAGGAGATAATGTTAGTATTATATGTTGCATAGCTTTGGGAGTAATTCTACTAGAAAAAGGAGAAAGGAGGAAAAATGCTGTGAAAGTGTTATGTGGAATGGTGGATGTTTTATTATCATTATTATTATTTATTTGTGCTACATTTAATGGGTACTTATTTACTGCCTTTTAAAAAAAGTTTGTGTTAACAATTTCTTTAATCTCCTTTGGCAGTTTATTGTACAGTCTTGGTAGAAAATGCTGGGTGTTGTGCACAAAAGACAGGACTCTAAGGGCATAAAATGCTACATTCTGTTTGCAAGTATGAGACAGGATCAGAAAGTAACACTCAGTATTTTTTTTCTCCCACGGGATTGCAGATGGACTGCTGAAATTTCTCAACAATATTGTTTGACGGGTTTTGCACTACAGAGAGTATTTTGTTTTCATGTGCAGCACTAGCGAGAGAAGCTTGAAGTACAAAACAAGAATGGCATGCATGTTACTGTCATCGACTTGTGAAGATCAGCGAGGTGTATTTACATATTTGTGGGTCAAAGTGCATAAACTGAGTGAAATTCACCTTAACATGTGTGACATGTTTGGGGATGATTGTAGGGACCATAGCAATGTCTCCAGGTGGTGTTCATTTTTCCAGGAGGAGAGTGAGAACCTTAGTGATTTGTAATGCTCTGGGTGGCCAGTAACAGCTGCAACCCTGCAGAATGTTGGAGCCATTAAAGCAGCAATTTTGAATCACTGGCATGTGCAGCTGCAAACCTTATCGCAGCAGTTCAACATTTCCTGTGGTGCGGTGTACAATATTATTCATGACATGTTGAAATTTCATAACTTTGTGCTCGCAGGGTGCCTAACAACCTGACAGACAACCACCAGAGCCAGCAAATGACGACAAACTTGGATCATGTTACGCATTACACTGCAGAAGGGCATGTATTTCTGAAAGGAATCATCATTAGTGATGGGCCGCTGCATACCACTACATGCCCAAAACCAAGTAGGCCTCTGTGGAGTGGAAACATGTTGGTTCCCCAGTACAAAAAGAATTCAAAGTGACTCAAAGTGCTTGTGACAGTGTTCTGAGATATGCATGGTGTATGTTATTGGTGGACTTTGTTGAATACAGGGCCATTGCAAACACTGCAGCCTATATGCAAACTTTGGTTAAGTTGTGTCATGCCCTTCATGACAAATGTCACAGTGCTCACCCCCATGTTGCTGCTCCTGTTAATAAGAAATTGCCAAATTTGTGAGGGAGGTGCCTGACTTTCATCTATTTGGCTCCATGAAGAAATTGGCCAACGTTTGGCAACAGATGCGGAAGTAAAGTCAACAGTCTGCTAATGGCTATACTCCAACCAAAAGGGCATATTGAAACTGGTACCACAATCAGAGAAATGTGTTGAGAATGTCAGTCACTATGTAGAAAAGTGGGTAAAAGATGTAAGCTCATTTGTGATTTTTTTTACTGTGCATTACATTCTGATCTTTGTATGTTCAGGCCACTTCAACTGAATATCAGTATTCATTTCTAGAAATTTGACATTTGTCACACTGTCTGTTGAGGTATTGTCTACATTTAATTTGTGTCATTTCCTCTCATCAAACTGAAATTCATGACAATAGTTTTCTTCACATTCGCTGCCACTTTATTGCTTGTTGACCTATTGTAAACATCTTTGAGTGCTGTATTTGCTTTTTCTGCAAGAGGTTCTCATGTTTTCTCAGTGATTATAATGTTGCTGTTGTCAGAAAAGAGAATTTTTTTCCCCATGATTAACTCTACTGGGAAAATCATTTATGTACAGGAATGGTATTGGTCCTAATGCAGTTCCCTGAGGAACTCCTTTATTGATGTATTTTGGTTCTGATAAATTTTATTCTAAAAGTTTGGTCTTATTTGAGGTACAAGATGGAACCCAAAAAAGTAATTATTTTTTAAAAGCTATGTATTTTCAAATTGTTTATAAAAGAACTTTTTCCCCTTCAAAATACTCTCCATTGAAACTAATATATTTGTTTGTCCCTCCTGTACTTCCACTGTTTGAAACATTTTTTTGTAGTCATCTTTAGAAATGGCTGACAGCTCCTTTCTCATTTTTTTCTGGATTTCTTCAATGTTGTCAAATCGGTGTCCTTTCATTCCCCTTTTCATGTGTGTGTGTGTGGGGGGGGAGGGGGGGGAGGCATGGAACCAGGTCAGGACAGTAAGATGCATGAAGCAGCGGAACCCTGGCATTTTTAACCAAAAACTGTCTAATAGAGAGAGCTGTGTGTGCAGGTGCATTGTCCAGTTTCATGTCTGCCACAAATTGGGTCGTTTTTGATGAGCATTGTTGCACAATCTTAAAACTTCCAAATAAAAGGTTTGATTGATTGACTGATCTGGGGAAAATACTCTGAATGAACTACATTCGTGGCATCAAAAAAGCAAATCAGCATTGTTTTGATGTTTGATTTGACTTCACAACATTTTTTGGATGGGTTGTTGTTGATGTCTTCTATTGGCTTTACCATTGCTTTGTTTCTAAGTCATAACCATAGCACCATAACTCATCACCAGTAATGAGCTTTGATAGTAAATCTGGATTAGTTTCAAGCTGTTGTTTCAAACCACAATGTGTTTCAACTCAATTTTAGAAAATATGGATTAGTTTCAAGCTGTTGTTTCAAACCACAATGTGTTTCAACTCAGTGTTCCTTTTGATTGTCAGCCAGATCCTGAGGAACAAACTTTCATTCCCAAAACGTCAGTTAAAATTCACTGAACCGAGCTCCAAGATAACACACTAACTTCTGGCAGTTGATCAATTGTCTGTCCATGGTCTGTGAGCACAAGCTCTCAAATTTTTTCAATATTTTCATCGATTCGGGCAGTTGATGGACACCCAGAATGAGGTTTGTCATCAATTGACATGATGCCATTTTTAAATTGAGCAAACAATTCGTACACTTGAGTTTTTCCCATAGTGTCATCTTGGTAATCTGTTTTTAACATTGAAACAGTTTCAGCAGCATTTTCACCAAGTAGAAAACAAAATTTCACAGCTGCACATTGTTCACTTAAACTTGCCATCATAAAAACGAAGCGAGAACAAAGCAACATAATCACTGTGATGAACAGAACAAGTCAGGCTGACAACACAGGGGGCACTGAACTGGTAATGAGTTGTGCTGTACACATCTATTGGCAGAAATGTGTGCTACACAAGCTTCATCCTTGGCAATGTTATTAGGGTTTTTTTGGGTACCCCTTTGTATATGTTATCTTTGATCTTTGTGCCCTATCTGGTAGGTATGATCAGGACCAGTCATTAGCTTCCCCTCCTGTTCATAATGCTTCTAACTTTTGCAGTAGAACATTATGGTCAGCAGTATCAAAAGCTGTAGAAAGATTAAAAATATGTCTGTGACACACTTGTCTTTGTCAAGAGCATCAAGTACCACTTGTGTGAATTCTACTGTGGCTGACTCCATACTTCTCATACTTTGGAAACCAAACTTGATTCGCTTAAAAGGTGGTATTATTCAAGTAATTCATTCACGCAACTTTCATAATTGATTCCATCATTTTTGAGAATAATTACAGCAGGGAAGTGGGTGGCAATTTTGTTGGTCTCCTGCTTTACCTTTCTTTAGTAGAGGTACAACTCTTGCCTATTTTAAATACACTGAAAACTTCATTGATGCAAAGAATTCATTTATTGTGTTTGAAAGGGAACTTATATGTTCTTTAAGCATTATTTCGGTGTACACATTGGTACTTCATCAAAGCCCACAGACATTTTGTTTTGTTGCTTATGTACAGTTTCACTGTCTTCATTCTCTGTGGTTTGAAGTAACATCATAATGCAAATGCGCAATTATTTATAGGTGTTGTATTTGTTTTTGGGAATTTTTGTTGAAAATTCTCTGCAATACTTCAGAAACAGGCATCACATAGTATGGTAGGTGGTGTGGATAATTTATTACTTTATCTCCCACCATTATCAGTATATTATTATGCCTCTCCCTGTTTTCTCTTTTATAACATCCCACTGTGCTTTGCTTTTAATGTCTGAATTGTATAACGATATGTGTGTTTAAATTAATGATATGAATATAATAGAAGAAAACATTCCATGTGGGAAAAAATATATCTAAAAACAAAGATGATGTGACTTACCAAACGAAAGCGCTGGCACGTCGATAGACACACAAACAAACACAAACATACACACAAAATTCTAGCTTTCACAACCAACGGTTGCCTCATCAGGAAAGAGGGAAGGAGAGGGAAAGACGAAAGGATTTGGGTTTTAAGGGAGAGGGTAAGGAGTCATTCCAATCCTGGGAGCGGAAAGACTTACCTTAGGGGAAAAAAGGACGGGTATACACTCGCACACACTCACATATCCATCCACACATATACAGACACAAGCAGACATGGTACATGTCTGCTTGTGTCTGTATATGTGTGGATGGATATGTGTGTGTGTGTGTGTGCGTGTGTGTGTGTGTGTGTGTGTGTGTGCGAGTGTATACCCGTCCTTTTTCCCCCTAAGGTAAGTCTTTCCGCTCCCGGGATTGGAATGACTCCTTACCCTCTCCCTTAAAACCCAAATCCTTTCGTCTTTCCCTCTCCTTCCCTCTTTCCTGACGAGGCAACCGTTGGTTGCGAAAGCTAGAATTTTGTGTGTATGTTTGTGTTTGTTTGTGTGTCTATCGACGTGCCAGCGCTTTTGTGTGGTAAGTCACATCATCTTTGTTTTTAGATATATGTGTTTATATATTAATTTATGTTGTCTAGAACTTCCATTAACTCATGGAGAAAATTTCCACAGTACCGCTGGGAGATACACGCACAAAATGATTGATTTCTTGGTGACATCAAGCCCTGTTAATTCAGTAGCTGATATTTCAAAGTGTTTGTCTTCACTTACTTCACTAAGATCTTCACTTACTTTACTAAGGCCATGTCCTGATTTGAACTGTTTTCCTTTTCTGATAGACACTAATCAACCAGAACATTATGACCACTGACGTACTATCAATATAAACCCATTCCAGGCAATAGCAGTATCATCCAGCAAGGAATGACTGCTAGTCAGACAAATGCACAGTGCATGTAGTATCAGTGAGCTTGCCGTCCATGTGTAGAATGGGAAAGGTGCGTGATCTATCTGATTTAGACAAAGGGCAGATTCTGATGGCCTGGAGGCTCAGCATGAGCATTTAGAAAAATGCACAACTTATTGTGTGTTCCAAACACCCAGTGCACCAAACATTCCTAATGTGGATGTTGGCACCGTGCATGGTCTGATGAATGCCGATACTTCTTTATCATGCTGATGAGAGGGTGCAAACCTGTCGTCTTCCAGGGGAACAGCTGCTTGACATCTGTACTGCGGAACATAGACAAGCTAGTGGCGGCTCCATTATGCTCTGGGGAACACTCATATGGCCATTTGTGGGTCCAGCAGAGCTCATACAAGGCACCAGTATGGCCAGGAAATATCATACACTGGTTGCAGGCCGTGTACACCCCTTCATGACAATCATTTGTCCTGACAACAGTGTCATTTTTCAACATGATAATGCACCATATCACAAGGCCAAGAGTGTGATGGAGTGATTTGAGGAACATAGTGGCAAGTTCCAATGGATGTAATGCGCCCCCACTCCCGCCCCCCAATCTCCCAGGTTGCCAGATCTGAATCCAATCGAACACATCTGGTATGTGACTGAATGTGGTGTCACAGCTCATTGCCCTCCCCCCCCCCCCCCCCCCCCTCTCCCCGGAATTTACTGTAATTAGGTGACTTGTACGTGCAGATGTCATGCCAGCTCCCTCCAGTGACCCACCAAGGCTTCATTGCTTCCATGCCATGATGCATCGCTGCTGTTATCTGTGTGAAAGGTGGACATACTGGCTATTAGGAGGTCATAATGTCGTGGCTGATCAGTGTAATCCTTTGAAGTAGTCCTACAGTGTGAGTCTGTCCTTTCATACAATGATAATTTCAGAATTTTCTGAACTGCCTTAGATACTCTTTAGGCAGGAGAACCTATTGTCTGGATTGAATCCTAAAAAAAGCCTTCTTCTCCATCCATGACCCATTACAACAGGTATTTCACCGTGTGTGGCATGAGATCCACCCCCCCTCCCCTCTGTACCAACCTTCCCTTCCCAGTCCTGTTTGAGTGTAGGCTATGCCTAGTGAAACTCATTCCATTGATAATCCCAACAGGTGCCAGAACAACATCTGCAAAGTCAGCTGCCATCAGTACAATCTCTAATCCCACATTAATCTGCCTTTGATTGTTTGCTAGCTTTGGAAACAGTTGTGTGCTATAAAATGGGCTTACAACCTGAGACCTAAGCCATACAATAATAATAAAGTTTCGGAAACAAGGCACAAAAGTATTTTATTGAGATTCCATACTACAGTGCTTTTATCTTCTGCTTGATTTTCTGGGGATTTACAGTTCCCGTTGGCTGTCCCTGTAGCGCAGTCACACTTTAAAAGTAAATCAGTTGGCATTTTCTGTGATTTCAACTGTATAGAGTATAAAATTTTGCTGAGGAAATAACAAAACAGAACACTCCAGTTATATGGGTGTATTCATATTAATGCTGTTGCATAAATTTGATAATAGAAATAAGACATCTTCAGGGAGCATGCAGCTGTTACACTCAAATGACTGTGTGTTCACTTTTAATAGCATTTGTGGGTGATAATAAAAATGACTTTCAACTGGACTTTGGTGGGTACATAAGAGTCAAAAGAGGTTGAACAAAGTTCTGTGTATAGTTGACACAGAATTCAAAGGAGTGAAAATCTCAGTCATTTGCTAATCTGCATGTTTCTAAATTGATATCAAAACAGTAGATTTCAGTCCTATAAGAAGAACACCTTCCTTCAGTGGCTGACTGTAAAAATAATCTTGGAGCAGTTGTGCAAAGTTTGCATCAGATATCGATCCTATGCTAGCTGTACCATACAACTCTAATAATTTGTGACTATCGTAATATACTTAACCTGTTGCGACACTGAAGCTGTTGCTCCTTGGTGCTGCTTGGTACTAGGCTAAGTAACAATGAAAAATATGCAGAATTTTATGGTTTCTGTTATGAATTCAAGATGTTGGGGGACAGGGAGGAGGAGGAGGAGGAGGAGGAGGAGGAGGAGGGGAATACATGATAGTGTTACATATGTCTCCTATTTTATCATCCATCTTGTTTAGGAGTTACACGGAAAAATTTTGTCCACCTTATGCATGAAATCTGTTTCTATATTCAGTTTGCATTTTGTGTTTCTATATTCAGTTTGTGTTTTGTGCAAAACAAGAAATTTTTAAGAGAAAAGACAATTTTTTAAAAGTCCTTGTAGATGTATTCACTAGTCCTGGTGTAATTAAAGGTAATATTTATATAAAACTACCAAACATGCATAAAATATGGTTTAAACAAAAATGCCACCTAGCACATATGTCAATGCTATGAAATTGCTAACTGTTCACATAAACAAGGAGGAATCATCAAATTTAAGAATCTGTGATCAGAAAAATACAGACTTTATGTTTATAGAAGCAGTTCTTATTAACTTCGTCCATTAATTCCTCTCGCGTTTTTGAGTTCTGAATCCTTAGTGAAGAACTCAGTCATTCAATTATTTGTATCGTAAAGATAAACTGATTAAAAAACATAAAATAACTTCATGTGTTCTTTGAAAGTCAAAGCAGGTTATCTACTCATTTGTGAGTGTCTTTGCTGACTTTCCATGCCAACCCCTGTATCAGTCACATGTGGCCCATACTATATGACAATGTGTTTGAAACACAATATCTCTAATGCTGTTCATTTATACCCTTGCCTCCTCCACCCCTTATGCAAATTTCTTGCTTCAAAACAACTGCTCCTCTTAAGTACATAATACAGTGGTTGAAACACTCTTTGTCCCTAATACTGAGCAGTTTTACCATTACACAAAGATACAGTTAGTAATATACTTGCTTCTTTCTCCTGACAAGATTATGGCTATCGGACCCTCTCTTTCTTGTTGCAAGACATTCTGCATATTTTACATTACATTACGACACAAAGATTATGACAAGTCTTGTGCATAATATGTAACCCAGCAAGCAGAAATAATTATAACAGAAGTAGTGGAGGCAATAGTGGTTACAGCAGGAATGAAACACATTTGATATTCAATTATACAAGTGGAGCTTCAAAGACAAATTATTGGCAGATTGATTTACACTATGGATAGTGGCAGCAATGAACATAAGAGAATGGTTGGGCATTCCCAAAAGGCATGCAGGAGAACGTCTGTGAAGTTTGGAAGGTGGGAGATGATGGACTGGTGGAAGTGAAACTGTGAGATGGGTCATGAGCCATGCCTGGATAGCTCAGTTGGTAGATCCATTGCCCATGGAAGGCAAAAGTGCCGAGTTCAAGTCTTGGTTCAGTACACAATTTTACTCTACCAGGAAGTTTCAAATACATTGATTTATGTTTGTTTGTTGATAATGAAATATGCATTATTTATTTTATAGAGTAATTTTACATAGAAACAATATTTGAATTATGTTTTACCCTCTTTGTGATTGTCAACAGGTTGCCCAGGCACAGCTTGTAAGCTTCCTGCAGGTGCCAATACAGACGCATGCTGTATCGCCGCCACCTCCTATAGTACCTCCTTCGGCTGACGACAGCTTGAGGAGACCCCTCACCACATTCCAGCCCCTGAGGAAAGTCAGCTCCAGCAGCAGCCGCAGCCCAGTAGAAAGCTCTGTGGATGTGCGACACAGCTTTGGGAATGGCCATTGCTGGGATGAGGATGAGGGTTGGGACTGGGAGGGCGAGGAGGGAGCGGGTCCTCCCAGCTACACTGCTCTCACTGACTGGTCTGCTAGTCATGATTATCTAGTAGATGACAGCTTCCTTACATTTGGCTTTCGGCCACAGGATGAAATTACCACTGAGCTGTGATTATCTACCAAAGTGGTGATATGTGACATGAACCTTCTTTTCCATTGAATAACACCAGTCATGGTGTACAGATACATGTAGATTGTGTGCTGATTGCAGATCTATGTGTGTAGCTGAAACCTACACACTGCAGAATTTGGCAGCTGTATCAGGCTCACTATATTATTATCAATTTTCCATTTCCTTATAATCTTAGCTTAAATGTGTTGTTAAATGTCTTGTGTGTCCATTGAAGTAACACTTCAAAAGAGTGGTCAATGCAGTTCACATGACAGTGGGACAGTAAGCAGAAGACCAAGGCTTCCAAGTAACCTTCGGAAAGTCTCCAATGCATTAGACTGTTGCAGATATTCAGGAACCGGCATTGAAATGATTACCACGATTTTCATCTCCATCTCAGGAAAGCATTTTACACTTGAACTGATGTTCTTGAGAAGTAATTGTTAATGTATGGTACAGAGATATTAGGGAAACCTGGAAGTAACTTGTCTCTTTAGCATAATTTTATATGGCAGAAAGCCGATTGCTTAAGATCATTTGCTTATATGTTCTTTGTTGTTGTAAAAATTTTGCTTTTTCTTTTCTAAACTATCAGCAGTAAGCAAAATTGTTTATCAAGGGTCATCATTCATTGCGCCATGCTTTACTGTTATATGATGTTCGTCAGCCTTTAGTATTTGCTAATATCTTCAGTGAAACTCCACATAAAGAGTCTAATATGTTGCACTGTGTCCATTGCAGCAATGTGCTTGAAGTTTACCGCTGTATGCTTTTGTTATTATCAACATGAAAAAATCCCTTAAAAAAGCAGGCCATGTAGGATTTATTGTATTGTGTGTAACATGGTACTCATAAATCTTAAATTTAATTGAAACCTCCATACTAGAGTAGTTCTGAAGAGCACAAATATTTACAACTTTCATTAAAATATTATGCAAAATATCTTTCATCTACAAAACTTTATTTCCTTTAGAAGCAGTATTATACTGGAAAATGTTGCTAACTTAGATAGATTGGAACATCCAAGTTAAAATTACATTCTCACTTCTTTAGAAATGTGTGAAATTGACTCATCACACTGGCTTGGAAAACATGGAACACAAGTATGTGTGATGGTAGGTATGGCAGATATTTTCTGGTAAAAGGTGACTAGTTGTAACTGGAAGTAGTGTAATTTGAATTTATTTTGTGGCATATTTTTGACATCTTTAGAATTATTGTGTTGTAGTAAAGTAGAAGTCTCTGTATGAAATCATATGAGCACTGTGAACCAAAAGTTGCGCCAAGTTCAGTTTATATGAATACAAGGTACTGATCATTTTTTCCATATTGTGAGTAAATGCTGTTTTAGTAAATACTCTTTGCTGTTTGTTCCACAGTGATGCAAGAGATATTGATTTGGCTTTATGACGAACACTGAATTATGTATATCAATTATGATTTACTTATCACAAATCTTTTTGCTGTGTGTTATGACTACATCTTCATTCACTCTGCTGCCATTTCCTATCAGTTCCTTTTATTACTTCCATCTCACTGATACTGAATGTATGAAGTTCACATTACTAGTATTATTTTTAAAAATTTGTACTCTGAAAACATCACAATAGCAGTTGCTGTGAGAAACATCTTAAGACATCATGTGTGAGAGACAAATAAATGCACAGAGCATATAGAACAAATAATGAAAAAAGTGACAAAGAATTTTATAGCTGTTTTCTTGTGTTGTTCAGAACTCTCCTTAATGAGGCCACTCAGGTAATGGACTTGTACATAAAAATAATATAGATGTTGTTTAACTTACAGATTTACATTCTTCTTCAGAGTTGACAGGAACAGCCGCACATTTGCAAGACTGATATGATATTGCTTTAAATGCTAATGTAGGCTGGAAAGAATATTTTCTTGAGAATAGGAGTAGGGAGAAACAGAAGGCATTTGTGTGAAATGAGAAGATGTTTAGGCAAGGGGAGAGGAGGATTGAAGTTTTAAAAAGGAGCGAAGATGAGCTAGAGACAACTTTACTCACAGGGAGAGAAGAGCAGGAAGTAAGTAATGATCATTAAATAAATAAGAACAAAACAAAAATTAAGGGGGAGGAAGAAACCTAGAGCAAAGAAGAACAAAACCAAATAATATTAAAGCAATGAGAAGGGAGACAAGAAGAAATGAATAAATATATAAAAAATCAAGGAATGGGATAGTAACAAATGAAGGATTTAGAAGGAAGAAAAAGAGAAAGGGAATAGATGTGTGAAAGTGGAAAGATTGCAGGGGCAGGCAAGGACCTAAGTTGAGAGCATAGGGTATTCTGGGTGACCTAGTTGTTCTTACCAAATACAGACAATAGAGAATAGAGTCCAGATGGCATAGGTTGTAAAGTAATTGATAAGGTCTCCTGATCTGGGCAGAAACAGTAGCACATTTTTAATCTTATGGTTGTACACAGCTTGTGGCTTCTGATATGAAATGGACAGCTGGTTGGTAGTCATCCCCTCAGAGAATATTGTTGATTGTAACTATCAACCTGTAACATGGTTGGTTTCATATTAGTGTTTATTCAGACACTCTTACTAATGAGATGTTTGTAAGATGTCCATGACAGGCCTGAAGAGGAGCTGATGGATGTGTGTATGGGAATAGTATTACATCTCATTTGCTCACAAGTCTGTTACTGCATGGGGAATGAAGTTGATAATATGAGCGGTATGTGAATGAATCAGAATATTAAGGTGTTTTGTTGACCGCTGCATGTTACTTTGTGGGATGTAAAACGATTTTGGAAATGATTTTAATAGGACATGATGAGATGTAACCAAAATATTGAGTGAAAGATGTAAGTATCTTCTAAACCAGGTTACACTAGGTGATACGGTGATTGTGTCTGTGGCTGTGGAATGGGAGTGCTGGAGGTGTTTGGAGAGTGAAAAAATATTAAATGGATGAGTTGGCATTATCATTTAAAGTTCCAAACTCTTGTTTGTCAGAATTGTAATATATATGACTACTATTGAAACTATTTGCATAAATTTCAATAAAAATCCAATAAAAATGAAGAAGTAATCAGTGGACATACAGACAAAACAATTGTTGTTTAAAAGCCTTCACCAGAGGCTTATTTTGAGTGATTGTTTTCTTAAAATCAGTACAGTGTCTTATTCAGCTTGGGTCAGTGGAACAGATGACAGTTGACAAAACCAAATTGACAGAGACATGTTTATATGTGCCACAAATAAAGGCCTGGAAGAACTTGGTCACATTACTGGTAAACTACAGAATTATCACAGGTTTAGTTCCAGAAACTGAAAAATAAACTTTGTAAAATTCTAACTGCCACATGATGCTCGAGTAACTCATTGGTAATGCCAATAAAAGAAACTGAAAATAGTCACTGTGTTCTATTTGAGTCATGTACCATTGTATCATTGTTTCATGCAGTACGGTACTCCTTATCGTAACTGAAGAAAAAGTAAAGAATTAGAAATGTGTTTTGTGTGTGTGTGTGTGTGTGTGTGTGTGTGTGTGTGTGTGTGTGTGTGTGTGTGTGCGTGTGCGTGTGCGTGCGTGTGCTTGTGAAACAACCGTAAAGTATTTTGTCAGATATTTTATAGATAATTATAGGCTTGTGAGAGCCTCAACTTGTGAGCATGTACAACATAATCTTGCTCAACTTGTAAAGTTACCTCTTTGATCACTCTCATGAACAAGTTGCATACATTGTGACAAGGAATTTTAACAGTGTGTACAACCTTCAACACTGTGAAACTTTGCAGATTGAAATGCTGGACTCACATGATTTTTCAAAATGGTTTTGAGAAGTAATGTTGGTATGTTAAAGTACCATTGCAGAGATTATGTGACACATGTATTTAGTGATCATTGTAATAATCATGCTTATTGATATTACATATAAAATGTGTATTTTTCTAAGTGACAATTACTGTGTGATACAAATTAGTATAAAACAATGTTAAGTTATTTATCTCTCGTTATTAAATGTGAGAATTTTATTTTGTAAATGTAACAAAAAAATACAAAATGGAGATTATTATAAGCCTTTTTATGTCCTTTGTCCAGTTGTGGCTAGTTTATCCCTCTCTCTTTCGCATTTTCACCTTACATTTTTGACTAGGCACCAAATATTTGTTATTCATATTTGCATCTGTGAAAGATTTCTTCATTGATATTTCTAGGAGATGAATATTTTACTGCACTGGTAATAGTTCTTTGAGAAATAGGTGTGGATCTCATCACAATTTTCTTTCTTCTTTAACTGGTATGGTATGGATAAGAATCTTGTGTGTGTAACAAACTTTTGTGCCTTGAATGTGGGCTGTGTGTTCTCCTTTCTTGATACATATTTTTGGTATATACGCGTGTGTGTGTGTGTGTGTGTGTGTGTGTGTGTGTGTGTGTGTGTGTGTGTGTTTAAAATTCTTGAGATAATGAACTACCAAAGAAAAATGAGGATTTTGTTTAGAGAAGTAGGATGTTGTTATATGAGTAGTAACTTATTCCTTTACTCACTTATTTCAGGGAATAAAATTGCCATGTTCCTGGCTGGTTATCCAAAAATGTTATTTGTTGATGAATGTTGCTTAAAGACCAGCAAGTAATAAGCAATACTGTATATTATTGATATCTCAATAAAACATCCTACCTGATCACTGTACAAAATAATGTGTCTGCATTCATTATTTAGCAATTACACAATCACTGGTCAGTTAGCAAATAACTTGTAACTGATCTTTTTTATTTCCAGAACACCTTTTATTATTATTGTTGTTGTTGTTGTTTCTCATGGATACAACACAGTATTGTATTACTGTACAGAGACACTGCAAAGAATAAGTGTTATGCCTTATTTCTGTTTGATATATGAACATACAACAACTTTAGAAGAAAAATACACAAGAATATTGCAAGTTTGAATCATCCAAAATGCCTTAAAAAGTAACAGACAGTAATTTGCATTTTATATAGTACAGCCTGCTGGATATAAATTGAAGTAATAATTTGTGTAGAAGAAGTAACATGTTTCATGATCCTGCTTCACACAGAATATCCATCATTTCTTGTGCCTGATAACTGTCTAATAGTAGAAAGTAAGTAACAGATCCCAAATGTTTTCATAATCCTTCCCCACAGAAGGTCCTCTACTGGCAAAATCTTTAATTAATACCAGACAAAACAGTTTCAGTTAACTTAGGTTCCACTCATTGCCTTGGGCAACATAAATTTTGTCCTGTCTTTTATAACTTTTAGTGTAATACTTATTATGTCATAGATACCACAGTATTGTCAGTTTCACCAAAACAGTGATGAAGAGTATCACACATCAGTACCATAGACAGGCCATTCTCCACTGCCAATGTTGTTTTTATTGCTGAATTTCATTTGAACAGTGATTTACATAACCACAATTGGAGACAAAATAATTTACAATTAAACTTTGTTCACTCCCTGTCAAAGGTCAGAGTACTGTTTTGTACTATAGTGCTGAGGTCTTTCCCAGTCTACTTCCAGACAAAAACTTACAATTTGAGAAGCTCTTTAGGAAACTGTTTAAAAAACTTTGTAAACATTTTGTAATTTAAACCCTATTTTATTAGTTACTTAATAGACAAATTCAGCATGGAGGTATTGATTATTTCTTGAGTATTATCACAGCAGTCATGTAAATATTGAGAAATTGGTGCTAGATAAAGAGCATCTGTTTAGTACAATCAAGCAATAGATAAGTTTAAGCAGAAACAGGAATACAGCAGTTTAATGGTAGCTAATCATTTCCACATAATTATTTTTTACCAATAACATTTCTGTGGTAGTGTAGCCATGGTGGGCTCCATTTCCCCAGAATTTCGCATCTACAGAACACAGTGTATGAATCAGTAAATCAAACAGAGAGATGTTCATATACTTAAGAACAGAAAACCACTTAGGATTGTGTAACTGTCTGTAGAGTTGATAGAAGAATAAGATAAGGAGTGAAAGATGTGTTGTATAAAGTGGTTTTGAAGTAATTAATTTTTTGGGTTATTCCACTTAGTACTAGCTAAGGTAAGAAGTATGTCACATATTAAGAATCCAGTTGAGGAGTGTTGGAACAGGTGACACCTCTTAGCAAAATTTTATACCATAATTTCTAAAACAATCTACCTTTAATGACATGTATAAAACATAGCTATTTTAATATATGAAGCTGAGGATTACACTTGTCTGTACAACAATATTTTTCCACCGTATTAAGTTAAAAACAGGCATGGAACAACTGTTGTGATTTCATTAAAGGTAGACTGTTCTAAAAATTACATAATTTTTCAGTACAGTGCAATATATACATTTATATAAATATAAGTATATGGCAGAGGGAATTTGGGATTGTGCCACAAATTAGGATTTCTTCCTGTTCCAGTTGTATAGGGAGCATGGGAAGAATGACTGCTTAAATACTTCTATGCATGCTATAATTAGTCTAATCTTGTCTTCATAGTCCCTCCAAGAGTGATTCATAGGAGGATGAAAAATATCTTTAGATTCTTCATTCAAAACTGGTTCTTGAAACTTGGTAAGTAAACCTTCTTAGGAAAACTGAGTTTAGCTTCAAGTATGCCAATTTGGATTTATCAACATTTTCTAACACTCTCTCAATAAGCCAAACAAACCTGTGGCCATTCTCACTACCCCCCCCCCCCCCCTTTTGTATCGATCACTATGCCCTATTAGTCCTATGTCATATGGGTTCTATACATTTGAGGAGTATTCTAAAGGCTAGGGTGATTTGTAAGCAGTCTCCTTTGTACAATGACTGCATTTTCCAGCCTTCTACAAATGAACAGAAGTCTGACACCTGTCTTTCCTATGAGTGAACTTATATATATCATTGTACTTCATAGCTGTACGAATTGTTGCATCCAGGTGCTTGAACAAGTTAATAGATTCCAGAGTGACTTATTGATGATGTAGTCACAGGGTACTAGTTTTCTACATTTTTGAACATTCAAAACAACAAGCTAGTATTTGCACTATTTTGAAATCTTGTCAAAACCCTGAGTACATTTGTGCAGTTTTGTCCAGATAAATATGAGAAAGGATCCCAACACACTTCCCTGGGTGTGACTTCTTTATCTTATTCAATGTTATCTTGAATGACTGTTGCACAGACTGGTGTAATTTTCACAGTTTTGTATTATGTCAACAAAATACTGAAGCTTGTATTCGGATTCCGTAAAATTTAGATTGTTTTTGGGCAGCACATATTATGAAGTGGTTTCATTGTACCAAAGCATATAGCAGATTAGGCTCTGATGGGTTATTTTATGCTACAGGATTCCACATGTTGAGTCTACACTTTACCACGTACATTTTACCATTTGTTAGTTGACTGACTTTTTATTGGTACAGTTTTACCATACAACACAAATTGTACAAATGATGTTGGACAAGTCAAATTAGCATATTTAGCATCAGCAAAAAAGAAGTGGAAATTAAGAGGGTTCATACTCCTTTTAACTAAGTTTATCAGTAATTGTTTAAGTAATATTTATTTTTACATTTACAGAAATTCATTTACAGAACAGAAACATTGCTTTATTAGAAATGCCTTAGTTTCATTTTAAACATTGGATATGTTTACATTCTTTGGTATAGCATTGTGTAGTATGACACCAATGATGTTAATTGCATTCCACTGACAAGGTGTTGTTCTGAAATATATTTGGTATGTATACTGATTGCTCTCTGGTGCAGTAGTTGCATGAATAGAGCAAAGAATGAAGAAGAAATGAGAAAAGTGGGAGAGCAAAGACAATTACTGGATTTAATAAAAAGAAGAAAGCAAAACTGAATTGGACATACCGAATCTTATGGGCCATAACACACACTTTTTCCTCTGAAAAAATTACCTCCAAAATTTAGGTGTATCTTATATTCAAAATTAATATGAAAATATCCAGTGTTTGAATTAAAATTCTCACCAGTCTTAAAAATGGCTACATATTTGATGCCACAGGAAACCTGTCTCTGTCTGGCAACAATGGATCCAACTGGCAGTAGCAGTGCATTGATGCAATGGACATGAGTTGTGGGGATTCAAGAGCTTGCTAACACTATCCCACTCCCACTTCATCACAAACCCAGAACACTGTCTAGCCTTAGCACACTGGACTCGCATTCGGGAGGACGACGGTTCAATCCCACGTCCGGGCATCCTGATTTAGGTTTTCCGTGATTTCCCTAAATCACTCCAGGCAAATGCCGGGATGGTTCCTTTGAAAGGGCACGGCCGACTTCCTTCCCCGTCCTTCTCTAATCTGATGAGACCGATGACCTCGCTGTTTGGTCTCTTCCCCCAAACAATCCAATCCAATGTCTAGCCTATAATGCATCGCTGCAGTCTATAGTGCCAGTGAACTTGAAAGTGATTTGTGTTATCAGTAACAGCACAATTTTTTGTAAGCAGCTAATTTTGTAATGGAAAAAAAGGGTATTCATAAGATATGGGCTATAAATTGAAAATAATAGCATAACAGCATTTGAGTCTTCCACCAGCAGAAAAAGTCATTTGTGATTAGTAGGCTAGTAAAGAAGAACTGAGAAAAATGAGGAAGATCAAATGTGAAAATAGAGGACTGAATGCAAAATGGCCAAAACTAGAAGATGACATATTGAAATGGATTCAAGGACACCATCAAAATGGCATTGGAATTAATACAAACATGATTCAAATACATGCTCGTAAGCTAGTGCTACAGAGGAACTTGACAGACTGTAAGGGTGGAGCTGGTTGATGCTACAGGTTTATGAAGCATCATGGACTTAATATGTGAAACAAAACCAAAATATCTCAGAAAATGCCATAAGAGTATGCAGAGAAAATATTATCTTTCCATCATTTTATTATTCAACATTGAAAGAAAAGCAGTGTGGAACTAACCCAAATAGTGAATATGGACGAGTCTCCTCTGCCATTTGAAGTGCTGAGTAACACAACTGTTGCCATGAAAGGTGCTAAAACTGTAACTATAAAAACAAATGGACTTCCAAAGAAATGCACTATACTTTTGTACTTTCATGTTGTGCTGACAGTACTAAACTTAATCCAATGATCATTTTGAAGCGCAAAACAATGCCAAAACCTTCAAAAATACCACTAGGTGATGGTGTTCACGTACGTGACAGGGGTTGGATGGACAAAGCTGGTGTGAAATTATGGGTTAACAAAGTGTGGGAGAGAAGGAAATGTGCTTTGTTGAAGAAGAGTTCTCTTATTGTGCTAGATAAGCTTAATGGTCATTTGAAAAATTCAGTGAAAAAGAAAAATTGAGACAGGAAAATACAGAGCTTGCTGTTATTCTGGGAGGACTTACTTCACAATTGCAACCTCTTGATGTCTCAGTAAATAAACCATTTAAAGTTAATATGAGAGGGGAATGGAACATATGGGTGGTGGATGAAACCCAACATGAATTCACCCTGAAGGCAGCTTTAAAATGACTTACAAGCAAACAAGTGAGTCTGTGGACAAAGCAATCGCGGTCTATAGTGAGAGAAGACATTATTGTTACGAGGGGGGTTGAAAGGTTTCAAACCTAATAAATCTGTGGGTTAGAAGTATAGGACACTACGTCACAGTTACTAAATTTTACAGGAGAGTAATTTGAAGGTGTTTTACTGTGTTCTCCCTTAAATATCTAGCCTATTAATAGCATCACCATAACGAAATTTGGTCAGTTTACACTTTGAACATTAAGTATCATGTTGCATCACATATAATAGTCTTTTCTTCATTTTGTACCAGTTTTGCAGATATATAATGGACATGGTGTTGTATACCTCTCATAAACATGTTGCACTGTGTGGCGTAGTGCTCTTGGCATTTAACGAATAATATTACTCAGTCACATTAATTTCATAGTAAGAATCTATTACATGAATAGAACTTTACTCACATAGTGGTACAGCTTGCTGTACAAACATAAATGTCACATTTGGTCCTAAATCACATCTATATCTTCTTCTGGATAGTCAGTTATGTTTGTATTACATGTATGTTCCAGGTTCCTATAAAATGCATGACAAACTGAAGGGATGTATGGCAATAGTGCCATTAAATCATTATATTTCTGCAGTGAAATAGGTCTTGGGACATCTGAGAGTTGGTTCAAATCTGCTAGAAATGTAAGTCCATGTCTGCACAACCTAATGAATTCAGCCTGTTTGTTGTCACCATCAAAAGATATTTTGAAGTACAGAATTCTCATGTTTTCCTGTTTTACTTGTATGTAAATGCACACACCTTGATAACATATCCATTTTTCTCTGAACAAGGGGAGGCCTTTCAAAGTCTTTTGTGGCATACAGTGAATTAAAACTTCTGAAATCTTGAAGTTCCACATTATGAACAATGTATTGCTGGAAGTGTGTCTTACCAATTGTTGCCAGTCCCAGGGTGTTGAAATGCTCATATTATTCAATTTCTTCTTTTTCCTCTCTATCAATGCATGAACACTGTCAACCTTCATATGGGTATGACCTTTTAGTAAAAACTTCTGAGTTATGGTCATAATTTGTGGACACTTTTGCAGTAACCAGAAAAGACGAAAGTGTGATTTCTTCCATGTCACTGTCAGGTATGACACTATCTGCCCACTTCAAAATTGCTGTTCCAGTTTCATTTCTGCTTCACCCTCCATTTGGCTCATCCCACATCATACAGTGAACTGAAAAATCTGATGCATCATACAAGGTAAAATTTAAGGCCCAAAGTTTCCTTTTATAGAAACTAATACTATTTGATATGAGTGGGGATGGCAAACATTTCTGAAGGTCTCTGGTTAACACTTTGTGAGTTGGTGTTCCTCTTGCCTTGTTAGTGTCATTACTTTTTAGAAGATACATGTTTTTTTATTCATTCAGATGAGCAGTATACTCAGCTTAAACAGATTCTTTTTTACTTTTCAGCTTTGCCTGAAACATATCACATGTTTCATTTTCAGGTGATTTGAATGACTAACTGAACTGTTTATTAAAGATGTCTGCATAAAGCCATTTTTTACCCCTTACCTCTAGGTCAATATTGTTTTAAATACAGTCACCTATGTATACGTCATACATTTTTTATATGTTCATTTCTGGTCCTAAATATTTCCAGACACTCTTTTCTCTACTGTAGTGACTTTCATACTGTGGGAAAGAAGAAATATGTCTTTTCATATCTTCAACAGTTTCATGAGGTGCTTTCCTGCTTGGAGTATGCCTACCCATTTGATCTTTTCTTACTACTCCACCTGGCTCCATGTTTTTAAAATGTCTACTACAACTGTATTTGAGATAGAAAGCGTGTTCAAAAACATAATATTGCACCCTTAACTCGTCCACCATTTACAATTTTATCTTTACACTTATTCGAGGTTAAGTTTCTTTTTCTTGAACAAGTTGTTCTACGTTGCTCAACACATTCACCAACAAATTTCCTTTTCATATCTGTAGACATTTCCTCAAGCCAGTATGAAAGAAAAATCTTGTCTTTCAGTTTCAGGTCGTTTTTCTGAGAATTTCATCCTACACATGCATGGAGGCTGCAGTACTTTAGCAGGAACAGTCCTACTTTTTTAATTGACGTATTCCTTCCCACCAGCTACTTTGCATTTACAGACAATTCCATTCATCTGTATGAACTACACGCTTTTCACCATACTGTGGAATATTAGTTTCATTTTTTACTTTCCTTCCCACACGTTCATTCGTTTCTAGAACTACACAATATTTTACAACACTTTCACTATCACTGCTTAAGTATAAATCTACAGTTAGTATATTCGGTATTTGTTGTTCATTTGCGACAGTTTGAACATTACTGTTGTTTTTTTTAACCTATTCATTGATTGATTTCATGTATTGTTATTGTCATCCGAATCAGAACTTCTCCCACTTGAAGGTTCATAAGTTTTGTCACAATCAGAGTCATCCTGTTCGTCGTTACTCAGATGCTCCCCTACGTCTTCTTCGCTGCCAATAGTATGATAGATTAGTATTTGATTCTGAAACAAAACAGACCATATAACGGTTCCTGATCTGGTGAAACACAAATGCCTTATAAGTTAGGTTATGTTTACAACCACATTATTTATTAATATAACGACTGTAGAAAACATTATAGTTTACCTATTGAGGCAGCACTATTACTGCCTTTAAGTAATGTCATAATTTTGTACCCATGAGAGTTTGGATTCATAATTATTAACTTCTATGAAACACACACTGTAGATAACACTGTCAAATTCCGTGTAAAACTGACTGGACTGACCTTAGTTCACACTACCACCAACAGTGTGTGCAGAAGTAAACAGCATTATGTCCAAATGGTGTTATATACCTCAAAGGTAAAGTGGTCTTGGTGTCATTTCATTGCACCGTAATTCTGCCAATATTCGATGTAGGACATAGTGTGGTAAACCTCTGAGTAGAGAACAAGAAACTAATATGATCATGCCAATAATATCATTTTGGCCAAAAATGGACATAGTGTACACTAATACACTTGTGGGCATGCTCAGATAACTGCTGCAAACCAATCAAATAAAAAGTCTCCAATTTCAAGTCCAATTAAGCATTCACAGCATCAATCATTGTATCATCATTGTCAAATAGTCTTTCTTTAGGTTTGGAAAAGAAAAAAGTCTGATGGAGCCAAATCTGGAGAATATGGCAGATGATGTAACAATTCAAACCTGCAGTCACACAGAGTTTCCAGTATTGGGAGGGCTTTGTGTGCCAGAGCGTTGTCCCAATGCAAAAGAACTCCGCACACCAATTTTCTGTGCCTTTTTTTCTTTATCTCTTCTCCCAAATGGGGCAGGAGCGTGCAATAGTATGATGCACTGATAGTTGTACCCTTCTGCAAGCAGTCCACCATAACTACCCCTTCTCCATCCCAGAGGATCACGCCATCACCTTACCGGCTGATTTTGCACCCAGGGATGAAGGATGTTTCCATTGTTGTGACTATTGTTTTGTCTCAGGATCAAAGTGGTGAACCCACATTTCATCCATTGTCATATACCTTGGAAGAATGCCATCTTCATACACTTGCAATTGGCGGATGATTTCTACACAACACTGCACACGCTCCCATCTCTGATCTGCATGTAAGTCTTTCAGGATCCACTGAGATGAAACTTTGCGCATTCCCAAAATATCCACAACAATGTCTTGAGCATGCCCATAGGAGATTCCAAATTTTGTTTCAATGTGCTGCAACATTGTGAGATGACACTGCAAAATCGTATTGTGAATTGCAGTTACTTTTTCATCAGTGGCAACAGCGACAGGCTTTCTGCTCCTTGCACATCTGTTAAACTCGTTCTTCCACGTCTGAAGTCGGACACCCAGTTTTTCACTGTTGCATAAGACAGAGCACTGTCCTTAAGTGTATTCTGCATGTCCTCTGCAATTTTCTTGGGCATCATTCCGTTCCAATGAAGGTATTAAATAGCACAGTTCTTGATTCTCTCGATATTCGCCATTTTTCTTAGCCTTGTATGTACAAGGGGGGGACCCAAAAGTAACCGGAATCGTAATACTGCACATCGTGTACTTGTAGTAGCAGGTTGCACCGCCAGAGGGTTGTTTTAGGAGCTCTGCGGAGTCATTCTGCCATGCAGCGTTACCCAACAGTGAGAAGTGTGGTTTCTTTGGCAGTTCTTTGAGTGTGCGTACAGTGCAGACATGACACGAGGAAATGGCTAGTTCTTACTAATAATGTGCGGCAGTGAAGTTTTTTTTTTTTTTGCTCGGCAAGAATGCAGCAGAAAGTGTTGCGATGATTCAGACAGCCTAGAAAGACCATGCTCTTAGTAAAACGCAAGTGTGCGAATGGTTTTTTGGCTTTAAAAAGGGAGAAATGGTGGTTGAAGATCAGTCACGTTCTGGTCGACCTTCAACTGCTCGAAGCTAAGACAACATCGACAAAATCCATGATCTCATCAATGAAGATCAATGCAGGACAATCGACCAACTCGAGAACTTGTCCAGGTTGTCCTGGAGCTCAATTCAGCACATCTTGACCATCGATTTGGGGATGCAAAGAGTGGCAGCAAAATTCGTGTCGAAACTTCTTATCGGAGATCAAAGGGATTGTCACATTCAAGCCTGTCTCGAAATGAAGGACGCGTTCAAAGATGATCCACATTTTTTCAACTAAATCATTACAGGTGATGGTCATGGTGCTATGGGTACGATCCATAAAGCAAACAACAGCCACCACAATGGAAGTCACCTGGCTCACCTTGACCAAAAAAGGCTCGACAAGTGAAATCGAATGTGAAAACGATGTTGATCTGTTTTTTTGACATCAAAGGGATCGTACACTCTGAATTTGTCCCTGAAAACCTGACAGTAAACCAGCAATTCTATTTGGTGGTTATGAAATGGCTTCGCAGAAGTTTGTCGCGAAAACGTCTGACTTTGTGGTATTCTGGTGTGTGGTTCCTGCATCACGACAACGCTCCCGCGCATACGGCTCTCAGCGTTCGCCAGTTTTTGGCCTCAACGAAGACGACTACCTTGACCCACGCGCCTTATTCGCCGGACTTAGCACCCTCGGACTTCTTCCTATTCCCGAGGATGAAAAGAGACTTGAGAGGGAAGCGTTTTGCGGATGTGGAAGACGTAAAACTCAGTGTCATGAAAGTGCTACCAGGTATCAAAGAGGACGAATTTAAAAGGTGCTTCGAATACTAGAATGAACGTTTGGACAAGTGCTAATGGAGATTACTTCAAAGGAGATTAAGGTTGTATTTGAAAACAATAAAGTATATGCTTTCTAGAAAGAAGTTCCGGGTAATTTTTGGGTCCCCCCTCGTATGTATGTATGTATTTATTGAACTGGGGACCTAGAAACGACAGAGGCGCTTCATCCCCGCCCTTAGCCCTCAGTGGTACACAACCTCACAACAGCCTACTGTAGTCCACTCACCCCACCGCCGCCCTACACCGAACCTAGAGTTATTGTGTGGTTCGGTGGTTTGGCCACCAGTGGACCCCTCCTATGACATCAAAAGCTAAGTCCAAGATAACATCTATAGGTAGCTTATATTTCCTTTGACGTCGTTTCTCCCGACAGTTTACCACAAAAAATCGTATTAAAAGACGCGATTTGGAGAGACCTTTAAGGTGGGATGTGTTTTGCTGTACGCTTAATGTTTATAGTATTTTCATTGCTAAACTTCGGACTTTAATATGCTCAGTCCGCGGCGTTTGAGTACGCGTGACGAATCAGTAGCGACGTCACGAGTCTTGTGCTGTAATTGGCTGACATGAGCAACTGTCATGTTAATTTACATACCGTGTTTGTCGTATTATTTACATTTGTGTATTACGAGTTTAAACATTTTAAGTGATATGGCGCATGAAAAATCTCTCCCAAACATGTGGTTTTTAGTATGGTTTCTTGTGATGAAGTGTCGGCAAATTTGACATTTGGCACAACAAGCTGTGCTATTAATTAGGATGCGTTTTGGAAAACGTAATGTAGGTGGCTAAACATGGCACTACCCTTTTTTATGCACTTAATTTCATAAGTTAATCTGATAGTTACAACAAAGGAATTGCTTCTTTAATCATCCATTAAAGCACTTTTGTTTGCCTTAATTCATTTGTTTGTAGATGAAATCTCGAATCTGTAACTATTTCATTGAAATTTGGCCGATTCAGTAGTTGTTTTTAGAGAGAACACATCCAAAGTACACAAAGTTTGTCCTCATTCATAGTATTACGCATGAATATTTTCACTCACTTTAACATAGAGAAGCAGCATTCGGCCTCTCCTGTCGTCACTGGAAAGGTTACTACACACATCAAGAAAAGGTTTGCATCATCTCGGTTCCTGTACAGAAAATTGGAATAGAGATCAACATAAACATCACTTCCGCCCTTTTTATTGATCATGAAAATCACACATTGCATGTTGCACCACCATACAGCAAGACCTTCAGAGGTGGTGGTCCAGATCGCTGTACACACCGGTACCTCTAATACCCAGCAGCACGTCCTCTTGCACTGATGCATGCCTGTATTCGTCGTGGCAAAACTATCCACAAGTTCATCAAGGCACTGGTGGTCCAGATTGCCCCACTCCTCAAAGGCGATTCGGCGTAGGTCCCTCAGAGTGGTTGGTGGGTCACGTCGTCCATAAACAGCCCTTTTCAATCTATCCCAGGCATGTTTGATAGGGTCCATGTCTGGAGAACATGCTGGACACTCTAGCTGAGCGATATCGTTATCCTGAAGGAAGCCATTCACAAGATGTGCACGATGGGGGCGCCAATAGTCGTCCATGAAGATGAATGCCTCGCCAATATGCTGCCGATATGGTTGCACTATCGGTCAGAGAATGGCATCCACGTATCGTACAGCCATTCTGGCACCTTCCATGAGCACCAGAAGCGTACATCGGCCCCAAATAATGCCACTCCAAAACAGCAGGGAACCTCCACCATGCAGCACTTGCTGGACAGTTTGTCTAAGGTGTTCAGCCTGACCGGGTTGCCTCCAAACACGTCTCCGCCGATTGTCTGGTTAAAGGCATATGGGACACTCCTCAGTGAAGAGAAAATGATGCCAGTCCTGAGCAGTCTATTCGACATGTCGTTGGACCCATCTGTACCTCGCTGGATGGCATCGTGATTGCGAAGATGGACCTCGCGATGGACGTCGCAAGTGAAGTTGCGCATCATGCAGCCTATTGCCCACAGTTTGAGTAACACGACGTCCTGTGGCTGCACGAAAAGCATTATTCAACATGGTGGCATTGCTGTCAGGGTTCCTCCGAGCCATAATCTGTAGATAGCGGTCATCCACTGCAATAGTAGCCCTTGGGCGGCCTGAGCGAGGCATGTCATCGACAGTTCCTGTCTCTACGTATCTCCTCCATGTCCGAACAACATAGCTTAGGTTCACTCCGAGACGCCTGGACACTTCCCTTGTTGAGAGCCTTCCTGGCACAAAGTAACAATGCGGACATGATGGAACTGCGGTATTGACCGTCTAGGCATGGTTGAACTACAGACATCACAATCTGTGTACCTCCTTCCTGGTGGAATGACTGGAACTGATCGGCTGTCGAGCCCCCTCCGTCTAATAGGCGGTGCTCACACATGGTTGTTTATATCTTTGGGCGGGTTTAGTGACATCTCTGAACAGTCAAAGGGACTGTGTCTGTGATGCTATATCCACAGTCAACGTCAGCCTTCAGGAGTTCTGAGAACTGGTGTGATGCAAAACTTTTTTTGATGTATGTGTTATCTGCAGAAGTTAAACACTTTTAGGGAATGCTTTTGCCAAATTGTTTTGATAAAGAAAGTTCAACAAAGTCAAAGCAACTGATGCTTTCATAAAATCGTTTCGGCTATATAACTCATTCATTTCATGACAGAAGTCTGAACATTGAAATTTAAACAAATTGACAGCTACATTCGTTCTTTTTCTGGGAAAACAACAACTGTTCAAAGACGTGTGCGACCGACAAGTCATCACTAAAACTGAATCGATCACTGATCTGAGTCATGATGCAGTCACAAACGTCTGTGCACACACCACTCTTGATTCAGTGAAACGTCCTCGTTTAACAGTTGGCTCTTCCTGTTCCCAGTGACCGTCACTGTCTAGCCACCACAGTAAAACATGCTGTACAGAAGCTGCAAACTGAGGTACATATTCAACAGTTTTCAGTACATCAATATTCCTTTGCTGGAGTTGGCTGAACAGACTATCACAATGAGGCATGACTATTTACAAACATGTTGCCAAAGGAGGAAATCTTCGTCTTGCAAGAAACCCTTGAGTCCCATAGCTTTGTTTATTGCCTTGTAATCTTTACTATCATCACCAATAATTTTTTTTTCATGCACTCAACAGTATCCCTCTGGTATTTTTGTGTAGGTGTTAAGTTCCGTGATATGAAATTCCGTCTGATGGACTGAGGACGTTTCTTCACTATGTAATCAAGAACGGCTGTTCTTTTAAGAGACTGGGGAAAAAAAGCTATGAATTATTTCCAAGTTGCTGAAAAAAATCCGCACTTGCTTATTGCCTGTCACACAACGTTCAACATTAAATTTAACTGATGTGCATAACAGTGAATGAAAGGACCATTTTTATGTATCACTTAAATTTTGACTGAACTCCACATTTGTGGCCACCCATAAGGAGCGCTGTCGTAGCGTTGAGTTATCAGTTTCTCGGGTGTTTCATTTATGTTCATTTTCTCTATCTCGCTGAGAACAGCTGGAGTTACATCATCTGCAGTGCGACTTTTTGCTCGTACAAAGGAAATCTTTTGTTAAATTTCCCCAGCAGCTGTTTATGAGTTAGTACGGTCAGTTACGACAGATTTGTACAAACAGTGGTTTCGTCAACTTTGACAGCAAGGAAACTTGTATTCGACAGTTCATTCCTCTCCAGATTAAGGCATGATTTGTAAATTGATTCCAACAATTCATTTTGAATTGTTTTGGAGAGGTTTGAGAAAACCCGGTTTTCCGATTTGCTGCTTCAAGATGCCGTCAAGTTCTTCCGTCAAATCAACTAGACCTCGAAAAATTCCTAAGTTTTTGGAATTTTCTGTTTTGTCAATGGCTCCTTAAGGCCAGTTCGAATTTGCCGCGAAATTTAATGCAGCCTATCAGTTTACTCAACATATACTTTTTTTTTTTTTTTTGACATTTTCATTACTGGTCGTTACGTAAAGGCGGTAAACATTGCCTTTTCTAGAATGAAATTTTCACTCTGCAGCGGAGTGTGCGCTGATATGAAACTTCCTGGCAGATTAAAACTGTGTACCGGGCCGAGACTCGAACTCGGGACCTTTGCCTTTTGTGGGCAAGTGCTCTACCAACTGAGTTACCCAAGCACGACTCACGCCCCGTCCTCATAGCCAGAGCACTTGCCCGCGAAAGGCAAAGGTCCCGATTCGAGTCTCAGCCCGGCACACAGTTTTAATCTGCCAGGAAGTTTCACTGCCTTTTTTGCTGGAATTCTATTTTCCCCTTCGCTTGAGAATTTTTCAAGCCTGTGGCACCACCCACATTCCGGGCACTATGACTAATGTTTGTAACAAGACAGGTGAGACAGAAAAATGCGTTTTTCACTCCACAGCCACACAATTTGTAACGCCGGTAATGCATATCCTCCTATTTCCATCTATTGTACTATAATTTTTTTCCTTGTTTTGTTACCTCAAGATATGACATTTCTGTGTCTTTATATATGGTAATTGTTCTACTTCTTGTATATATATATATATATGTCGATGTATAATTGGTTGTTTTGTAAATATTATTTCTATTTTTACGCTGGGCCTTGCCTAGAGAAAACTATGCTATCGAACGAATACATCGATAGGTCGTGTGGGGAACCAGAGTGTTTAGGATCTTCGGTAGAGTGAACTCGGCCGCGTGGAGTGCGGGCAGAGCAGAGTCTGGCTGGAGTAGTGCAGTGGAGCAGGTGTGTTGTGTGACGCTCCCGCGAGTTGCCGCGCTTTCGGGGTTTGGCTGCATGTAATTGCGCTCGAATTGCTATGATAGTTTCTGACACGGTGTCGCGGACGGGAAGCATTAGCTGGCGCACATCAAGAGCCCGTTTCGCTGGTGACCGTGTCGAGAAGGCGCGCCAACATCCAGCTTCTGCAACAGCGACGGCCGACAATGAGTGACTGTCGTCACCTGCTCGACCGACGACTGCAAACCTTCAATCAACCAACAAGGGAGACTGGAAGCACGTAAAGTTTTAGAACTGTAAGGCAGACCTCAGCTTTTAAAATTGTTGCATCACAAAATTACAGCAACTTAGCATGAACCTTTGTTGCTCATTGTCCCAATTGCATTACCAAGCAAGGTCCCTTCCTTTTCCGGAATGAACCCGAGTGTCGCTGAAATTCAAACGCCAGCATTAAAGTAATATCATTCCATTTCATTGCTTTAATTTCAAAGTTCAGTTAAAGTATTCATAGCTGGCTACAATATTTAGATTACACAAGCACAAATTAAGAGTGCGAGTTTTGTTACCATATTTTAGCTTATCTTTGACTGCAGCTCAGCTTGGTACGTACTAAATTTTACTATTGTTAATTGTTCAGAATCATTTAATTCAAGTTCAAAGTTAATTCTCTTATTTCTAAATTGTGTAGATTCAAGTAGCTTTTGAAATGATTGTTGAGGTAGCCCAAGTATGTTACTGAATTTCGTAGTGCTTCAGAAACAAATCTCACTATTAACTTCAGTCACCAAATTAACTTTCAATTTTCCGGGTTTATTAATTCTTTTGCTAAATTAAGCCAGAGTGTAGCGAAATTTATTACTTCTGACAAACTTTCAGTTTTCACACAACATGTGTCAACCTTCAGTTGCCACGCTTTTAGTGCTAATTATATGTGCAATAACCTTTCTTTTTCAGTTATTAAAGTAGTTGTCCATAGGACTGGCGACCGTAATTTTCCCCAAATCTCAAATATCTAATTAACGCCAATTAATTGTTAATGTGACGACCGCACATTTACTTTCTTTACTAATTTTACCCTTTTCTCAAAATTAATTTCCACCAATTTCATTTGCATTTTTCCTTTCATTTAGATGTAACCCTTTCCTCCCTCTTTACCGACAGATTAACTTAGGTGACGATTGGTTTTCCCAAATTCCCATTAGGTACACGCAGTTTAATTTTTCACTGTCATTAAGGTCGATAAGTGAGGGGGAGGTTACAAATTGCTCAACTGCATTGTACATAAATTGTTTTGTTAATATTGCATGTATACCCTTGCCTGGATTTGCACTGTTTTCGTTCTTGATTGATTTTCAGGTCTGGTCTGGGCGCCCCAAAGTTCCTTCAGTTTCATCCTACTGACATGTTCCAAATTTTTACCTGATGAATTGCACTCTTATTTCATACTGTGCTGTTTTTTAACTCGTGGTATGCTGCAGTTATTCGGAAGATAGTACAGCTCACTTCGCTCATGCAAATACCCTCACAAAAAGAAACAGTGTCACAAAAATAATGCCTGTTGCCCAAGAACACTGTCGGCAAGTGAAAGAACACACTTCGCGCTCTTTGTTCTACTAATTATTCGTGAAACTCTCGCTAGGTGGCTATACTTATGTTACCATAGCCTTGTGCACTCCAGTGAGGGATTTCCAAACTTATTTTAATAGTGGCTAGAATAGCCAATGGAAGGACAGAAACAACTATCTAAAACGCTTTCGAAACAATATTATTAAATATCGATTAATGACGCATCAAAGCATAACACAGATTGGGATCCATAGCAAAATTTCAGTAATTATGTTCATTCTATTTTAGCATAAGCCAGTGGCGGATACAGAAAAACCTCAAGAAGGGGGCGCTAAAGAAATCTTAAGCTACCTTTACTTTTACCATAATGAAAAATAATCAGGTCACGTGCAAAGTTTATGAAAGTTTTATTTAAATTGGTTACACACATATACAAGACAATGCCATCTTATCATATAAAACAAGTTACAATCGTGGTTCTCTTCCTTAAATGACGAATTCTACGCGCCTATTCTTCCTGGCAAACTGGTTAATTACGTCATCAATAGGACAATCAATGTCAGGGTGAGTGTTCAACAGAGCTAAGCCATTAAGTCGATCCCTATGTGGTGCCAGACAGAAACGTATAGATACGACGACGCGGACACGGACGCGTGCAGAGTTTCTGACGTCAGAGTGTGGAATAGCACGTTGGGGAGTCTTCCCGAACGTGCAGACCAATATCTAGCATGTCAGATATTCTGAACACGCGCTTGAACATTGACCAATGAGACAGCAGAACGCCACCTACGTCACAAACACGTCATCTCCCTTCGGTGCAGTGTTTTGAGGCACCATTTTGCCTTTCAGTTGAACGTCGTATGTATATAAACCGTTTCTGGGCACCAGCACTCCGAGGAGCTCTCGAAAACAGCCATTAATTGTATGATTCATTGCAATGAAATTATGAGAAACGTCATATTCGTGGTAAAATAATTATTGAAATTTGTGTATTATGAGAGTGTGCCATTTGAGGGCAACGTCACGTTGAGGATCCATTAAAAACGCTTTGTTTTTGGTAAAATTTGTTATAATTAAAATTCAATTGGTAATTTAGCTACGAGTGAAGCTTTCAGGATATAGTAACGAGATAGGTATCCAGACAACTGAAGTGGGCACATTAGCACATTGAGTAGCGTCACAGACTCGTAATATAACATTGTGGGCTTGTTATTCGCGTCCCACTACATCTAAATAGTTTTTGTTCTAACCTTCGCGTTTTTTAAAGGTTCCGACACTTTTTTGTTAGTTTAAGTATGTATGGTAATATTCGATGTTATGTAAGTAAAAGTGCACACCTTTTGACGAGTGAGTTTGTTCCATTGGCGTAATGTACAGGACATCTTGCACTACGTGCAGTAAGATATTTCGCCCCTTTTTTTCTTTTAAGTTTTGTAATTCAACTGTTGAAGAGATTCTGCTGCTTAATATGGACAGTGATCAAGTAAGAATGATCTTAGGGTTTTACTAAAAAGCGAGAATGATGAAATAATTTTTATCTTATGTGGAGAACTATTGTAAATTTGTAACGTACAATTTAAGTCACATCGGTTCTCAGCGTTCAGCAGCATGTTGAAATCGGCATGCTCAACGTTGGCATTCGACAACACACTCCATGTGCTGATGGCTCTAAGCTGAATGCTTAGAGCCTACGGGCCGGCCGTAAGAGCTGTACGCACCAGAAGCCGCACCCCCAGACTTCGGCTAGATAGAGCTAAGAAGCACTTCAAGGGCAGCCTGGAGACTGGCTACTACCTATTCGAAGAACATCGCGTGATATCACACATGAACAGGAACTGAAACGTTGAGCAGCATTATTGAAATCTACGTGGGAAATATGCAAAATGCGCTCTGATGATGTAAATCTCTAACACGTTGTTCAGAAATTAATTTTAGATTAGATTTACTTTCATTCTAATTGATGTCTAGTGAGGAGGTCCTCTAGGATGTAGAACATGTCAGAAACACAATAATACATGACAAATATTTACAATGAAACAAATAAGCTAATGTACCTCCCATAGGTCCCAGTTTTTTAAATAAACACTATATGAAAGAATCATTTTACAAACACTAATGCACTGAATTTAAAATAAAAAAATTATTTATAAGGTAATAAACATGTTATAGAAATACTATGATACTTATTTACAATGAACACGTTACTGCACTGAAATGGTGGGGAAGTGAGATTGTACTTACACCCCCCCCCCCTCCCCCCCCCACACACACACACACAAATCAGTTGGTTCTACTGAGAAACTCATCAATGGAGTAGAAGGAGTTGGCCACCAATAAATCCTTTAGGCTTCTCTTAAACTGAATTTCATTGGTTGTTAAGCCTTTTATGGCTGCTGGCAAGGTATTGAAAAATGTGTGTTCCTGAATAATGCACACCGTTTTGTACAAGAGTAAGTGACTTTAAATCATTGTGAAGATTATTCTTATTTCTATTATTGATTCCATGAATTGAGCTGTTGGTTTGAAAAAGTGATATATTTTTAATGACAAATTTCATTAAGGAATAAGTATATTGGGAAGCAGTAGTTAGTATCCCTAATTCCCTAAACAGGTTTCTGCAGGATGTTCTTGAGTTCACACCACATATAACTCTTACTGCACGTTTTTGTGCCCTGAAAACTTTAGCTTGGCTTGATGAATTACCCCAAAAAATAATCCCATGTGACATTATGGAATGAAAGTAAGCATAGTATACCAGCTTTTTCATTTTTATATCCCCTATGTCCGACACAATTCGAATTGCAAATAGAGATTTATTAAGACAATTCAGCAGTTCAGTGGTGTGCTCCTCCCAGTTGAATTTATTATCAAGCTGTAATCCCAAGAATTTAACACTGTCTGCTTCTTCTATCTGCTTGTCATCATGTGACACCCATTACAAGTTCTGAACTGCATGTAGTGTGTTTTTTCAAAGTTTAGTGACAAAGAATTGGCTAGGAACCAGTGATTAATGTCCACAAATATTTTATTAGCCGATCTTTCTAAGAGTGCACTTGATTTGCTATTTATTGCAATGTTTGTCTCATCGGCAAACAAAATATATTTTGGGGCGACTCTGCATCAGAGTATTAAATTATGAGCCGCGCCTGGTCCAAAGCGTCGAGGAAAAAACCTGCACCTATTCTGTGTTGATTGAGGACTTTTGAAGTAAAGTCTAAGTATTCAAAACTTGCTGTTTGTGTAGATTTAGACTCTGTAAAGCTAAGGTGTTCAATACTAAGAGGTGAATATTTATGAAATTTATACCTCGTCATAAAAAGTTTGTGTATGTGTTTCGAAAAGGAACTTAACTGTGGCACAGTTCAGTCATTTGATATTACATCAGAAGGACATTGTTTTAGCAGCAGCGAAACTTTTGCTACTTTCAGAACGTTTGGAGAGGTACCAGTTTCTGAAGAGCAATTGAACACTTTTGTCAACAGTATTGCTGTGTGGTGAGCACATGCTTTTAATATGAAGTAAGGTACTTAATTATGGCCACTTGACTTTTTGTTGCTTAATAGTTTGACTCTACTTATAACTTCATAAAGTTTCGTTTCATAAACATACATAGAGCCATCTTACATCAGTGACTTACTGGAGGAACGTGAGACTGCAGTACATTTTACTTGAGTACAATCTTCAACTAGTGAACTGAAATAGTCATTGAAGTTTTTCACAACTGGTTTTGGGTTTAGTGCTAACAATACATTTGCAGTGAGCTGCAAGTTTTTTCTTTATAACTCTCCTCATGGATGTCATTTTGTTCAATGAATTTGTTATTGGATTGTCATCCAGCAGCTCTGTAGCCCGTCTGTCTACTCTACCTTAGATTCCTTTGTAAGCATTAGAATAATATCCAAATTCATGAGTTACTCTTTATTTCTTATAGGAATATTGCAGAAACCTGTTTCTCTCGTAGGAAATTTTTATGCTTTTAGTTACCCATTGCTTCTCATTCTTAGGTTTTAATGTTTTTGCTTCATCAAAGAGTGCTACAGTAAAATAGTAAAGAAAGATGTTCTGAAAACTTATGGACATGCTATCAATGGTGTTATGAATGAAAATGCTATCCCAGTTTTCCTTTGTTAGAAAGAAATTGAAAAGTCTAATGTCTTCAGAGAGTTTTCTTTTTAAACTCCATTTTTGCAACTGTTACTACTAGCTTTCTTGTCTATACATAATAGCCATATCTCATGATCACTATAACCCATGCTCAGTATCCTGCTTGTTAATTTGTAGCTTAAGTGTGTAATGAATATTTGATTAACCAAGGACAAAGATCATGTAAGCAATGTATCTTTGATTAAATTATGGTGATTCATCTATATGTATTTGGATATGCTAACTTGTAAGCTGTACCACTGTACTCATAACAAAAGGAAACCTAAGCTGATCCAGTTGCAAGTTTATAGTATGACAATGCTGTGACAGTATGCTTAATTTTATAACAGATTGTTGAATTTTTCACTTGATGACTGTTCGGAGTGCATGAGAGACAAGTAATGTTATGGTTTCAAGTATAATTTCTTTTTAACTATTTCATACATATGTTGTTGTTGTTGTGGTCTTCAGTCCTGAGACTGGTTTGATGCAGCTCTCCATGCTACTTTATCCTGTGCAAGCTTCTTCATCTCCCAGTACCTACTGCAGCCTACATCCTTCTGAATCTGCTTAGTGTATTCATCTCTTGGTCTCCCTCTACGATTTTTACCCTCCACGTTGCCCTCCAGTACTAAATTGGTGATCTCTTGATGCCTCAGAACATGTCCTACCATCCGATCCCTTCTTCTAGTAAAGTTGTCCCACAAACTCCTCTTCTCCCCAATTCTATTCAATACCTCCTCATGAGTTATGTGATCTACCCACCTAATCTTCAGCATTCTTCTGCAGCACCACATTTCGAAAGCTTCTATTCTCTTCTTGTCTAAACTATTTATCGTCCATGTTTCACTTCCATACATGGCTACACTCCATACAAATACTTTCAGAAACAACTTCCTGACACTTAAATCAATACTCGATGTTAACAAATTTCTCTTCTTCATACATATACTGAAACTAAAATACAACTATTTATGTGAGGCTTGGTGCAGTGTTAATCTATCAGTATCTGTTACATACAATGGTGCACTGTAACTATTTTGTTATATAATGTATCTTGTAGGTTTTTGGGCATATGTAGGTGACTTGGAGATGGTCATTTGACAATCTAGTTGTCTGTAAGTAAATATTCATTACAATAGCTTTTGGTGGTTCCTTAAAGTCATTCTTTAAACAGCATGAAGTTGTAAAGAACATTAGTATGTGTATAACAGTTATTAGAATATGCTATATACTGGACTGAAGATGCCTCCTTTGGCTACAAAGCAACTATTTAACCCCTACCCTATTAATCAACTTCTACTTCCACTGTTTTTACTTCTGTTGTGATGACTAATATAACTACACTTCTCTTCTGATTAGTTCTGTTGTTACGACCACCGTTTCAATTTGCAACTAATCTGTTTAAACGATTCAAAATCATTTGCTGCCACTGGAGCCATTCTGAAACTATCCCAAAAGACAGCCGTTGTTAACTAGATTCCTTGGGCTTAGAAAGGCATTTCAGCAGCATTTACACTTCAGCAATCAGTTTTTTGAGTCTCTGCACTATCATAGAAACAAAATTTTTAAAAACATTCAGACTGCCATATTTTAAAAAAGGTACCCTCATTAATGTAATTAACAGTCTTGTAGTCCATTTCCATTATAAATTTCGTTCTTTAGTTGCCTTCATCAAGCAAAGAGGCACAGTATTTACCACACTGAATACTTATTTGGAAGGATGGTGGTTAAAATGCCCCATCCAGCCATCAAGATTTAGCTTTCCCATTGTTTCCATGAACAACACAAAGTAAATCTCAAAATGGTACTATTGAAAAGAATGAGCTTAATTTCTAAGCCCATCCTCCTTCCGATCCAAGCTTGTACTCTGTCTCTAATGACCTCATTGTCAATGGGAGTTTAAACCTCAATCTTTTGTCCTTTCTCAATTTGCTTCTGTCTTCCTGCACAGAATGTAGATTGATGGGGATGGTAACATACAATCGTGTTGTTGAATCTGGTGCAAGTCCTACCTGCCCATCTTAGATAAAGTCCCAAGGTGAATTGGTCCTTAGTTCTGCTTTGGAAAATAGTTTCCTCAATTGGTGCAGACTATGATATGCTGTTATCTCTGTGTAAAAGTCGCAGTCCTACAATGTATGCTCTAGAGTGCCCACATTGTCACGTGGCCAGGTGTCACTTCACTGTCTACTGACTGTATGCAGATGCACATCATATTGGTTAGACAAGTTGGGTTATATATTAGTTTACCTGGCATATTAAGGAATCCCACTGTTACTTTCTCTCTGAAATCAGAAATGAATTAAAATGTACTTGTGGCTATGTTGGATGTCTAACATTCATTTTTCACAGTTTCTAAATGGCGTCACTTTAAATGCCCAGAAGATATATTAATATAAACTGGTAGTGTACTAACACTACATTTATAAGAAGTCAAAATTATCTATTTGTGACGTTAATAATTCTGTGCATCACTTTAGTCTTTTCTGCATACTTCCTCTATATGATTTGTGGAGTTACAACATTCATCTAGGAATAAACCTAGGTATCTCATTATTATGTTTCTTTTACTCAATATGTTGTTTAATTGGATTGTAGGATTTTTGTAGGTTGCCTTTCAGTAGAAATTATGTAGTCATTTGAAATGCTAGCGATAGTATAATACTTTGATACCATATTTTAAGCTTATATAGCACAGAATTACACTTAGCTTATAAAATTCTTCTCAAGTTGCCATTACAATGAACAGTACCTCATATGAAAATGCATCTACTTCATTTATGCTGCCAGTGTCATGTAACTTCTTTGTGGTGCACTCCAGTGTTATGTCTCAGAGCTGTAAACCACTTACAACTCTTGGAGACAGCCCTTATAGGTAAATTTCATTATACACTGTCTGTCACACAATAATGATGCTTCTGTACCAAGCCAATAGCTCCATCAGATCAACAAAAACAGAAATCAATCAGCACCCACAATATAAGTCATCATTTCTAGAGTGTAAGTTCTCTGAGCATCCATCTTGAGGAAGCCTGAACTATTTATCATTCCTTTTGTTCACTTGATCCTCCTACATCCACACTGGTGTGACCTCATGATGTGCCATGTTCCATGGTCTTCCAAATATTCTGCATAAAAGCTTCTGAAATATGACAACAAGAACGTTAAAGAGGCAAATGGAGCTGTAAGATTTGGTGTCATGAGATCCATGCCCTTTTACTGATACTCACTGACTCAGTGTGCTTTTAAGCAGTAGGCCCAGTCCTTGCAGAAGGTACTCATCTGCAGTTCATGCAGGTTTGATCAGTTAAGGCATGTGTTACTTTGACACAAATCACATCCAAGCTTGGAGATTTTTTTTTTTTTTTTTTTTTTTTTTTTTTTGTAGAATTATTTGTCAAATTTCTTCATGTGTGAAATAATATACAAACTTATTACTTCTACGATTGTCCCAGAACCTCAGTGATCTGTCTTATCTCCTGTGTTGTCATGAAACAGTGATTTGGAAAGTTTACAAAACACCAAGCATGGTGGCACACTACTCATATCTAGAAGGATTTGTGTTCAAATCTGCACCTTGGCGCCCAAGTTGAAGTTTTCCATCATATACGTAAATCACTAAGGTGCACAGTAATAATTGGCAGCATTCAACCATTTTTCTATCCTACATGCAACTCAACGACATGTTTCGACAGACAGTTTTCTCATCATCAGGTTGTAAAACTTTCTCACGAGATTAAAACTGTAAAAAGTCTGCAATGTAATTCATAAAATGAAATGGAATAAAAACACACTTGACTGTGAGTCCTCATCTGAAATGGAAATTGTCGACTTCTGTCATTGGCCATCCCATCTCACAGTGCACATCACCCCAAGCTGCAGACTGCTGATATGCTGTAGGCTCAAAGAGTGTCAAATTGACACCTTTGCTGATGTTTAGGGGTTGTTGTGAAATGACATGTCTGTGATATTATTGTCTAACCACAGTTATTAGCTCAACCATAATGCTATTCTATTGGCCACCTACTTTTCCCTCATTTCCAAAGTTTACAATTGATAGTCTATAACTATTTTGTATAAGAGGTATCGCAAATTTATAATTATGCATCTCCCTCAAAATAATTCTAAAACGCCATAAGAGATCTCGTTGTGTTATATTAGACTTGGAAATTCAAAATACTGCCCCATGTTTCTTTCCATGAATGGCAATCTCCAATTCATTCAGCAAGCCAAGTTTTCTCCCTTCCTTTTCTGTGTGCAAGCTTTCTAAGTCTTCCCCTATTAGTCTAAGCTAAGTGGATGGCCTGTTTCATCTACATATTTCGCAACAACTGATTTGTCACGATCATGTAATTTGAATGCATCTTCATGTCCTTTGTATCTGATAGAAAATGTTCTTCCTGTCTGTCCCATATACTTCTGCATCATAGGATGCGGACAGGATTTTATACACTCCTCATCTTTCAGACTTAGTTTTTTTTTTACCAACATCAAGCTACAGGTTATACCTCACTAGATTATTTGTCTCAAACACTGTAGTCAAAAAATGTTCACGACCTTTTGAGAGATTTTTCCATAGTACATTGGAGTGACCACTTTTATTTTTTCTTCATTGTGTTTATTCTGTCTAACTGATTACTTTTGTGCTCAGTGATGCGCATAGAAAAATTTAGTTTACTGTGGAGGAAGAAACTAACAACAATTTGCAATTCTTTGATTTGAAAATTACAAGGAATGGCAATAAGCACACATTTAGAGTTTACAGCAAACTGACAGAAACTGTTTCTGCAATTTCCAATGATTCATGGCATCCACAGGCTAATAAAGAAACTGTTTTCTTTAGTTTACTGCATAGGGTGCTCCATGTTCCCATGAATAAAGAGATCGAACTAAACACCCTTAAGAAGGTAGTGGTCAACAGTGGTTAAAAAGTAAATATCATTAATAAATTACCGCCATGTGCATGAATGGTGGGAGTACCCACATACGACAATCAGCTAGGTCTAATAATAAATGTTATCCATCTGACCAGGTGATGTATTTCCATTGTTCCATGGTCCAATCGTCATGAACCTGTGCCTACTGTAATACTAATTGATGCTGTCATTGGATCAACAGGTGAACAAGCAGGGGTCATCTACTGTGGAGCCCTATTTTCAACTATGTGCTCTCCGTGGTGTGCTCTGAAACACCTGTGCCTACTTTCTCATTAATTAATTAAACTTCACAACACTTAAAGAAATTGACTAATAACAAGTTACTGCCAATTTAAGCAAATATTAGGAGGCTGACTACTTAGCTTTTATAATGTAAATCTCCATCACATTACAAAAACTGTACATTGGGTGCTTAATCGACTTCCAAATAGTCCTGAGAACACAAAATGTGAGGCTCTCATGTTTTAAATAAATGTCAGCTCCAGAAAATCTTCGTTTTGACAGGCATTTATTTTCACAAACAACTTGGTTACACAGATCTTCCATCACAGAAAAACAACACAATCAGAACTTTTTCTTTTTTGGTTTAACAAGCAACACTGCTTGTATACTTTCATGACAATACATGCTCTGTATACAAAATAGATTTACCGAATTACAGTTAGAAGCTCTGATTACAAAATATTTTGTCAATAGAGGTCTGAAGTAAACAAATGTAAGTTTATAATGAATACAGTTTCAGGTATTGTTTTAAAAGATTGTGAGTGATGAAATACGATTAAAAATATATGACACAAAATTACAGAGTTCTTATTAATCGCTGAATAACTTTTTGGCTAAAATAAATAGGAAAACTCTGTAGGCTGTGGTATAAGATTACAAGCTTCACATCTCATACAAAAACTTTGTTTTGTCAGCATCTCAAAAAGGTCATTTATTTATATCAGAAATTTCTAGAAGGTGTAGTTACAAAAATTAATTACAGGCATCTTTAATAACATAATTCCCTATGGTCCTCCGTGAGTTAAATTACATCTGATGTCATGAAACATTTCAAATTGTTAATTTTGCTTTACATGAAATAATCAAATGTTGGTGCTTAATTTGCTAATTATTTACAAGCTGGAATTTGTGCTAACATTATCACGACATCTTTACTTATTATTTTCAAAAGTTACAAAATTAGTTTTCCCATAACTGTTAACAAATTGCCGATTCCGGAATAATGCATTACTGGTAATTACAGATTCTGGCTAATTACTTGTACCTCGTTGGCCGGTAAGCTAACTGGTGATACTACGTTGTGTGCACAATGTATGCATTAGCATCTGATCATAAATTATGAAGCAAAATACGTTTCGTTACATACTGTGGTCGGTGTAATGTGGATCGGGTGGCGTTCCAAAAAGCTATTGTGGGCGGCATCGAACGGTTCACGAAGTGTCCTCACAAAGTCCTATTACAACCAGTATTGTAGTCTGTCCTCAGATCTGCCACAGTTGCCACCTATGCTATTTTACAGACCCCTTGATTTCTGAACGAATCATAAGTTAATTTTTGAATGCGTGCATAGTGTACGTGATATCTCTGTCAGGGGAATCCCTGTCGCATCAAGAAATTAAAAACTTTTCCGCGGATAAAAGTGGACGGGGCTAAATGAGCTGAGCCGAATAAACCAGAAGGGTGAATACCAATCACTGTTTATGTGGTTTACTGGGTGTGTGAATGATAAGCGTTGATATAATTATTAGCGAAATCCATAGATTCAGACTACCAGAGCGGACATAAACGACTGACAGGAATAACAGCTAAGAAAGATTGCAAAAAAATGGGTCCAATGGCTCTGAGCACTATGGGACTTAACTGCTGAGGTCATCAGTCCCCTGGAACTCAGAACTACTTAAACCTAACTAACCTAAGGACATCACACACATCCATGCCCGAGGCAGGATTCGAACCTGCGACCGTAGCGGTCGCGTGGTTCCAGACTGAAGCGCCCAGAACCGCTCGACCACACTGGCCGGCCAAAGATTGCGTATTATCTTCTCAGTGTATCCAAGAAAATGAAATTTTGACAGAAAGATTTTGCCAATCCGCAACGCTACTAAGAGGCAGTTGTAGTCACCGGTTACTAGCTGCTTAATTTCTATTCTCGGGATAACGCGGAAAAGGCGTTGTGCGAACAAGTAATAACGCCCGACCGGAGAATAAATGCGGGATGAACCATTGGTTCTGCCAGGCTTAGTGAAGTCAACCAGAGAATAAGTTTTGAAAATGGCAGGAATAGTTAAAGAATTAGTCATTGTTTGTTAGAACGAGGAAGGATGAGAAACAGGGACATCACACAAATTATATGGAAGAATATGACAATTCCAAATTTATATAAAAATTTCATACTGACTGCTGCTACTACTTTTCGATATCATGCTTAAGTAACGAGCATATGGCTGAGATGTGAAACTATTTCCCAACATAAAACTTTTTGCTCGCAGTAGGCCTAATGGTCATTTAATAAGGGTACTTGGTGAATTATATTCTGTGGTGTTATTTATGTAAATGATAGATAGAAAAAAATGTCCATTTGTGCCAGAACAGGCTCATTTATTTGGCATGTGTTACAATTGCTGCCATATTAGAAAGGCCTGTTTCATTTTATCTAGCAGACAGTGACAAAATAGACGTAAACATATCGTATAAACAGCTTTTTCAGTACTAGACAACAACATTGTCGCTTTTCATGTAACAAAACGTTTGACGAACTTTGATGAGGTAGCAGGTTCTGTCGCAGAAGGGAAAGCAAGACTGTAGCAAGATTAGAGAGAAAAAAATGCTGGGACGTGAGGATTGAAGAAATGTGTACTGTCGTGCTTGTCTCTTGTCTTTACTGGTCTTATGTTTCCTGTATTAAATTTTATGTCACACGAAAGAGAAAGTTATTAGCTAATAGGCAATAAAGAGTGCAAATTTTCTGTAGAGTTCTTATTCTCCCGGTCACAAGTAGTCCCACCCAGAACTAATTCTGAGTTGTTTTTAAGAGGCATAGGATGTCAAATCGGCCGACTAGGAGCAGAAGAGACACCACAGGACATTTTAATTTCCAGTGACCTGAATATATGTTTGGTGGCTTCCATTACAAAATATACGCGTCTGAATTCCACAGACTGACGTGCGATAGAAGAATGCTGTGTGAAGAGGCTTGGCACCGCACTTTGGCGCACTTAAGACCAAATAACATGACTTACATTTTCTGGAACATATTTGTTTTATATATCAAATTCTTCAGAAAGAAGGGCGCTACAAAACGAATATATTTTTGGAAAACTCGATTTTTTTAAAAATTTTCGACATCCTGTCTGAAGAGCTCAAGTGAGGGGGAGCGCCACTAAAGTTTTTGCCCCGGTTGGTAAATATCGTAGAACTGCGTCTATCCTACACATCTTAGGGTAGTAAGGTCTAAAAGATCTGTTGTGCATAAAGAGTACTCTGAAATCTGAGGTTTGCTCCGTGAGTTCCGCATACTCGCTCAATCGTTGTGAAAGACTAGACAAGGCACCAGCCAAAATATCCTGCCTACCCGATTTAAAAATCGAATTCTTGTAAGAACATGCACCATCTGGCTAACCGTCTGTGTAGTAATTTGCATGTTAATAGGAATGAAAGCGCTCGAATATGGCAAAATACTTTAGTGTGATTTCCCCATAAAAATAATGAAATTTTCGAAAAGCTCACATTATTGCCAATGCCTTGATTTCTGTAACTGAATAAGCTCGGTCACTTTCTGTAAATATACGACTTGCAAAACTGATGATGTTTATGTTTTGACGTCACTGTTTTGTTGTGATTTGAAACAATATTGCTCCCAATCCTTGTGACAAGGCATCAATACTATGACATAATTCTTTCATCATGTCCGGTTATGCTAAAATGTCTGAGTTTCTTAAAGCCTGTTTAATTGCCTCCAAATATTCTTGGTACTTGTGTGTCCACAACCAAGTGTGGTTTTTCCTCAATAAATTCAAAAGAGCATCACTATTTATAGCTGATTGGGCAAGAATTTTCGAAAAAAATGATGCTAACCGTGGAAATGCCTTTAGTTGTGTCTTTGTACTCCAGGAAAATGTTTAATTGCGTCTAACACCCGTAGGTGAGATGTGCCTAAAATTTTTCTCTCTTTTCGCGCGAATTAGCAGTAACTTCATAGTCAGAGAACCATTCTAAGACGTTCTTAAGTGTTTGCATATGAGCTTCTCGCGTGTATGTGGCAAAAAGGAGGTCATCTACATATACGGTGCTCTATCAAATGCCGTAATAATTAAGCCGGCACTCACGTAAGGCCAGACAACAGAACACAAAACTGGAAGCTTCTGCCGTTGCGCACAAAGGCAATATACTGGCAACTTTCAGGATGGAGTAAAATTTGCCATTACAGGGCTCTGAGGTCAGCCGAGGTCAAATACTCAACTCCGTGTAATTTCCTGACAATTTCCTTTTCCGTCCATAGAATCGTGTATGACATGCAACAGAAAGTTTCATGTGGATATGCCTTCGTTTGGTAAAACTACCCCTTTATTACACAGCGTTTTTCTTCAAAACCGTGTGAGAATTGTTTCAATATGGTATGTACATCATGCATCTGTTCTTGTGTAAGTGTGGTTGACTTCTCAACTTCTTGTTGTATATTACATGGGGTGGTACCACGCCCGGTTAGCCGAGTGGTCTAACTAACTGCTTTCCGGGCGGGAAGGCGTGCTGGTCCTCGGCACAAACCCGCCCGGCGGATTAGTGTTAAGGTCCGGTGTGCCGGCCAGTCGATTGATGGTTTCTAAGGCGGTTTTCCATCTGCCTCGGCGAATGCAGGCTGGTTCCCTTTATTCCGCCTCAGTTGCACTATGTCGGCAACTGCTGCACAAACACGTTCTCCACGTAGGCGTACACGATAATTACTATACCACGCAAACATTGGGGTTACACTCGACTGGTGTGTGAGACGTTCCCAGCGAGGGGGGGGGGGGGGGGGGGCACTGGAGGCCAAACCGCACAATAATCCTAGGCTCGGTGTAGGGCGGCGGTGGGGTGAGTGGACTGCTGTAGCCTGTTGTGGGGTTGTGAACCACAGAGGGCTAAGGCGGTGACGAAGCCTCTCCATCGTTTCTAGGTCCCCAGTTCCATACAATACAATACAATACAATACAATGGGGCGGTTACTTTCTCCAAATTTACGTCATTAAATGTTTCGTGTACAGGATACAGCAACTGAATATTAACGTCGTTTGTAAATTACCGTGAACATTTTTCTTTATTTTCAACAAATCAGCTGAAATAGGTTTCCCGTCAACATACAAATGACACTTAGCTTTGCCTAGATCAGTCTTCAATTGATACTTCCTGAATAATTCCATGCCAAAGAAACAGTTTACTACTAATTTTTGACTATTAAAAATGTGCATGTAAATATGTTTCATTTATCTTAATAGAGAAACAAGATTGCAGCCTGACAATATTTTATTTACTACCCAGTGCAGTTATAATGTGACAATTTTGTACTGGTAAAGTAGGCAAACTGAGTTTTTTCTGCAGCTCGTCAGATACACTTCGCGAAATTAAATTCGCCGCTGCGCACAACCTGTGTCTGTGTTGCCAATTTTGGCATTTATAACAAACAGCTCCCCCCCACCCCCCCATGAACCATGGACCTTGCCGTTGGTGGGGAGGCTTGCGTGCCTCAACGATACAGATAGCCGAACCGTAGGTACAACCACAATGGAGGGGCATCTGTTGAGAGGTCAGACAAACGTGTGGTTCCTGAAGAGGGGCAGCAGCCTTTCCAGTAGCTGCAGGGGCAACAGTCTGGGGATGATTGACTGATCTGGCCTTGTAACACTAACCAAAATGGCCTTGCAGTTCTGGTACTGCGAACGGCTGAAAGCAAGGGGAAACTGCAGCCGTAATTTTTCCCGAGGGCATGCAGCTTTACTGTATGATTAAATGATGATGGCGTCCTCTTGGGTAAAATATTCCGGAGGTAAAATAGTCCCCCATTCGGATCTCCGGGCGGGGACTACTCAAGAGGACGTCGTTATCAGGAGAAAGAAAACTGACGTTCTACGGATCGGAGCGTGGAATATCAGATCCCTTAATCGGGCAGGTAGGTTAGAAAATTTAAAAAGGGAAATGGATAGGTTAAAGATAGATATAGTGGGAATTAGTGAAGTTCGGTGGCAGGAGGAACAAGACTTTTGGTCAGGTGAATACAGGGTTATAAATACAAAATTAATAATGAATAAGAAAATAGGAGTACGGGTAAGCTACTACAAACAGCATAGTGAACGCATTATTAGGGCCGAGATAGACACGAAGCCCACGCCTACTACAATAGTACAAGTTTATATGCCAACTAGCTCTGCAGATGACGAAGAAATTGATGAAATGTATGACGAGATAAAAGAAATTATTCATGTCGTGAAGGGAGACGAAAATTTAATAGTCATGGGTGACTGGAATTCGAGAGTAGGAAAAGGGAGAGAAGGAAACATAGTAGGTGAATATGGATTGGGGCTAAGAAATGAAAGAGGAAACCGCCTGGTAGAATTTTGCGCAGAGCATAATTTAATCATAGCTAACACTTGGTTCAAGAATCATGAAAAAGGTTGTACACATGGAAGAACCCTGGAGATACTAAAAGGTATCAGATAGATTATATAATGGTAAACAGAGATTTAGGAACCAGGTTTTAAATTGTAAGACATTTCCAGGGGCTGATGTGGACTCTGACCACAATCTATTGGTTATGAACTGTAGACTAAAACTGAAGAAGCTGCAAAAAGGTGGGAATTTAAGGAGATGGGACCTGGATAAACTGACTAAACTAGAGGTTGTACAGAGTTTCAGGGAGAGCATAAGGGAACAATTGACAGGAATGGGGGAGAGAAATACAGTAGAAGAAGAATGGGTAGCTTTGAGGAATGAAATAGTGAAGGCAGCAGAGGATCAAATAGGTAAAAAGACGAAGGCTAGTAGAAACCCTTGGGTAACAGAAGAAATATTGAATTTAATTGATGAAAGGAGAAAATATAAAAATGCAGTAAATGAATCAGCCAGAAAGGAATACAAACGTCTCAAAAATGAGATCGACAGGAAGTGCAAAATGGCTAAGCAGGGATGGCTAGAGGACAAATGTAAGGATGTAGAGGCTTATCTCACTAGAGGTAAGATAGATACTACCTAAAGGAAAATTAAAGAGACCTTTGGAGAAAGGAGAACCACTTGCATGAATATCAAGAGCTTTGATGGGAACCCAGTTCTAAGCAAGGAAGGGAAAGCAGAAAGGTGGAAGGAGTATATAGAGGGTCTATACAAGGGCGATGTACTTGAGGACAATATTATGGAAATGGAAGAGGAGGTAGATGAAGATGAAATGGGAGTTTGATAGAGCACTGAAAGACCTGAGTCGAAACAAGGCCCCCGGAGTAGACAACATTCCATTAGAACTACTGACAGCCTTGGGAGAGCCAGTGTAACCTCCCCGCAAAATGTAAAAAGACTATATTTGAATGTTAATCGAAATAGAGCCAAATGTTGTTGAGCTCCCACAAAACATCGTTAAATTGAAATAAAAGCGACTGTACCTTCGCTACAAAAATATTGAAAAATAATGGCCCAATGTAAACTCGACACAAAAATTGAGAAATGAACATTAATCATTAAACCCTCAATAATAGGGCAGCATCGCTGACCTTAGGCCCTGTGCAATAATTAATCTGTTAAATTGATTCTGGGAGGAAAAGCATAGGAAATATTGTTTCAATTGGAATGATTCTTTTCTTAAAAAAGATTGCTTTGAAAACAAAATTATTATTGGGGCAATTCTTGAAAAAATTAATTACAATTAACATATGTTACATTATCAGATGTGCGCAATGCTGCTTCATTACCTTATTTAACAATATACCTCGTCCCGAACCTTGACCAGAGACCCATGTCGACGCCCGCCGACTCCTCACACACAACTACTTCTGACTGAGTACAACCACGGCCGCCCGTATTAGAGGCCGGAGGACTGAAACGTGGCAACGTTACGTTAAGGCCTACCGCATGGCTGTGGCTATGAGGTAGCGAACGGAAGCAGTTGTCCACGTACTTTCGCGGTGTCTGTTTTATCCGACATTACAGTGTAATTATGCTATACTGGACTCTGCAAAAATTATAGCAGGTATTTGTGACTACAGTAGAAGATATAACACAATGTAAGTATACAATTCTGTGAAGTTTGTAGTGTTTTTACATGTATATGTGCAAGTGTGCTACGTGAACGACTTTCGTCTACACAATTGCAACAAAAGTTCTACTATATTCTAGACACAATTCGAAAACAAAGTTTTGAATTCATAAGGTTAGTATCAGAATCTTCTCCTAAGTGATTTGCCGGCTGAAGTGGCCGTGCGGTTAAAGGCGCTGCAGTCTGGAACCGCAAGACCGCTACGGTCGCAGGTTCGAATCCTGCCTCGGGCATGGATGTTTGTGATGTCCTTAGGTTAGTTAGGTTTAACTAGTTCTAAGTTCTAGGGGACTAATGACCTCTGCAGTTGAGTCCCATAGTGCTCAGAGCCATTTTACTAAGTGATTTGTGTTAATATTATGAATATTTCTACACATTTGATTCTATTGTAGACTTGTTTCGTGATATCCAAGCAGTAAAAAAAACCAGTCCACTCAAATTCTCATTTGCTATTTTTACATAATAGTATTTTGATTTAAGATGTTAGCAATTAATGCATCATTCTATTTGCAGATGCCAGAAAAATGTTGTGTTCCTGGTTGCAACAGCAACTACAAATCCAGCAGTGAAGAGGGTTACATCTCAGTGTTCAGATTCCCTACTGAAGAGGAAAACAGAAAACGATGGACAAGAAATATCCCCAGAAAGGACTCGCCTCCATCAAATGGAAGTGTTGTTTGCATTAAACATTTTGAAGAAAGTGACGTACCAAGAGTGGAGGTTTGCAAGGATTCTGATGGGAACTGTCACGAGTTTCCTCGTGAAAGGCCAGCTTTTACCAGAAGCTGTGCCAAAAATATTCCCTGGGTTACCATCGTATTTAATTAAGGTGCAGCCTCCAAGAAGGTGTTTGTCATGTTTGTCATTTATATAGGAAGGAATATCATAATACATTCCAAATAACAGACTGAAATAATTGCAAGTCTGTAAATAATGTTAGTAGGCAACTCACAAAATTGTTTGCTGAACTTGTGTATCCAAATCTCGGGTAAGAAACGTCATAATATGAAGAACATGTGAGTTATTGAAAAGTTCATCGTTGCAAGGAAACGAGAATAAAATGCGTAATTCAGACGTAAAGTCGGCGTAATACTGCGAGAAATTAGCGTTTCTAGGTTACTGTCTTATTTATAGGGACCAAATCTACAAAAAAGTGATTGCGTATTTATATCTGACTCGTCTTCTCCATTCGACGAAATCTAAACTTTAGTCTCGGCCTAGCTGGTCACACTAGCCGGCCTACTGACGTCACAGGCTACGTCGTTGTCAGCTTGACGACTCCGGCCTCTAATACAGGCGGCCGTGGTACAACTCGCAACTGAACTCTCGCGCGGTCAAGCGCAGACTAGCAACGATAAACAACTCTCTGGTCAGAGATTCTGTCATGCCTCGCCATCGCTGGTACTGAATACATACGCGTTTCATAACCCTCCACTGGCGAGGGGGGGCGGGGGGGCAAAAATTTGGCAGCGATGGTGAGTCATTTGGACTTGCCATGAGCAACAAATTTTTTCTTGACTAATTAACTTTACAATCACAGAATATACAGATGTAGAACATGAAGTAAATGTGATGCACATGCACCGAGTACAAAACATATTAGACAATAACAAAATGTGAGTACAAAAAATATTAACAAATGACATAAGTGCACACGCACTGATAAACTCTTTAGCATTTTCACAACAAATAAACATAATGGCAAAAAAATCATGTTGACAAGTGACATAAGTGCACATGCACTGTAGCTCAGAATATATCAGCAAATCACAAAATGTATATACAATAAGTAGAAATCATGTTAGAAAAATGATAAAAGTGCACACGCACTGTAGTTCAGAATATATCGAAAAAATGTGTAGGCCATGAATACAAATGATGTTAACAAAAAAATGATTTTCACTGTGTTACAAGAATTAGGATAGGAAAGGGAAGGATTGCATCATGGTTGTAGCACTTTAGGTTGCACGCAGCTGCACTGAAAGTCCATATCTTTCTACTGAAGCACAACACCAAGTGAGACAATCTGAAGTTCTTTTCCCAGAAGTATTTATCAGCGTAGCCACGACACTGAAATGTCGTAGTAATATTCCATATTATCATTTTAGCAGTACATTAGGTACACCAAACAGTGGGACCACAATAACATCTCCATCGCTCAAGGTGGTGGACAGCGTCGTGTCAACACCACGTTCTTGTAAGGTACACCAACGTAGAATTAGTGCAAAAACCAAATAGTGCTCCATGATCAAGAGGATATACAGGACAAATGGATATTGCAGTAATTCAGGGTAGTTAGGTCAGAAGGTGAAGGACATTAAGTCACATACTAGTCTTCATTGGGAATTACATTAGTAGTTTGCGGCATTCATAGCCCAGTCATTGAACATTTCTGTACCATGTATGTAGTATTACAGAAAAATGTTCATTAATTGTTTTATAGAGAACATTGGCACTCATTCTCTAACTACAAATCATCAGTAGTCATTCGTTTTACAGAGAACATTGAAATTCATTGCCTAATTACAAATCATAGAAGTCATTCGTTTTACAGAGAACATTGAAATTCGTTGCCTAATTACAAATCATAGAAGTCATTCGTTTTACAGAGAACATTGAAGTTCATTGCCTAATTACAAATCATCAGAAGTCATTACTTAAAACAGGACGTAGTCAATAACATAGTATTACAGAATAATGTTGATAATTAATCATTGGTCATCCCAATACGGTAATCAGTAGCATTCATTCCCAGTTACAAAGCATTATTAATTAATCAGTAGCATTCATTTCCCAGTTACAAAGCATTATTAATTAATCATTGGTCATCCCAATACAGTAATCAGTAACATTCATTTCCCAGTTACAAGGCATTATTAAATTAATCATTGGTCATCCCAATACAGTAATTAGTAGCATTCATTTCCCAGTTACAAAGCATTATTAATTAATCATTGGTCATCTCAATACAGTAATTAGTAGCATTCATTTCAAGTGACATACTATTCAGAGCTAATCAGTATTACTCAGAACTCTCTTAAAGTGGTATCATTATTTGGGACTGGTAATACATTTTTTTGTTAGCAATGCATTGCTTTGGGTAATTATAGGGGAAAGGAAGAAGAAAAAAAAATTTGCTTCTGGGTTGTTCCTGTAAATGAAAATGTGTAACGTCATTCGTCATGAGTCAGCTGTAGCAAGGTTATGAAACAAATAGAGTATATGTAATCACATTCATAAATGACATAGATTTAACGAACAACTGCTTATAGCACATTAATTTAATAAATAATTTCTCCTGCAGAAATATAAAAAAAATGGATTATTAAGCTGAAAGAAGAAACGCATTTTATGCTGAAAAGTAGTGAACTTCGAATTAACAGGTAGTGAAATGTGTATAAAGATGTGTTCCATAGCTGTCCTTTCCAAAACCTTCAGTCATTATACTATGCAATATAACACCTGCTGTCAAAGCGAACTGCAACAAACACTTAAATAACTACATAGCATAAATACATAACTTCCACAATATCTTCATCTGTAAAGAAAAACTTCATTATCCATCACTTCATTATCTATATTATCATAACTCCATTATTATCATCACCTGTAAAGAAAAACTTCATTATCCGTAGTAGCATATTCTTCATCATTATTCATCAGCATTCATTCTCATCTGCAAAGAATTACTTCATTACTCATTATACAACTATTCCTTATTTCTATCATATTTCATCACTAAAACTAAGATGTGTAGTTCTGTCTGACAGCCTGCATCAATCGCCTGGTATTCTGAAAGAAAAAATTAGTTAAGACTGCTATTCTACGATGTGTATAGTATATTCTTGTTAACGCTTGTTAATTCTGATCCATTTACTCTTCATTACGAAGTATTGCATTCTCTTTCGTTCATTCCGAAGGTGAAATTCCCATTTTGTTTAATTTATTTCTTTCACGCACCATGTGTAGTTCTGTCTGACAGCCTGCATCAATCGCCTGGTAGTCTGAAAGAAAAAATTAGTTAAGACTGCTATTCTACGATGTGTATAGTATATTCTTGTTAACGCTTGTTAATTCTGATCCATTTACTCTTCATTACGAAGTATTGCATTCTCTTTCGTTCATTCCGAAGGTGAAATTCCCATTTTGTTTAATTTATTTCTTTCACGCACCATTTCTTTCTGAAATTGATGAACAGAGATTAATGTCTTGCATTTAAATCATATACTCATTAAATAATGACTGGTTTATGGGAACATAATTAACCATACAGCATAACATGACAGAAAACGTAATATGTGAAAAACTTATATAGTGTTCAGAGGCAAAAATGTACTCAGTGTATCACAATGTAACAGTAAAGTAGTCACGATGTTGAGATATCATAAGGCAAAATGTCAAAGTCAACTGGTGTTTGCTATATCTTAACTATTTCATAGTGCATACAAACAAAACATGAAACAATCGTATATACATAAGAAAGACAAAAAATGTGACGTTCGTTGTGTTCAGCTTGTATGTTGTGTAGTTAATAGAGGCGAGAATTAAAGACTTTAATGGAGAGAAAATTTAATAAAATTAATATGTCACTAGATAACATTGCATAATTATTCATACGATACGTAAGTTTATCTGGAAAAATGTGCACAGTCTGATATGTAACGACAAGAAGAGCGACCTGCTAACCTTACCTTGCCGGGCACTTGCCAAGAAAATATACGATAATCATCAGTAATTAGTCATGTGAATATAATTGCATAGGTGATCATAAAAATTAGCAAATGGCATTTTAGCATGTTAAATCATAAAGTGTCTTCATTCAATAAAAGGCTTGATGTTTGACCAGTGGTGAGTGCCTTTGGATTTTCTGGTTCTCAAAGTTTCGACGTGTACAACATTGGGGTAAGGAATGCTGCGAATCTGATATGGTCCTGCGTATAGAAGTTCAAATTTACTGCACCTGCATTTTCCTTTGTTGGATAAATAGTGTGTACGTACTAATATTTTCTGTCCAATGTGAAAGTCACGGCGTGTACAAACCTGTTTTTGCTGTCTTCTCCGGCGCTCTGCGGCACGTTTGATGTTGTTCAGCGCAATGTCAATTATTTCACGGTGCCGTAGTCGACGAGATGTAGGAAAGGTTACTAATTCTTTAATTTTGTTAGGTGGTTCAGCATTTTTCAGTATAACAGACGGAGATAGCATAGTAGATTCATTTGGTATGGAATTAATTACATCCTGGAATGAGAGTATGTGTGTGTCCCAATCAATATGTCTTTTATGGCAGTATATTCTACACAGTTTACCAATTTCTTTCATTGATCGTTCACAAGGGTTCGAAGAAGCATGGTACCTGGATATATAGATCGGAGAAATGTTTCTAGCTCGTAACATACGTGTCCATATAGCAGATCGAAATTGTGATCCATTATCGGAAATTACTTTCAACACATGCCCTACATGAAATAGAAAATGTTTTACAAATGCTTTCGAAACAGTTTTAGCAGTAGCTTTGCGTAACGGAGTGAAGGTAACAAATTTTGAAGTGAGTTCAACAGCGACAAAGATGTAGCAAAAACCTCCATTAGTTCTGGGAATCGGACCAAAAATGTCTACAGCGGCCATATGTCTTAATTTAACAGGTACAATGGGATATAATGGAGGAATATGTGAAGTTGTGTCTGACTTAGCTTTCTGGCAGATTTTACATGACGCTAAAACTTGTCGTATACGTTTCTCCATGTTGGCAAAATAACAGTTCTGTCTCAGTATAAGAAAACATTTTCTAGCTCCGTAATGTGCGTAACTTAAATGAGTATACCAGATAAATTTGTTAACAAGCTCGTCAGGAATGCATAATAACCAATTGTTGCTGTCAGGATCAGAGCGGCGAAATAGAATGTCATTGCGTACAGTGTAATGGTTTCTAATCGTAACATTATTCCTATCTTGCCAGAGGTGTTTAATTTCTTTCCATACGTTGTCTTTATTCTGCTCTTGTGCTATGTCCTGTAATGACGACGAAATGAAATTTTCAAATGCAACTTGTTGAATGTACATGACGCTGAAATTTGCTTTTCAGAAGTTGGTTGCGATGTCTTGCTGATTGTTGCTGAGAGAACGAGATAGTGCGTCTGCTACAATATTTTGTGTGCCGGGAATGTGAACAATTGTAAAATTAAATTCCTGTAAATAAAGTTTCCATCTGCTTAATCTGTCGTGTGGAAATTTAGCTGAAAGTAAAAATTGTATCGCTCTGTGGTCTGTGTAGACGGTGGTATGTCTTCCATAAAGAAAATGTCGAAATCTCGTAAAAGCCCAAACAACACATAATGTTTCCAGTTCTGTAACGGAATAATTTCGTTCAGCAGGTGACAGAATGCGGCTTGCAAATGCGATGTTTTTAATTATTGTACAGCCATCTTCTTCAATTTCCTGAAAAATGTGTACGGCCTAAAGCGGTGTTAGAACTGTCGGTCGCAATGGAAAAATTTCTGGTAAGGTCTGGGTGCGATAAAAGTGGTGCATTCAACAAGGCGTGTTTCAAATAACATTCTCGTGAACAAGATTCTGCGTGTCAAAATTATTGCTTACGTTACTGGAATATGCAATCTGTGCTGTATCTGGTTAAATTCTATCGTACGCGTTATTATTTTCGGGAGGATGCTGTGGCATTTCAACTATTTGTACTGTTCTATTATTTCTTCCTGACGTATTACGCTATGGATGACACCTATTGTCTGGTTCATTCATGATAATATGTTGTTGCTGATGTTCTTGCTGCTGAAAAGATCGACTGTTATTAAATGTACGCTGAAAAATTGTGCTCATTATTTTTACGTCTGTCATGATAGTCATTTCTATACGGCGCAGTGCGATAGGAATTGAAATAGTGTGTTTTCTGTACGTAGTTATTTCTTTGCTGGCGTGCGTTACTATTTGTTGTACCTGGGACTATACGTGCACGCGGCGAAACATTAAAGCTTGGTTGACCTAGTAGACTGCATTGTTTGTTAGGTATGCTAGCCGGCTGACTTTCATGCTGTTGCGGAGAAAAACGTCTATTGTTACCAAAAAAATGCGTTTGCTGTTAATTTTACACATACTGATGATTATAATTTTTTTTTTTTTTTTTTTTTTTTTTTTGTTATTCAAGTTCTCGTGTTTGTCATTTCTGGAGCGTCTAATGATAACTGTCACTTTCGGTAAATACTTGTCTTATCGGGTTTTATTTAGTCATTTTTATTAATTCTAGGTAGAGCAATAGTTAAAGAGCTGTTTTGATATATATAAAGGATAGTAGAAGAGATGGCAGCAGTGCAGAAAACTAAAGATGAAACAGCACTACTACAGCTCGGGGCCCTATGCACGCTACGGCACATATTCATTAAAGCGTAATGAATCCCCTGAGGTCAGTTATGCACTGCAAATAAATTTTAGCTTTTGCGTTGCAGGCAATGACGGTAAAAATCCAAACACAAATTGCTGTATTCTTGCTAATTCCAATTTCTGCATTACAGGTAATGCTGTTGAAAGTACAAAAATAAATTGTCGTATACAGTTCAAATCGTGTATCTGTGCTCTGTCATTATTAAATTCCTTAGATTTTCTTACAGATAAAAATTGCTCGTAATCTACGTTCTCGTCACTGAATTTGAGAACACGTTCAGGTTTGTGAGAGAATCTGTTTGTCTGTGTCATTTCGGATTTCAAGTTGCGTAGCTTTTCAGATTTTAACTCGCGTAGTTTTTCGGATTTTAAGTCGCGTAGTCTCTGTAGATTACCCAAATTATACGCGCTGCGTGAGTCTGACAAATATTCGCAAAGTGGCGTCTGCTGTGATGTGTTAAACCCTGAAACATTTTTTATCTCAGTTACCTCTTGCTGTAAACATGACAATTTTCTACGTAAGGTGTTATTAGTTGAATCGATCTCATTCATTGTCTGTTGTAGATTTTGGAATTCAGGTGTTTGATTAAATGAAACCGGCGAGGTATCGTCTGATCTGCTGTCATTATTACTTTCAATAACGACAATACGACTGGCCAATTCATCATATTTTTCAGTCAGTATTTTTACCTGATCATCGGTTTTAGTGTCACAAGCATTAATTTGTTTTTGAATTTTACATGTGGTTTCGTTCAATTTTTTAACGTCAGCTTTGATGTCATCGGAATCCTGTGTTAGTTCTAATTGTTCGAGTCTGTCTGTCACTGTCTGAATATCTGCTGTGTGTGTATCTGTTTTTGATTTAAGATCAGAAATTTCATCACGTAATTCGGTGTTCAACTGTTCGATGGTGTTAATTTTGTCCGATACTGTAGCAATATTGTTGTCTACGTATGTCTTTGCCTTCTTGTCTCTGTGCAGTGATTGTTTCCATGACTTGACGTTTTACTTTATTTTGATCCTGTATAAATTTGCGGAAACGCGTATCACTGTTTTGTAGGTGAAGATTAAAACGTTCGTCAATTTGACTGTTATGTTGTTCGAATTTCACGTCTATCTTCGCATCCATTGTGCGCGAAAGTTCTGCTGTCATTAGTTTAAACTCGTCGCGTAATTGTGTAGCTTTTTCAGAGCATTGTTTACCGACTGTACTAATTTCGTCTCTGAGTGATTCTGTTGCAGCTGTTTGCATATCCCTTAATTCTTGAGCAACAGATCTAATTTCTTCGCTACTTTTTCTTGAACAAGCCTCAATTTCGTCGCGTAACTGTTTCTTAGTATCACGACACTGCGCGGCAACGTCTCTTAATCTGTTCACTAAGCTGTCTGGAATTGTTGTCTAATTTTTCATAGAGTTGTTGTTTGAGATTTTCGTTATTTTCAATGAGTTGTTTGAAATTTTCTTTAAATTGTTTGTTATCTTCACTCTGTTGTTTGGTAATCTCGTTTTGTTCTGTCTTAAACTGTAGCAATACAGCCATAATTTAATTCAAGCCAAAAGTAACCGCTGCATTCTCTGTGCCGTGTGGTGCTGTATATGCATTTGTCACGTTTTCTGTATCCATTAGGATATTCTGTGATTCGCTAATCGGATGTGCACAGTTAGTCACTATTTCTGAATCAAGTAAATCTGTCCTACTTTGAGTATCCTGTTCATTTTCATTAGAAAGATTTGTCTGTTCGTCACGTGAATTTTGCAAACCGGTTGTGTTAAGCTGGGCAGTGCTCATTGCAACAGAACGTCCCGCGTCATCAATTGTCATCAAATTAACAGAGGAGACAATTGAGTTCGTTTGTTCATCATTAAGATAAAAATCATCATTAGTGGTTGGAATGCACTGATTGTCAGTGAACGCACGATTGTCATCATTACACTGCGTGTCACAAGTACTATCGGTGAAGTTGTTTAAGTCGGTAATTTCATTCATTACACCTCGCGATGTACTATTAATAGTTTTTCGCGGCATTTTAACACAAATCACAATTATTCACAAATGAAACAAAGACAATGCAAAATTCAACAAATACAAGTGCAACAAAGAGCAACGAATTGCCGAAGATCTGTGAAAGAAATTGACAAAATTAGTAAAAGCGTTGCGCCAAATCCTAATTATATTTAAGTAAATAAGAGCAGATCTCTGACTATTTTTCAGAAGATTCTCAAAGAAATACGATCCTGGCAGGGTCGCCAAGTGTAATCTCCCCGCAAAATGTAAAAAGACTATATTTGAATGTTAATCGAAATAGAGCCAAATGTTGTTGAGCTCCCACAAAACATCGTTAAATTGAAATAAAAGCGACTGTACCTTCGCTACAAAAATATTGATAAATAATGGCCCAATGTAAACTCGACACAAAAATTGAGAAATGAACATTAATCATTAAACCCACAATAATAGGGCAGCATCGCTGACCTTAGGCCCTGTGCAATAATTAATCTGTTAAATTGATTCTGGGAGGAAAAGCATAGGAAATATTGTTTCAATTGGAATGATTCTTTTCTTAAAAAAGATTGCTTTGAAAACAAAATTATTATTGGGGCAATTCTTGAACAAATTAATTACAATTAACATATGTTACATTATCAGATGTGCGCAATGCTGCTTCATTACCTTATTTAACAATATACCTCGTCCCGAACCTTGACCAGAGACCCATGTCGACGCCCGCCGACTCCTCACACACAACTACTTCTGACTGAGTACAACTCGCAACTAAACTCTCGCGCGGTCAAGCGCAGACTAGCAACGATAAACAACTCTCTGGTCAGAGATTCTGTCATGCCTTGCCATCGCTGGTACTGAATACATACGCGTTTCACCAGTCTTGACAAAACTCTACCATCTGGTGAGCAAGATGTATGAGACAGGCGAAATACCCTCAGACTTCAAGAAGAATATAATAATTCCAATCCCAAAGAAGGCAGGTGTTGACAGATGTGAAAATTACCGATCTATCAGGTTAATAAGTCACGGCTGCAAAATACTAACGCGAATTCTTTACAGACGAATGGAAAAACTGGTAGAAGTCGACCTCGGGGAAGATCAGTTTGGATTCCGTAGAAATGTTGGAACACGTGGGGCAATACTGACCCTACGACTTATCTTAGAAGAAAGATTAAGGAAAGGCAAACCTACGTTTCTAGCATTTGCAGACTTAGAGAAAGCTTTTGACAATGTTGATTGGAATACTCTCTTTCAAATTCTGAAGATGGCAGGGGTAAAATACAGGGAGCGAAAGGCTATTTACAATTTGTACAGAAAGCAGATGGCAGTTATAAGAGCCAAGGGGTATGAAAGGGAAGCAGTGGTTGGGAAGGGAGTGAGACAGGGTTGCAGCCTATCCCCAATGTTATTCAATCTGTATATTGAGGAAGCAATAAAGGAAACAAAAGAAAAGTCCGGAGTAGGTATTAAAATCCATGGAGAAGAAATAAAAACTTTGAGGTTCAAAAAAAATGGTTCAAATGGCTCTGAGCACTATGGGACTCAACTGCTGTGGTCATAAGTCCCCTAGAACTTAGAACTACTTAAACCTAACTAACCTAAGGACATCACACACATCCATGCCCGAGGCAGGATTCGAACCTGCGACCGTAGCGGTCGTGCGGTTCCAGACTGTAACGCCTTTAACCGCTCGGCCACTTCGGCCGGCCTTTGAGGTTTGCCAATGACATTGTAATTCTGTCAGAGACAGCAAAGGACTTGGAAGAGCAGTTGAACGGAATGGACAGTGTCTTGAAAGGAGTGTATAAGATGAACATCAAGAAAAGCAAAACGAGGATAATGGAATGTAGTCGAATTAGGTCGGGCGATGCTGAGGGAATTAAATTAGGAAATGAGGCACTTAAAGTAGTAAAGGAGTTTTGCTATTTGGGGAGCAAAATAACTGATGATGGTCGAAGTAGAGAGGATATAAAATATAGACTGGCAATGGCAAGGAAAGCGTTTCGGAAGAAGAGAAATTTGTTAACATCGAGTATAGATTTAAGTGTCATGAAGTCGTTTCTGAAAGTATTTGTATGGAGTGAAACATGGGCGATAACCAGTTTGGACAAGAAGAGAATAGAAGCTTTCGAAATGTGGTGCTACAGAAGAATGCTGAAGATAAGGTGGGTAGATCACGTAACTAATGAGGAGGTATTGAATAGGGTTAGGGAGAAGAGAAGTTTGTGGCACAACTTGACTAGAAGAAGGGATCGGTTGGTAGGACATGTTTTGGGCATCAAGGGATCACCAATTTGGTACTGGAGGGCAGCGTGGAGGGTAAAAATCGTAGAGGGAGACCAAGAGATGAATACACTAAGCAGATTCAGAGGGATGTAGCTTGCAGTAGGTACTCGGAGATGAAGAAGCTTGCACAGGATAGAGTAGCATGGAGAGCTGCATCAAACCAGTCTCAGGACTGAAGACCACAACAACAACAACAACAACAAACAGCTTGTACTAGGTCCTCTAATCCTTTAATATTACTCGTGTCTTCATCTGTATGAAGATCATCCCTGATGTCAATTTCCTGATAACATCTTATAAAATAGTTACCGGTATTCAAAAGCCTTATGTCCCCGCTTCCACTCACGGTCGTTGGCGCGAGCTTGGCCCGACCGATCGCTGTTTCCCTGTGGCGGAGGTGGGTGGTTAATCCTTCCAACCATCATGTGTATCGTGGGTACAGAAATGTTCCACTTACCGCCTTGTATTTGAACGGGGGCGGCATGAACCTGTTCTGGGTTTCTCCCGCACCCATAACCATTGTTATTAATTGTAGTTATTCGGTGGTTGATTATTACCCTTACCAAAATATTGTCGTGCGTTGGCGTTCACATCATACGCATTATTCCATGCGTTCTGGTTATTTCGGTGTTGAGAACCGCGATTTCAATGATTGTATCTCCTGCCGTTACGGCCTCCGTTACCGTTTCTTTGGTTGTTTCCGAAATTACGGTTCTCACTAACCCCTGAGGTGGTGCGTATGGTTGCTACCATTAATGTTGTTGTAGCTGCCCCAACATCATTATTGCCATTATTGCTGTAGTTATTAAAATTTCCATTACTGGCCGCACCTGACTGATTACAATTGCAGTCGTTTGTCTTAAGGCTGCTTTCATATATATCAATGGAATCGACTACGGATGAAAACTATTCGAATTCGTAAGTCGGAAATGCGACCAGTTTTTCACGTATATTTGGGGGTAGCCGTCCTTTTCATATTCAACATGTGACATCAAGTTACTCCAATATTTTCTCTTCTTTAAATTTTTTTGAAGTAATTTCGCAACCCACCGTGTTTTGAATCGATAGATTGCGGGTCAAAGATCTCCATTCGAAGTCTCTCTTGTACTCCCTGCGACCAGTATTTCTCTAAAAAGGTTTGTTCGAATTCTTCGTATGTGTGACAATTGTCGGCTTCTTCCGCTGCCCATAAACGAGCGTCATCCTGAATCCATCCTACAACGAATTGGATTATTTGTTGTTCAGACCAATGTCGCGGTAAATATGTTCCTAAATGCTCTCACAAATACCATTGGGTGTGTCTTTTTAGATTCCTGCGAAAAGATAGGAAATTGTCTGTGTTTGCGCAAACCTTCGTCAGTAAGGACAGACGATATTACTTGTGCTATTTCGTCTAACTCTGATGTCATACTCCACTTCTTTGTTGACGGCATGACAGTGTTCCACAACGTCGGCACCTTCGTGTAATTATTTGGAAATTGTTCCGGTTGGCCTGTGTCATACTCTGATCGTGGCGAAACCGTGTTTGCGCGATTGTTTTCTATAGCTGACCTATTCTGGTTTGAAGATACAGATGGACCGTTTGAATTGTTCTTTTCACTTATTTGCTCAGAGCGAATTTTATCTTCGATCTTCTTCATGTCATTTTCAATTTTAACAATAATTCTTGTTTCACGCTCACTAATTGTTTCCTCTACGGCCTCAGTCCTGTGTTCCTTGATCGACTTTTCTGTGAGTGCAGTGTCACTTTCGAATATTCCCGCTTCGGCCCTTTCGTTAAATTTCTTTACATTCTTCTTGAGCCCTTCGCATTCGGATGTTAGAAACGTATGATCCAGTTTTAAAAGCCCAACTCTTGCTTGAGTCTGCATACGTCCTCTGGCAATTCTCCGTAAGTCAATACAAATGTGGCTATGTTTGTTTGCACAGTAGTGACCCATTCGGTCAGATTTTTGTGCTCGTTTTGCAAGGCTTCTTGAGCCTCTACTACCTTTTGCACTTGGTCCGCATCTTTTTTCTGTTACTTTTCAATGTCTGATAACTTTTGGCTCAAATGCGTATTCATACTAGAAAACTTTGTGGCAAGTTCATTAGTGGTCCCTGTTAGATACGCATTCCAATTATTACATAAAGTCTCAAGATCACCAACGAACATATTGATGTTTTGAAACTTCCTGACAGATTAAAACTGCGTGCCGGACCGAGACTCGAACTGGGGTCTTTGCCTTTCGCGGGCAAGTGCTCTACCATTTTTTAAAAATCTAATTTTGTTCGCTTATGTTCGTTACATATGCTCGGGGCGGACGTTGCAAGACACCCGTTTAAGTTCATTGTTGATCGATTAACTCAGTTTTTTTTTATTACAGAGGGCAGCTAACACTCTCACTGAACACGCTGAGCTACCGTGCCGGCTGTCCATCTGAGCCACCCAAGCACGACGAGTCGTTGCCAGACAAGAATTTTTGAACTTTTGAAGCTCGTCAAAACCATTTTCAGATGACCTTATTCCTAATGAGATATTGTGGAAAACGTACAAGATGTCTTAGATATGTAATAAGAGATAGATAGCTTGCTGACTCATGATGCCATAGCAAAGCCACGTGATGCCCTTGAGTATTTGAGAGAAAAATTCAAATTTTAATAAGTAATTACTTCTTTTGGTTGCAGTAACTGTACTACTAGCAGTTGGAAAGAGCTATAAAAATTTGCCAATATCCCCATTAGTGCATAGTTACGGCTGTATCTGTCTTTGCAGCACAGTACACACGCCTACTATGGTGATTTTACTAGTCATTGTAGTTGGATAACAGCAATATAACAGAAAAGTAAAGCCATCTCTGTAATAAGCTGAAGTTTATATTTGTAGCACATAGTCTGTTATTATGGACCACCAGAAGCTACAAATTAATACCTATAAATAGAGTAATTTGAAAATTAATTTTCTTTGGTATTTTCACTTCTATATTTTTACCTCACCAGTTCATTAAATCATAAATTGTGTGATAATATTTTATTTAACTAAATAATGAATCTTAAATGTTGTGTTATAGTCCTTTAATTCAGAAACTCGATCTACACATTATACGAGGGTCGTTCAGCAAGTAATGCCTCACATCTTTTTAAAAATCCATTAATATACACTCCTGGAAATGGAAAAAAGAACACATTGACACCGGTGTGTCAGACCCACCATACTTGCTCCGGACACTGCGAGAGGGCTGTACAAGCAATGATCACACGCACGGCACAGCGGACACACCAGGAACCGCGGTGTTGGCCGTCGAATGGCGCGAGCTGCGCAGCATTTGTGCACCGCCGCCGACAGTGTCAGCCAGTTTGCCGTGGCATACGGAGCTCCATCGCAGTCTTTAACACTGGTAGCATGCCGCGACAGCGTGGACGTGAACCGTATGTGCAGTTGACGGACTTTGAGCGAGGGCGTATAGTGGGCATGCGGGAGGCCGGGTGGACGTACCGCCGAATTGCTCAACACGTGGGGCGTGAGGTCTCCACAGTACATCGATGTTGTCGCCAGTGGTCGGCGGAAGGTGCACGTGCCCGTCGACCTGGGACCGGACCGCAGCGACGCACGGATGCACGCCAAGACCGTAGGATCCTACGCAGTGCTGTAGGGGACCGCACCGCCACTTCCCAGCAAATTAGGGACACTGTTGCTCCTGGGGTGTCGGCGAGGACCATTCGCAACCGTCTCCATGAAGCTGGGCTACGGTCCCGCACACCGTTAGGCCGTCTTCCGCTCACGCCCCAACATCGTGCAGCCCGCCTCCAGTGGTGTCGCGACAGGCGCGAATGGAGGGACGAATGGAGACGTGTCGTCTTCAGCGATGAGAGTCGCTTCTGCCTTGGTGCCAATGATGGTCGTATGCGTGTTTGGCGCCGTGCAGGTGAGCGCCACAATCAGGACTGCATACGACCGAGGCACACAGGGCCAACACCCGGCATCATGGTGTGGGGAGCGATCTCCTACACTGGCCGTACACCACTGGTGATCGTCGAGGGGACACTGAATAGTGCACGGTACATCCAAACCGTCATCGAACCCATCGTTCTACCATTCCTAGACCGGCAAGGGAACTTGCTGTTCCAACAGGACAATGCACGTCCGCATGTATCCCGTGCCACCCAACGTGCTCTAGAAGGTGTAAGTCAACTACCCTGGCCAGCAAGATCTCCGGATCTGTCCCCCATTGAGCATGTTTGGGACTGGATGAAGCGTCGTCTCACGCGGTCTACACGTCCAGCACGAACGCTGGTCCAACTGAGGCGCCAGGTGGAAATGGCATGGCAAGCCGTTCCACAGGACTACATCCAGCATCTCTACGATCGTCTCCATGGGAGAATGGCAGCCTGCATTGCTGCGAAAGGTGGATATACACTGTAGTAGTACCGACATTGTGCATGCTCTGTTGCCTGTGTCTATGTGCCTGTGGTTCTGTCAGTGTGATCATGTGATGTATCTGACCCCAGGAATGTGTCAATAAAGTTTCACCTTCCTGGGACAATGAATTCACGGTGTTCTTATTTCAATTTCCAGGAGTGTACATAGACAAACGTCCTTGTTGGTGCTTCACATTTGATGTTAGTTCTGTGAGCCGATGAAGTTTCGAATCGTTCTGGCAGATGGCAGAGCCGTAGTACAGCGTCAAAATGGCGTCCACATACGACTCACATTACTGGCAGTGTGCTGTTATTGAATTCTTGAGTACAGAAAAAGAAACCGTAGTGAACATCCATAAACGTTGTGTTCAATGTATGGCGATGCTGCATTTGATAGGAGTACAGTTGGGTTATGGGTAAAGAAAGTTAGAGCGTCAGGAAATGCAGAAACAGAGCTCCATGATCAGCCACGTTCGGGACGTCCTATCGCAGCCTCTGTTCCAGACATGCTGATGCCATTATTCAAGCCGACCGGCGCATCACAACTCGACAATTGGCTCTACAGTTGTCGGTCAGCATTGGAAATGCGTCTGGAATGATCGAGACTCTCGGATATTCAAAGAGGTGCTCACGATGGGTTCCACGAATGTTCACAGTGGACCACAAGATTCTAAGACAGGCCATTTCATCTGAATTTTTGGAGGTTTTGAGACCAATGGTGTGGGCTTTCTCTACGGGGAACACATTTCAAAGGTGATGAGAGTGTTAGTCATGCTGTGAAAACATGGCTAAGACTACAGGAGAATGGCTTTTCCCAGCAGGGAATACATACTCTTCCACAACGTTGGCGTATGGCCATAGAATGTGATGGAGACTACGTAGAAAAAAAGGACATGGACAAGACATATTGATGTATATTGTCACCAAATTCTGACTCTTAGCAATAAATATACTCTGAGAAAAAAATGTGGGTCATTACTTATTGAACGACCCTTATAAGTATGACTGTGGCTTGAAATGCCCATTAGTAGCATGGAAAACTTAGTGTCTGGAAAATGTCACGTGATTTATTGCACCATGTGTCAAATATACCAATAAACTATACTATGTTAATAATACACTATCTATACATATTATAAATTAAAGTCCGCTACCCGCTTTTCTGTTTATATGTGAAGGCTAATCCTAGGAACCAATGTAGGGATTTTGACACGATTTGTAGTAATAGATTGACTGATTCTTATTCCTGAGGAAGATGTGTGTGTATAATTTATTAATGCTACTCGAGTCAAGTCATCTGGGTAAGCCGGCCGCTGTGACCGAGCGGTTCTAGGCGCTTCAGTCTGGAACCGCGCGACCGCTACGGTCGCAGGTTCGAATCCTGCCTCGGGTATGGATGTGTGTGATGTTCTTAGGTTAGTTAGGTTTGAGTAGTTCTAAGTTCTAGGGGACTGATGAACTCAGATGTTAAGTCCCATAGTACTCAGAGCCATTTTTGAACCATCTGGGTAAATAATTAATGCAACCTGTGTGCAGTCGGAGCAAGCCACTAGTATTAAATGAATTACAGGTAACTGGAACAGCTGTCATGAATGCAGAGTTTTATCTGGCATTCTGCAATATGCGATTTACTAATTATACGTAAAATAGAAAGATTTTTTCTAATTCGCAACATTTGGTTTGGTCTTGGGGCTGTAGAATTGTGAATGTAAACTAATGTAAATATCATATGTGACTAAGACTGATATGAGTTCCACAAGGGGACCTGAAAGAAAGAGAAATGAAAAGTATAACAATGCCTTCACCAACTGATCAACAATCTGAGTTACAGAAAAAATTTCAGCTTGCTCAATAATGGTTGTGTACCTTGCAAAATCACCAGTAAATTCAGCCACTGAGCAGTTGGCAAATTTGGTGGAAAATTTGTGCCTAGACTGAAACCGCACAACAGTATATGAGCACACCGATTATCAATAAGGACCACTATTTAGGAAGGTGATTACGTAAATGTACATGGAAGTGTGTTATATAGAATAGTGAAATGCAAAAGGCCATTGAACAAAATGCTGCGATAAAGTTGAGAGACATCTTTTGTTATTTCATTGGTTCATGTGTGTACTTCCAAAGCCAGACAACCACCACTGTAACCTATGAATCACTTAAATACTCGACAAATAGTTCAAATGGCTGTCTTGCGGTTCCAGACTGTAGCGCTCGGCCACCCCTGCCGGCCGACAAGTAGTATGTTTTATTGTACTGTGTATGTAGATTTTTTCCCAATCTACTCGCAGATGGACTGTAGGTAGAAAGTTTAATTTAGAGTTCTATGTGAGCTGATGTTAGTTTTATTTTACCTTCATTTTCTCTACGCGAACCTTGCACAGGGAGCAGTTTATTCTGTACATTTCACCATAAAAACTATTTCTTGGAATTCTGTAAGTGGTTTCTACATGAAGTTGCTAGAAATGTTTCTTTGAGGCTTTGACAGCTGAGAAATTCATCATTTCTGCTACATTTTCCTGCGAGGGAAGCAAGCCACTAAGTTTATGGATTACTGTTGTTCATTTACTCGCTGCCTTTCCTGTTAATCCAATGTCATATGGATGAGCATTATTTCAGTATCCTTCTTCTTCTTTTTCTTTCATATTTTCCAGATTTCTAAGGGGTTGGCATTATTATGTTTTGGGTGTGGCTATGTGAGTGGCATTTGGTGGTGGCAGGATGCTCTTCCTGATGCCATCACTCCGACTGGGACAGGATATGTGTGTCTCATCTATCTGCGTCTAGAGTAAATCTCATGTTCCCTTGTGACAACAGTGCTACACCTTGCGTAGCGTGTATCTGAGGCAGGACATGGGTACGCACTTAGTTTCTACCTAGCTGGATGTGGGGAAACTGCCTAAAAACCACATCCAGGCTGTCCGACTCACCAGTCTTCGTCGTTAATCTGCAAGGGAGATACGATCAGCGGCAGGCTTGCCTGACTATCTCCTTGAAGCAACATGTTAACACACTTAACTATCCAGGTGGGTTGAGCAATATTCCAATATAGGTAAGTAAGCAATCACATACATAGACTTGAAATGCTTCAGGTGGGGAGGGGGGGGGGGGGGGAAGAAGGTTGTCCAACCACCTAGAACCTGGTGCAGAGACAAGGAGATGTGCTGCTGTATGGCCTTTAATAAAGTTCTGTTGTTTGACTGGATGGGGCAGTTGTGCACTCTAGAGGGTGTTGTTGGCTGGCTACGTGAGTATAAGCAACTCAGACAGAGCTGAAAAATTGGAGACAACCGTAGAATATGGAGCTTACAGGTATGGAAGAATCTAAATGCAACTTTATAAAATGCATGTGGAGACTGGGTATTGCGGAACTAGAACAGAAGCTTTTTACCAAATAATTCGAGTGGCAAGATGAACCCTTGCTGGCCAATCAGTTACTTGTACATAGATATCCATAAAAAACTTTGTAGCACACTAACGGAGAGATCCTCCCAGTATTGGAGACATCAGTGTGAAGCTTAGAGTTGAACAAAGGCATTTTAATTACAGCTTGAAGGCCACTCAGTGCTTTGTTGAAGACCAATATGGTTGTCAGTGGGTGATAGCCAGTTGATGCCTGCCCATGCCTAGCACTGGCCACAGCCATGACGCTCACTATTCATCACCTCCCTACAGCCACGTATGCTTGATGACACCCAAATGCTGTTAACGACACCTGGTAACATCATGCACTTAAACACTCCCACTGTAGTCCGCCTTCCAAGGGTCTGTTTCGATAATATTAACAATAATTAAAATCTAGAAAAACCAACTCTGATATTTTTCTTTAATGAAATGGGCGTGTTACTGTTTCCTTATTTTAATCACAGTGATGAAATATGTAGTTTTTCTGTAACGGATTTTTGTAAGGGATAACTGAAATTAACTAGCTGTGGTCCAATATAAAGCATTTTCTGAAAATAAAACGATAGTATTGTACTTTCTGCACTTGGCACGTCTAGTCACTCTATTTATTATTATTAATTGCAAGTCTACACTAAAGTTCAGTTATCTCATAGATATTAAATGTAATCAACATCAATTAGATTTAACAAACCTGGGTCCTAACTAAAACCGTCATTACATAATGGGCGTCCAACACAGGGCCTTAACATAAATTCATCAGTACATACAGCAGTCCTGTATCCGAAGCTGTTTGTGAGTTTGCCAGTAATTTTATAATTACCTACCTGGGTTCGAGCACTGTCCAGTTCAAGTCGCGTGATGCGGCTGTCACCTCCAGGCATCGTGACCTGCCTGATTTTCTGTCGTGGTTATCTCACTCACGGAAGCTGGCTCCACCACGCCTCTCTACGGCGCTGCAGTCATGGACTGTGCGGCGGAGGTTAGTCCTTCCTCGGGCAGGGGTGTGTGTGTTTGCCCTTGGATACTTTAGGTTAAGTAGTGTGTAAGCTTAGTGACTGATGACCTTAGCAGTTAAATCCCATAAGATTTCACACACATTTTTGAACCACGCCTCTAGAGTGCTCTCTGCCCTGTGTTGTGGGACACCATTCGTCTCGCTCCTCAGTCAAGACCACTCTAGCTAGCTTGGGTGACCCTGCCAGTAGCTACGCTACCGCCGGCACAGCTCTGAGTTCAGCGAAGCACGCAAACCCTCCCACACGGCACTGAAGGTGCCTTCGATGAGGTGGTGTAGAAAAGCACAGAGAATTTAGTATACCGGGTATCAATTCTTGAACTATGTGAAAAAAACGTAAATTAGTTACAAACTACAGCGTACACATAATTTGTTCAACATTTAAACGCCACTGCAGATATTCGTATTTAGGTTATGACATGTTCGATACGCTCGCCTTCATTGGCGATGATGTGGCTCAGACGAATAGCGAAATTCTGCATGACCCGTTGAAGTGTCGGAATATCGATGCTGTCGATGACCTTCTGAATGGCTGTTTTCAGCTCAGCAATTGTTTTGGGGCTATTGCTGTATATCTAGTCTTTAATATAGCCCCAAAATAGGGAGTAGCATGTGTTCAGATCCGGAGAATATGGCGGCTAATCGAGGTCCATGCCAGTGGCCTTGGGTACCCCAGAGCCAGAATGCGGTCCCCGAAGTGCTTGTACAGCACATCAAACACTCTCCTTCTTCGATGGGGTCGAACTCCGTCTTGCATGAACCAAACCTTGTCGAAATCAGGATCACTTTGTATAATGGGGATGAAATCATCTTCCAAAACCTTCACATACCGTTCGGTAGTCACCGTGCCATCGAGGAACATCGCACCGATTATTCCGTGACAGGACATTGCAAACCACACAGTTATCCATTGAGGGTGCAGAGACTTCTCGGTCGCGAAATGTGGATTCTCAGTGCCCCAAATGCGCAAATTTTCCTTATTGACGAACCTATCCAAATGAAAGTGGGCTTCATCGCTAAACCAAACAACAACGCGCATGCTAATTCTCATCATGCCCCGTGGCCCCGTGGCCAACCGTGCAGTTTGAACGTCCTGGCGCAAACCATTCAGCCGTTATGACGATTTTATTTCACATAGTTCAATAATTGTCATCCTGTAGAAGCCCATGTGGCCTTTATCGACCCTGAGAAGGCTTTCCACCTTGTGAACTTTGATGGTGGCGATGTTTGGTTTGTGGGGCGCTCAACTGCGCGGTCGTCAGGGAACGTTCCAAGTCCCAATTTTTACAGTCCAATTTTTTACACAATCCAATCGAGCCACTGTCACGACTGATGATGATGGAATGATGAGGACAATACAAACACCCAGTCCCCGAGCAGAGAAACCCCTCAACCCGGCCGGGAATCGAACCTGGGACCCCGTGATCCTGAGGCAGCAATGCTAGCCACTGGAGCAAGAACTGCGGACGAGCATTGATAGCCTGTAGTAGATTATCTCTGAATGTGGATATACTTATCACCTAATAGAGGTAATGAAAACTCTTTACAAAACTACATGAATTGTACTAAGCACAGATAGGAATTGATTAGAAGAAATAATTATTAACCAAGGTGTTAGGCAAGGGTGTGAACTATCACCTACCCTTTTTAACATTTATATTGACTTCATTCTCCACAAATGGAAATGTAAAGTAAACAAAGATATTAAGATAACGAATGAGGAATACCTGAATGTACTTTTGTTTGCTGATGACATGGTTATTACTTAAAAGAATTAAGATGACCTCTAAAGAGCTGAACGAAATTTGCAAGAAGTACAACTTTAAAATTTCTGGCAACAAAACAAAAATAATGGTTTTTGAGGAAAATATCCATTCAGATCAAAAACTGTTTTGGATAATTCAGTTTTAGAACAAGTGTCTGAAGTCTCTTATTCAGGCTGTGCTATAAGTTTCGATTTTGACTGTGATATTGAAAATAAAAATTAAAAAAAAAACAAATTCCTAGCTGTCAGCGGTACCATTGGCGGAACACTGAGTCATAAGGTACAAAAAGAAACCATCATGAAATTCGATAAAGTAATGGCGGCTCCTGTGTTATCCTATGGAAACGAAAGTTAGGTTACCGCAAATAGAGATGGGATTCTGAAGAAAGAAGAAGGGCCGCACAAGAAGAGTTATGATTAGAAACTAAGATATCAAAACTCAATTAAATATTTTCAATAAGAATGAAAAATTCAAAAATATTGTCAAGATTGGAAACGCCACCTCATGAGAATGCCAGGTTACAGAATTCCTCAGAAGATACTGAATTACAAACTGAACGGGAGAAGAGATATTGGAAGACCTCGAAAAGATGGGAATGATTTTGTTCGCGAACTGGAAACAGGTAACAGCCTAGTCCTTGAAAGAAAGATGATAATTATGATGGTGATGATGATGATGAAGACGATGACATTCTGTAGTTTTCCAGTATCCTGCCAATGAACTGAATCTTGCCAGCTACAGTTTGGCCTTCATCTAGATTTACATTATTATTCTGCAGGTCACGTTTAAGGGTTTGGCAGAGTGGTTCATAGAAACACAGTCAAAATAATTTTCGACCAATAAATAAAGCTCCATAATACTCGTCGACATAGCCCCACGATCTTAGGCAGTGGTCTGGTGATGTCACGAACCGACCGTTGGGTGGATACGTTTAAACCGGGGCCCCACAAGAAATATGGGCCTCGCAACGAACTTTTGACGTCACAATAGTTGCCTTGTCCGGCATACGTCCGACCGGTCGGCTCTATGCAAGGCGCACGGGAAATCAACGTGTCATTAAAAAGGTATCCACTAAAGATCTTACCTTTGTCGTGTGCTATCGAGAGCTTAAATGCATTTAAACGTGCAGTTAATAATTATTAAACTCGTCTGAGACAGTTACTCGCTCCCCGCTGTAATCATAATTAATTGCGTAAACACTTACAGTTCAAAGTACACGATACTAGAAGCAAAAATGTATCAGCAAACATAGGATCGAAGATGTATACCTTAAGAGCTACGAGAATTTTTCATATTTGATACTGTGAAACAAATCTCTTCTACTGCAGGTTCTTTGCCTTCCATATTTTGGGAACTGGTAGTATGGACGAAAACAAGAAGAAAAAGTCCAGTAAACTTGTGCTCTAAAGTGCATTCCTTAAGAGCTATGAGCACTTGTTCATCTTTGCTACTTTGAAACACAACTATTCTAATATCAAGTGCTCGTAACTTCTAAGGTATGCGTTTTAGAGCATATGTTTGCTCGACATTTTTTTCTTATTTTGGTCCACACCAATCGTAGTCGTTATTACATATTATGCAATGTACATTGCCTCTTGTGTTTTCTGCAGAAGATATCCAACACTTTCTCAGCGTTCATCGTTGATGCAATATCTTGATGGATATGCATCAGTGCAGTCCATTTAAACGATCTTCTGCCATCCTGCTGCGAACATATGTCTTTCGACGGCGTAAGGTTGAGAAAGGTTGTCCACAGTGCTGGTTGTTACAGGAAATCAGCATAACAACTGACACACAACTAATATTGGGCAGCGCCGTTGCTCTTTTGTATGCTTCCAATGGAGACTCTTCCATATTTTCGTCCATCTGTTGCCAAATTTGCATTTCTCCATTCAATGCTACAAAACAAGGAATATCAGCCCTCTGCAAAACAGACTCTGTATCTATATCACTTAAGTTTCGCAACAGCAGTTTTTGTAGATGATCGATTCAAAAATGGCTCTGAGAACTATGGGACTTAACATCTATGGTCATCAGTCCCCTAGAACTTAGAACTACTTAAACCTAACTAACCCAAGGACATCACACAACACCCAGCCATCACGAGGCAGAGAAAATCCCTGACCCCGCCGGGAATCGAACCCGGGAACCCGGGCGTGGGAAGCGAGAACGCTACCGCACGACCACGAGATGCAGGCAGATGATCGACTCCTTGTAGATGACTTATAGGGGGCCTTAATGACATTTCATTTAACAAACGGTCGAGAGAAGGTATGAAGCTGACAGATGGTACTATTCTTCTTCAGACTGCGTCTGAAAATTGGGTCTGTTGGTGTGTTCAAAGTATAGCTGTAGCCCACATTGCTACATAAACAGCGTGCCTTCTTTAAGCACTTCCGAGAGCTCTTCATCGCTTAGTGATAGTATACATTTTATTTATACGATCTGTTAGTTTTTATCCGTGACTTCGCTCACGTACCAGTAGTACTGTTATGATGAGTAAGTATCGGAAGAACAGTTCGCGATGTGCACCGTCTCCTACGCTACCCGATCGCATGAAGTCAGGTCTTTGTGTGTCTATGGCGTCACAGCATCAACAGGAATGCATCGATTTCAATGCAGATTTTTTGAAATTATCTGAAGGCTAGTTTAATCAGAATTGTCATGATATTTGTTAGAGTTTGTTCAGCCGTTTAAAGGTAATCTGCTACATAAAGTAAAGAGTTTGCCGACAGCAACACCCTACCTAATCAATATGTGGTACATACTTTGATGTCATACTACAATAGATATCTAAAAATATCTGCAAAAAATTAATTGAGAACGTATGTTTATCTTTTATGGTTCATCCACAATCACCATGTTTGTGATGTCTTTCGTATTAGCTGCGCCAGGTGCAATCAAAAGACAAAAATTGTTATGCGTGAACCGTAAAAGATAAGCATATGCTCTCATTGACGTTTGTGTAGATATTTTATAGAGTTCTGCAGTTTAGTACTTTCCAGTTTGACGTAGCTCTTATAGCCGGCGCAGCGTATTGTAAAAGAGTGCATTGCCAACAAGGTTTTGCTGCCTTGATTCAGAATTATCTACTATTACCACATCTGCCTATTGATTTAATTTAAGTAACTTATATTCTACCTCAGGGTTCAAGTTACTTCCATACCAAACTTCATCAAATGCGATTCAGTGCTTAAGCAGTGAAAAGGTGACAGACAGACAGAGCTACTTCACATTCATAATATAGGTGCCTTATGGAATGCTCACTCTGTCTTTCAACAACAAGTGAAGTGTTACATAATGACTGAAAAACGCTTGTTCCTGATAAGAACGCCAAACAAGACACAAGGTACTGTTTTCCAAGACGACTTTGTTGTTCTATGCGCCTTGACATTTCGCCAAATTTACTGACTGTAATAAGTCTGACGATGATGGAGAATGGAAAAGCGTAGCTTCAAATAAAGCTGTTTGTAGTAACTGGTAGCAGTACTATTTCTTACTAGTTAGGCAAAGAAACCAGAGTGATTAAATATTCATCGACAATATTTGAATATGTGAGGCTGAACGAACAATAGAAATTTACATATATTTCACACAGTCATTATTTTAACTGTGCTTACGTAGCGAGCAAAACCTACTACAACAGCTCATTCATCTTCTACGCAGTCACGAAACGATGAACGACGTCACGTTTTATTGTACTTTTATCGTAAATTCTGACAAAAAAAGAAACAAGAAGTCTTTCTACAGCCTTCTTGCATTTTTAAACTCACAATTACATGCTGCCCGTAAACAAAAATTGTGACTACGCCGAGATTCAGGGGTTGCACGTGGCCCCGTGTTGTCGTTTAAGTGCACTTGGTGCGAAACTTCGTAGGGGAATGGGTAATTTGTGGTAGTCTGATTTTTCAATAATTATAGGATACATAAAAATTTTCCAAAATAAACTGTTTCAGACCAGCCGTAATAATCGATTTGGGTGAATGGTTTGCAAAGTCAAGCTATCCTGAATATACACTCCTGGAAATTGAAATAAGAACACCGTGAATTCATTGTCCCAGGAAGGGGAAACTTTATTGACACATTCCTGGGGTCAGATACATCACATGATCACACTGACAGAACCACAGGCACATCGACACAGGCAACAGAGCATGCACAATGTCGGCACTAGTACAGTGTATATCCACCTTTCGCAGCAATGCAGGCTGCTATTCTCCCATGGAGACGATCGTAGAGATGCTGGATGTAGTCCTGTGGAACGGCTTGCCATGCCATTTCCACCTGGCGCCTCAGTTGGACCAGCGTTCGTGCTGGACGTGCAGACCGCGTGAGACGACGCTTCATCCAGTCCCAAACATGCTCAATGGGGGACAGATCCGGAGATCTTGCTGGCCAGGGTAGTTGACTTACACCATCTAGAGCACGTTGGGTGGCACGGGATACATGCGGACGTGCATTGTCCTGTTGGAACAGCAAGTTCCCTTGCCGGTCTAGGAATGGTAGAACGATGGGTTCGATGACGGTTTGCATGTACCGTGCACTATTCAGTGTCCCCTCGACGATCACCAGTGGTGTACGGCCAGTGTAGGAGATCGCACCCCACACCATGATGCCGGATGTTGGCCCTGTGTGCCTCGATCGTATGCAGTCCTGATTGTGGCGCTCACCTGCACGGCGCCAAACACGCATACGACCATCATTGGCACCAAGGCAGAAGCGACTCTCATCGCTGAAGACGACACGTCTCCATTCGTCCCTCCATTCACGCCTGTCGCGACACCACTGGAGGCGGGCTGCACGATGTTGGGGCGTGAGCGGAAGACGGCCTAACGGTGTGCGGGACCGTAGCCCAGCTTCATGGAGACGGTTGCGAATGGTCCTCGCCGATACCCCAGGAGCAACAGTGTCCCTAATTTGCTGGGAAGTGGCGGTGCGGTCCCCTAAGGCACTGCGTAGGATCCTACGGTCTTGGGGTGCATCGGTGCGTCGCAGCGGTCCGGTCCCAGGTCGACGGGCACGTGCACCTTCCGCCGACCACAGGCGACAACATCGATGTACTGTGGAGACCTCACGCCCTACGTGTTGAGCAAATCGGCGGTACGTCCACCCGGCCTCCCGCATGCCCACTATACGCCCTCGCTCAAAGTCCGTCAACTGCACATACGGTTCACGTCCACGCTGTCGCGGCATGGTACCAGTGTTAAAGACTGCGATGGAGCTCCGTATGCCACGGCAAACTGGCTGACACTGACGGCGGCGGTGCACAAATGCTGCGCAGCTAGCGCCATTCGAAGGCCAACACCGCGGTTCCTGGTGTGTCCGCTGTGCCGTGCGTGTGATCATTGCTTGTACAGCCCTCTCGCAGTGTCCGGAGAAAGTATGGTGGGTCTGACACACCGGTGTCAATGTGTTCTTTTTTCCATTTCCAGGAGTGTAGCTGGCGTGTCCAAAATCGGGATTAAAATAATTTTCTCTGAAATAAAACCTACTGGTACAGCTCTAATTGGTACTGAATATAAATTATAAATTTACGAAAATAAGAAATGAAAAGCAACTGCTCGTTGGTTATCTAAATCTGTCTCATGATTGGCCGTCTGATCGCGCTGTTACCAAGATCTACACTTACGCAGAAACTACCGACACCATAATTGCGCTTTAACCAATCTACATCTACGTGATCACTCTGCTATTCACAATTAGGTGCCTGGCAGAGGCTTCAACGAACCACCGTCGAGCTGTCTCTCTACCGTTCCACTCTCGAACGGCGCGCCGAAAAAACGAGCACTTAAATTTTTCTGTGTGAGCCCTGATTTCTCTTATTTTATCGTGATGATCATTTCTCCCTATGTAGGTCGGTGGAAACAGAATGTTTTCGCAATCGGGGGAGAAAAATGGTGATTGAAATTTCATGAGAAGACCCCGTCGCAACGAAAAACGCCTTTGTTTTAATGATTTCCATTCCAATTCATGTATCATGTCTGTGACACTATCTCCCCTATTTCGCTATAATACAAAACGAGCTGCCCGTCTTTGTACTTTTTCAATGTCATCCGTCAGTCCCACCTGATGCGGATCCCACACCGCACAGCAATACTCCGGAATACGGCGGACAAGCGTGGTGTAAGCAGTCTATTTAGTATACCTGTTGCACCTTCTAAGTGTTCTGCCAATGAATCGCAGTCTTCGGTTTGCTCTACCCACAACATTTTCTAAGTGATCTTCTAATTTACAGGGTGTTTCAAAAATGACCGGTATATTTGAAACGGCAATAAAAACTAAACGAGCAGCGATAGAAATACACCGTTTGTTGCAATATGCTTGGGACAACAGTACATTTTCAGGCGGACAAACTTTCGAAATTACAGTAGTTACAATTTTCAACAACAGATGGCGCTGCAAGTGATGTGAAAGATAGAAGACAACGCAGTCTGTGGGTGCGCCATTCTGTACGTCGTCTTTCTGCTGTAAGCGTGTGCTGTTCACAACGTGCAAGTGTGCTGTGGACAACATGGTTTATTCCTTAGAACAGAGGATTTTTCTGGTGTTGGAATTCCACCGCTTAGAACACAGTGTTGTTGCAACAAGACGAAGTTTTCAATGGAGGTTTAATGTAACCAAAGGAGCGAAAAGCGATACAATAAAGGATCTGTTTGAAAAATTTCAACGGACTGGGAACGTGACAGATGAACGTTCTGGAAAGGTAGGGCGACCGCGTATGGCAACCACAGGGGGCAACGCGCAGCTAGTGCAGCAGGTGATCCAACAGCGGCCTCGGGTTTCCGTTCGCCATGTTGCAGCTGCGGTCCAAATGACGCCAACGTCCACGTATCGTCTCATGCGCCAGAGTTTACACCTCTATCCATACAAAATTCAAACGCGGCAACCCCTCAGCGCCGCTACCATTGCTGCACGAGAGACATTCGCTAACGATATGGTGCACAGGATTGATGACGGCGATATGCATGCGGGCAGCATTTGGTTTACTGACGAAGCTTATTTCTACCTGGACGGCTTCGTTAATAAACAGAACTGGCGCATATGGGGAACCGAAAAGCCCCATGTTGCAGTCCCATCGTCCCTGCATCATCAAAAAGTACTGGTCTGGGCCGCCATTTCTTCCAAAGGAATCATTGGCCCATTTTTCAGATCAGAAACGATTACTGCATCACACTATCTGGACATTCTTGGTGAAATTGTGGCGGTACAAACTGCCTTAGACGACACTGCGAACACCTCGTGGTTTATGCAAGATGGTGCCCGGCCGCATCGCACGGCCGACGTCTTTAATTTCCTGAATGAATATTTCGATCATCGTGTGATTGCTTTGGGCTATCCGAAACATATAGGAGGCGGCGTGGATTGGCCTCCCTATTCGCCAGACATGAACCCCTGTGACTTCTTTCTGTGTGGACACTTGAAAGACCAGGTGTACCGCCAGAATCCAGAAACAATTGAACAGCTGAAGCAGTACATCTCATCTGCATGTGAAGCCATTCCGCCAGACACGTTGTCAAAGGTTTCGGGTAATTTCATTCAGAGACTACGCCATATTATTGCTACGCATGGTGGATATGTGGAAAATATCGTACTATAGAGTTTCCCAGACCGCAGCGCCATCTGTTGTTGAAAATTGTAACTACTGTAATTTCGAAAGTTTTTCTGCCTGAAAATGTACTGTTGTCCCAAGCATATTGCAACAAACGGTGTATTTCTATCGCTGCTCGTTTAGTTTTTATTACCGTTTCAAATATACCGGTCATTTTTGAAACACCCTGTAGGTTATTTGCAATTGTAATCCATAAGTATTTAGTTGAATTTACAGCCTTCAGATTTGTGTGACTTATCAAGTAATCGAAATTTAGCGGATTTCTTTTAGTACTCGTGTGAATAACTTCACACTTTTCTTTATTCAGGGTCAAATGTCACTTTTCGCACCACACAGATACCTTATCTAAATCATTTTGCAATTCGTTTTGGTCATCTGATGACTTTAGAAGACTGTAATCTGCAAATAATCTAAGAGGGCTACTCATATTGTCTCCTATGTCGTTAATATAGATCAGGAAAGGACAGCATAATCTGCAAATAATCTAAGAGGGCTAGTCAGATTGTCTCCTATGTCGTTAATATAGATCGGTAAGAATAGAGGGCCTATAGCAATTCCTTGGGGAACGCCGGATATTACTTCTGTTTTAGTAGATGCCTTTCCGTCTATTACTACGAACTTTGACCTTTCTGATAGAATTCACGAATCCAGTCGCACAACCGAGGCGATATTCTACAGGCACGCTGTTTGGTTAGAAGACGCTTGTGAGGAACGGCGTCGAAAACGTTCTGGAAATCTAAAAATATGGAATCAATTTGACATCCCTTGTCAATAGCACTCATTACCTCCTGAGTATAAAGAGCTAGTTGTGTTTCACAAGAATGATGTTTCCTGAATCCGTGCTGACTATGTGTCAATAAATCGTTTTCTTCGAGGTAATTCATAATCTGCGAACACAGTATATGTTCCAAAACCCTACTGCAAATCGACGTTAGTGGTATGGGCCTGTAATTTAGCGGATTACTCCTATTTCCCTTTTTGGGTATTGGTGTGACTTGAGCAATTTTCCGGTCTTTAGGTACGGAACTTTCTGTGAGCGAGCGGTTGCATATAATTGCTAAATATGGAGCTATTCCATCAGTATTCTTTGAAAGGAACCTGACTGGTATACAATCTGGACCGGAGGCCTTGTCTTTCTTAAGTGATTTAAACTGCTTTGCTACACCGAGGATATCTGCTTCTATGTTTCTCATCTTCCCAATTGTTCATCATTGTAATTCAGGAATATTTACTTCGTCTTTTTTGGTGAAGGAGTTTCGGAAAACCGTGTTTAATAACTCTGCTTTAGTGGCTCTGTCATCAGTTACTTCACCAAACTATCAGTGCTAGAGTAAAAACGAATAGTACTTTTTGAAGGAAATTAAATATAGTTTAATTTTGTGCTGGGGAACATTTTCCCTAGAAGCGCGGTTTTTGAGTTATTCAAGAAAAACCTTATAAGTGACCTTTAAAAGCGCCCCTCTCCTTCCCCCCCCCCCCCTCCCCCTCCCCCCATGCTCACACTCCATCGCCGGGCATTTCATATTGTTCATGACACTCCCTCCTACCATTGTACAAAAATCTGTGACTATACGATTTTTTTTTATTACGTACACCACGACGGTTGTGCATACTCCAGAATATCTCAAAATCAGCACTTGAACACCAGACCGTTTTGTGATGTTTAAAACTTTCCCGGCATACTGATTGTTCCATAAAAACACAGGAGAACTTCCGGATATCAGTAACTGTAGTACTACTACAGTGGCATTCACCTGAAGATGGCCAGAAGACTCTGCGCCGAAATATCGTGGCAGAACGTTACTGATATCCGGCAGTTCTCCCGTGTTTTTATGGAACAACCAGACGGTTTTGATATTTATATTGTAAATGAAGTTCTTACCAACATCAACTGTGCTGGAAACACAAGAGAAATGCCACGAGGTGATGTTATAGAGAAACTAACGTGCTTCATATTTAAGATATCCACTATAGGCAATGGATATGAACAATTGTTGCATTGCTCCATATAACTTTCTGCTTCCTTAAAGCGAAGTATTTTGTTCAAATGGTTCAAATGACTCTGAGCACTATGGGACTTAACATCTGTGGTCATCAGTCCCATAGAACTTAGAACTACTTAAACCTAACTAACCTAAGGACATCACACACATCCATGCCCGAGGCAGGATTCGAACCTGCGACCGTAGCAGTCGCGCGGTTCCGGATTGCGCGCCTAGAACCGCTAGATCACCGCGGCCGGCGAAGTATTTTGTTCCAAAGAAATGAAGTTTCATTCAAAGTCTATAATCACTGAATAGGTTCTTTAATTATTCAGGTATTACACTCCTGGAAATGGAAAAAAGAACACATTGACACCGGTGTGTCAGACCCACCATACTTGCTCCGGACACTGCGAGAGGGCTGTACAAGCAATGATCACACGCACGGCACAGCGGACACACCAGGAACCGCGGTGTTGGCCGTCGAATGGCGCTAGCTGCGCAGCATTTGTGCACCGCCGCCGTCAGTGTCAGCCAGTTTGCCGTGGCATACGGAGCTCCATCGCAGTCTTTAACACTGGTAGCATGCCGCGACAGCGTGGACGTGAACCGTATGTGCAGTTGACGGACTTTGAGCGAGGGCGTATAGTGGGCATGCGGGAGGCCGGGTGGACGTACCGCCGAATTGCTCAACACGTGGGGCGTGAGGTCTCCACAGTACATCGATGTTGTCGCCAGTGGCCGGCGGAAGGTGCACGTGCCCGTCGACCTGGGACCGGACCGCAGCGACGCACGGATGCACGCCAAGACCGTAGGATCCTACGCAGTGCCGTAGGGGACCGCACCGCCACTTCCCAGCAAATTAGGGACACTGTTGCTCCTGGGGTATCGGCGAGGACCATTCGCAACCGTCTCCATGAAGCTGGGCTACGGTCCCGCACACCGTTAGGGCGTCTTCCGCTCACGCCCCAACATCGTGCAGCCCGCCTCCAGTGGTGTCGCGACAGGCGTGAATGGAGGGACGAATGGAGACGTGTCGTCTTCAGCGATGAGAGTCGCTTCTGCCTTGGTGCCAATGATGGTCGTATGCGTGTTTGGCGCCGTGCAGGTGAGCGCCACAATCAGGACTGCATACGACCGAGGCACACAGTGCCAACATCCGGCATCATGGTGTGGGGAGCGATCTTTTACACTGGCCGTACACCACTGGTGATCGTCGAGGGGACACTGAATAGTGCACGGTACATGCAAACCGTCATCGAACCCATCGTTCTACCATTCCTAGACCGGCAAGGGAACTTGCTGTTCCAACAGGACAATGCACGTCCGCATGTATCCCGTGCCACCCAACGTGCTCTAGAAGGTGTAAGTCAACTACCCTGGCCAGCAAGATCTCCGGATCTGTCCCCCATTGAGCATGTTTGGGACTGGATGAAGCGTCGTCTCACGCGGTCTGCACGTCCAGCGCGAACGCTGGTCCAACTGAGGCGCCAGGTGGAAATGGCATGGCAAGCCGTTCCACAGGACTACATCCAGCATCTCTACGATCGTCTCCATGGGAGAATAGCAGCCTGCATTGCTGCGAAAGGTGGATATACACTGTACTAGTGCCGACATTGTGCATGCTCTGTTGCCTGTGTCTACGTGCCTGTGGTTCTGTCAGTGTGATCATGTGATGTATCTGACCCCAGGAATGTGTCAATAAAGTTTCCCCTTCCTGGGACAATGAATTCACGGTGTTCTTATTTCAATTTCCAGGAGTGTATTTTCCGCGTGTCGTCTAAGAGTAAACAATAAATCGCTCCGTGACGCAGTTCTCAACAATACCTGGGTCCATGTAACGGCCCAGACCGTTGCTAAGCACCAGCTCTGAGACGAAACGTTTGACGAGCAAGCCGAGTGCGTCTGTCACTAGCCAGCATAGAAGAACACAGTTAACTGTAGCCACAGCACAGAGCAGTAGCAGCAATCAGGAGGTAAGCCAGCAACGTAATCTGAGTTCTGCTAATCCCTAACAACTAAAATACAGGCGTAACATCTACCATACATTCCTGCGGATACACAACATAAATTACCACACTTCTACCGATAATTTCCGTGTTGCACTGGATTGAACAGTCGCAGATTACTAAAATACTGCTGTAATGGCATAAAATTAATGATTATTGTTAAATGAAGTGGGTTAAGATCAGATATTAAATGTGTGTACCACGTCTAAGTGATTTAGAGCCATATTAAGGGATATATTGTGTTCTCGGGTTGTGACAGGAGAGGGCGGGGGAGGAGCATAGAAGAGCGAGGGAAGATAGGTCGTCGGATTGTGTTCATGTACTTCCCTCCTTCATAGGTCTGCAAACTGAAGAGCGAGCAAGTGACACTGTACTCTGTCTACTCCACTGCATCACAAGAAGCAACTACAAGATGTTTCACAAACTTATACCCGCCGCTCCGCAAGGAGCCTTACGAATCACTGGCGATGCAGCGCGCAGACATGCCCGCGGCGTTTTTATTATCCACCAAGTGGATTAACATTACATGGAGTGCAGATATGATTTACTAATAATAGTAACACAAGAGACGCATCTCTGCACATACTTAGACACTGCTAAGGGGAAACTGATTCTTAGTCATCTTGCACGGCAGCTTCCTGCCATTTTTGTTACGTGAGTGGACAAAACAGCTCCACTGTCCTCGTATTTATACAGTGGAGTTATTTTCACTTTATTAAATCAGTACTTATTTGTTGTTGTTGTATGTAAAATACGTTCTTATAAAAATGGCTGAGAAGCGCAGAATTTGTAAGTGCGATGTTGTCAGTGACGTTTCCATTGTTGGTGGGAAGGATTGGATTGATGAATGTGGCATCTTGCTGCTGTCTACTGTCGACAGCGTGTTGTACAGCTGTGCAATTGTGTTTTAGTCGCTTGGTGGTGAATTAATGAATGACCAGATAGTTATTACAATTCTCTCACCATTATTTGCATTACCGGTAGACTGCATAAACCTACTCTGTTCATTAAATGCAGAATTGGCTGCAGTGAGCGGAGCCACTTACTACGCATTCACAGTATATCTCCCAAGGATTGTGTGAATATATCTGATGGAATGGGACTGACTACGTAATCAAGTGTAGGAGAGTTAATCTGCTGCAATGCACTGTTTGACTTATGTTGAAATATCTGAAATTCCATTACACCTAGGTGAGCTACTTCTGTTGCAGAGGGAGACAATTTAAGCCTCTGCGCCTCGTCAGGTCTTTAGAGAGATGAGGCTGGGGTAGTGCATTTAATATCCCCTCATACTGTGGAAAGTATTCCAGCCAGTGATAATGGAAACAATGAAATCGATGTCGTCGCATACGTATTAACAGCATACTACATTTGGCACAGGCTCTTCAGCGACAGCTCCAGCTGTTGAAATTTTTTATGTAATAGCTCAGTTAACAACTGCCAAAAATATTCATTTAATAAACTGAAAATAACTGCACTATATAAAACCGAGATCATTGAAGTTATTTTGTCTACTCACATGAGAGAACTGGCCAGGAAGTGCTGCATAGGTACAGTCAATCTACAAAATCAAATCGAGCTGCGCTTGTGGTGGGGGAAGCTGCTTTTCGAGAAGAACGCTGCAACTGCTGTAAAAGATGGCTAAGAATCAATTTCTCTTCTAGCAATGTAGAACAGTGTGCAGAGACTGTAAGTCGTTCAAACCCGTCCACTGCCAGTTGCCCTTTCTGACACTCATTCAGCCCAAGTCGTTGTCATTATCTCTTTGTGTCTCCGTGTCATCGCCCCTGTCTCACAGCCACAGTCGCCTTCGTTCTGTCCCACTACTACAGCCTCCTCTCTCGTTGTCACTGTCTGCCTCTTGCTTCTCTTGCAGCTAATGTCTCATTCCTTGCTTCCTGCTGCTGGTGCCTCTTCTCACTGTTAATATCTCTCTTTTCCACATTGTCATTGTCATATACTCTGTCACTCATTATCACTGGCTCCCACCCACTCCCGCTTTCTCTTTGTGCCCGCTTCCCCCTCCCCCCCCCCCCCCCCCCCCCCCGCCGCGACATTGGCCCCTTCACTCTTTTCCCAGTACTGCACTGTCATTGTCAACTACACTGAAGTGCCAGAGAAACAGTTTAGGCATGCGTATTCAAATACAGGGACAAGTAAAGAGGCAGAATACGGCTCTGCCGTCGGCAAAGCCTATATAAGACAAGTGTCTGGCGCAGTTGTTAGATCGTTTACTGCTGCTACAATGGATGGTTATCAAGATTTAAGTGAGTTTGAACGGGGTGTTACCAGTCGGCGCACGAGCGGTAGGAACAGTATCTCCGAAGTAGCGATGAAGTGAGGATTTTCCTGTACGACCGTTTCACGAGTGTACCGTGAATATCAGGAAACCGGTAAAAAAAAAGAAAAAAAAAAAACAAATCTCCGACATCGCTACAGCCGTAAAAAGAGCCTGCAAGAACGACACCAACGACGACTGAAGAGAATCGTTCAACGTGACAGAAGACCAACCTTTCTCAAAATTGCTGCAGATTTCAATGCTGGGCCATCAACCAGTGCGAACCATTCAATGAAGCCTCATCGATATGGGCTTTCGGAGCAGAAAGCCCAATCGTGTATCCTTGACGACTGCACGACACACAACTTTACGCCTCGCCTAGACCCGTAAACACCGACATTGGACTATTAATGATTGGAAACACGTTGCCTGATCGGACGAGTCTCGTTTCAAATTGTATCGAGCGGATGGACATGTATGAATATGGAGACAATCACATGAATCCATAGACCCTGCATGTCAGCAGGGGACTGTTCAAGATGGTGGAGGGTCTGTAATGGTGTGAGGCGTGTGCAGTTGAAGTGATATGGGACCCCTGATACGTGAAGATACGACTGTGATAGGTGACACGTACGCAAGCATCCTGTCTGATCACCTGCATCCATTAATGTCCAGCCGGCCGCGGTGGTCTCGTGGTTCTAGGCGCGCAGTCCGGAACCGCGCGACCGCTACGGTCGCAGATTCGAATCCTGCCTCGGGCATGGATGTGTGTGATGGCCTTAGGTTAGTTAGGTTTAAGTAGTTCTAAGTTCTAGGGGACTGATGACCACAGATGTTAAGTCCCATAGTGCTCAGAGCCATTTGAACCATTCCGACGGACTTGATCAGTTCCAGCAGAACAATGCGACACCCCATATGTCCAGAATTGCACCGGGAACACTCCTTTCAGTTTAAACACTTCTGCTGGCCACCAAACTCCCCAGACATGGACGTTATTGAGTATATCTGGAGTGCCTTGCAACGTGCTGTTCGGAAGAGATCTCCACCCCCTCGTACTCTTAAGGATTTATTGATAGCCCCGCAGGACTGGTGTCAAGTCCCTCTAGCACTAGTTCAGACATTACTCGAGCCCATGCCACGTCGTGTTGCGGCACCTGTGCGTGCTTGTGGGGGCCCTACATGATATTAGGCAGATGTGCCAGTTTCTTTGGCTCTTCAATATATATGTAGATGTAGACACAGAACATGTGAATAAATTATCAACACTCTCACCAAACATGTAACGCAGATCGCTTTGGAGGGACAACTCTTCTCGGAGACTAGAAAATTTGATAGATTGCGTCCATAGTCCCTGCAGAACAGATCATAGAACTGCCGCTCTACACCAGTCTTCTCTATAGCCTGGAGCTGTTCTGAGCTAACGTTTATGTGCTGTTTTTTCCATGGCAACCAACATGGATTACAAAAGCAACGATCACGAGAAACAAAGCTCACAAATATCGTAAGAGCCGTGGATAGCGCTTGTCCTGTTGCACACGATTGTTCTAGACCTGCGAAAAACGTTTCCAAAAATTATCCTCGTGGCCCATGTTATGAACATACATTCGAATGAGATATCTACTTAAATTTTTGAACAGCTTGTAAACGTATTGACAGGTAGAATGCAGCACGTTACCCTGGCTGAGGAGTCCGTTACAAAGACAGATCTAGTTTCAGGTGAGCCCGACAGAGATTTTGTAAGTACTTTGACATCCATGCTATACGCGTACGCGGTGATTTGTTTAAACTGAGACCTCTAAGCATATAGAAGATAATGCCTTCCAATGTGCAGTAACAACTCACAGACGGCACGTGGCAGCACTAGCAGTGGAGGGTGTATAAAGTGACTCCGGGGGACGCGAAAAACCGTGCAATCGTTGTCGTAATGCGGAAACGGAATGATTCATCTGACGTCCAAACGCGCAATATCATTGGCTTTCGTGGCGAGAGTGGAAGGAGCAGCTAAGTTTGCAAACTATTCGCATCGTGCTGGGTTAAAATGTACCATGTGTGGTAAAACAGTGGTATCCAAAACCGACACCGAGGAGACTATGGAGCATCATGGACCATAGATTACGTGGGTGGACGGTGGATACGGAGATGTGTACGGGCGAATAGACGTGCAACTGTTGAACAACTGACCGCCTAGATGAACCATGGGTCTACCAACAGTGTCTCCTCAACGAACTTTGTCGCGTATGGGCCTCCAGCCGGTGCCTGGTTAATGCATCGATTCTGATTGCGGTTCATCGGCGACGAAGGCTGGAATTTGCATTCCAATACCGCAACTGAACGTCGACTGAGTGTCGACAGGTGGCCTTGACAGGTGAATGACTTTCTGTGCTCGATCGGCAGGTGGCTGTTGTACAGATTATGGTGGACAACAGGAGTCTGAGGCTTCATAAGATTGTGCAGTGCTATGCAATGCCTGCTGTCTGCAAGGTTTCAGGCTGGAGGAGGGACATTATGGTTTTCGTGGCGTTACCTGGGTGATCTCGTCATTGTGGAAGCCACAATGGACCAACAAAAAATGGCTCTGAGCACTATGGGACTTAACATCTGTGGTCATCAGTCCCCTAGAACTTAGAACTACTTAAACCTAACTAACCTAAGGACATCACACACATCCATGCCCGAGGCAGGATTCGAACCTGCGACCGTAGCTGGACCAACAAAAGTATGTGTCAATCCTTGAGGAGTATGTGTATCCCTTCAAGCAGTTGGTTTTTCTTAGCACGATGGCACTTACCAGCAGGACAACGCAACATGTCACATAGCTCGCAGTGTACGTATGTGGTTCGAGGACCGCCAGGATGGGTTTACCATATTTCCCTGCCCACTAAAATCCCCAGATTTAAACTCAACCGCGAATCTGTGGGCTCACCTCGATCGGACTGTACACGCCAAGGATGCTTAACCGAGAAACGTGACGCAGCTGGCCATGACACTGGAGTCGACATGGTTCCACGTCATTGTCGGCACCTTCCACAAACTCACTGACTCTCTTCCTGCACGTCCCGCAGCAGTCTGCGCTGCAAAAGGTGGTTTATTGTCAGGTGGTCGCGCAACACGACTGGACAGCGTATGCAATAACACGAAATTGCCGTGGCTGAGATTCCGTGAAACGCGAGACGCAGAAGCTCTCTCGTGTCGGCAGGAACTGGAAGACGGGGGCGGGTAGCACGAGGCCGGTAGTACGAGCCGCAGTGAACAGTCGTCTCAGTGGAGGTCGTCGCCAGTTATGTTAATGGATTACGTAAACAGCCTGGGAGTGGGACCACTGTAGATGGTCACCAGTTGTTGAGGTAGATCATTAGAAATATTGTTTATGATTGCGTATTCACGGATCGGTCCATAGTGCGGTCGCGCAAGTACTTCGAAAGTAATTAAAATGCCATCTGTCCACAATTGCAGATTTGTATTGATATTTCGTGCAACGTATGAAGTGTACAGTGAACTGTGATGTGATTAAGACCACAGGAATCATTAAATGCTGTTGTTGTTGTTGTTGTGTTCAGTCCAGAGACTGGTTTGATGCAGCTCTCCATGCCACTCTATCCTGTGCAAGTTTCTTCATCTCCCAGTACCTACTGCAACCTACATCCATCTGAATCTGTTTAGTGTATTCACGTCTTGATCTCCCTCTACGAATTTTACCCTCCACGCTGCCCTCCATTACTAAATTGGTGATCCCATGATGCCTCAGAATATGTCCTACCAACCGACCCCTTCTTCTAGTCAAGTTGTGTCACAAATTTCTCCTCTCCCCAATTCTATTCAATAACTCCTCATTAGTTATGTGATCTACCCATCTAATCTTCAGCATTCTTCTGTAGCACCACACATTAAATGCTATTCCTTGAAAAAGTTAAACTGTATGCTCTTTTCTGCAAGCTAAGCAGTTAAGGATTTACTCCAATTATCACTATCACACCGTTACGTGCGCCACCACTGTACGAGCCCACGACCAAGCGCTTCCACTGCAGCGTAGGGACATTTCTGAACATGCAACGTCACTGACTTTCAGAAAAACCGCGAGATGTGACCGATTTGCACATCTCCAACAATAACCTCGCGTCTACGATTTCTCTATAAGAAGTGGAGAACGGGGCGCGCCTATCCAATGCAAGGACAGTAGCGTGGTACTACCTGGATGAATTTTTCGTAATGGCGCGATGTTGACATCAGTGTCATTCCCATCATCTTTTGGTGAAGTGCCGAGTCGGTCGAGGGAGATCTTCCTGGCAGGAGTCCTCGGTTCTCATCCTTCAGGCGTCCTCTTCGATCCAATACTAACCGTTCTTCTTCTAGCGTCTTCTCTGGCATTGATGTGAAGCACAAAACAAACTCTTTCCACCAGTACGCTGGAAAGAACTATGTTCTCCCACCCAGCATGTGTATCCAACTAGTGGTGTTATGACGCTGCATCCTGGTGCCCATATTACCGATATGTCTGTTCCGTAGTGTTTTACAGCTCTCGTAGATGAGAACAGCTGATCGCCTGAACATGCCCTGCAGGTAACGTATTCCCGCTAGCCAATGTATCTCCACTAACGACAAAGGCGCAGTTAGGTGTAATGCTAGTTTGGGAGCACGATTATGCACCCATTGTGTAACTCTGCTAGAATGATGCATGTATTGCCCGTCTCTGTTTCCCGATCAGATAGGACGTCTTTTTTTCTTTTTTTTTTTTTTTTATTGGCGTCCTCCTCTCTCGATGTCAAAGGTGTCACATGGCTCGAATTTGTGGCGAGACATAGTGACTTGAGGCATTGGGAAGTTTGTGTGTGTACAAGGGTTTCTCGGGTCATGCCCTTTCTTAGAGCAGAACTCACTCATGTCTTCCCGAACTGATTAATTTGGCGTGTAGTAATCTAGTTGCTCATGATAGCTGATCTGTGGCCGCGGAATTAAGCCCCCTCGTTGCTTGTTGGCCTAGTCTGAATTTTGGCTCCGAGAAACCCACTTCTTGTCTGAAGGCGTAAATCGAACTTTTGCAAGTGAACGTGATTGTTCCGTCCGTGTAAAGGCCGGTTCCCACTAGAGCGCGGCAGCGCGTCGTGCGGCAGCGGCAGCGGCAAGCGTTTTCCGCTTTGACGCGGCGGCTCGCGGAATTGGCGTTCCCATCTGGAAGCGGCAGACGCTAGCGGTAGCCAATGACGGACAGCCACTGAGGTACGGGGTGGGACCCACCGAAACGACCGGTGTGTTTGAATAACTATATCTTATACCTACATGAAGGAAAGACGAAGTTGGGTGAAGACATACAGATTTTTCATTTTCTGTACAATGTACTCTTTTACATATTTCATTATTCATGTTTTCTCATTTCAACATAAACAGATTTCATGACTACCGTTCATGATTGTTCACTATCTCCTAACACATTGAAACAATGTACGGTAAAAGAGATTATTCAGATAGTTAAGCGAGACAAAAATTTAAAGTGTGATACGGTAGCAGGTACAGGAAAACACTAAAAACACAAAGGCTTGGGGGAAGGGATGAAAGTGGATAGAATTTCGCACAGAGCATAATGTAATCATCGCCAGCACCTTGCTTAAGAATCATGAAAGAATAATACATACTTGGAACAAAGTTTTCGAAACCAGATTTTAAATTATAAGATATTTCCTGGTGCAGACGCAAATCTACAATAATTTATTGGTTGCGAGCTGCGGTTTACAACTAAAGAGACAGTAAACGGTAGCAAATTAAGGAAATGGAACTTGAATAAGTCAAGACCCACAGTTTTTCGATAATCTTAAAGTTACCGTAATGCAACGACTCACTGAAACAGAGAAAGGAATCCGCTAGAATACGAATGGATATCTTTGAGAGAAAAAGTGGTGAATGCAGCAGAGTATGTGAACGGGAAGAAGGTACAGTAGAAATCGTTAGATAAAACGTGATGTATTAAATGTGACACGAGGGAAATATATAAAAATGCAGCAAATAAAGTAGGCCATGGGAAATAGAAATGTCTAAACATGACGTTGACAGAAAGTCCAAAATTGCAACGCGATTTTGCACTTGGAAAACAGGGGAATGAAAATGAGAAAGAACAAAGAAAACTTTGCTCAAAAGAGAAGCAACTGTCAAGGACTCATCTGGCAAGCCAGAACTAAGCAAATAAGAGAAGGCTAGAAAGTGGAAGGAATATGTAGAGAGGAGAGGGGGAGGGGTTGTACAAACTAACATAAGCACAATGTTAGATTCCTGTGAGATGTCTGAACATGCAAGGCAATACTGATCCTACCACTTAGTTAAGTAGACACAGTGAAGAACTGCGAAACTGTGTTTATAGCATTTGCATGTTTAGAGAAAGATTTTGACAATCTTAATTAAAACATTATTTGAAGCTCTAAAACATAGGGCCACAAGATTATCTACAACTCGTACAGAAACCAATTTGCATTTCTAAGACTTCAGTGACTTGCAAGGGAAGCAGTAATTGAGAAGGCAGAAGTAGAGAGGATATAAAATGAAGACTGTGAATAGCAACAAAAGCGTTCTGAAAAAGAAAATTTGTTCACATCGAATATAAATTCTAAGGATTGGGTACAATTTTACAGAGGTATTTGTGTGGAGTGCAGCCTTGTATGTAAGTGAAACGTGGGCTATGAACAGTTCTGTCAAGAAGACAATGGACGCTTTCAAAACGTGGTGATCAATAAGAATGCTGAAGATTAGATATGAGGATCGTGTAACTAAAGAAGAGGAACGGAATTAAATAGAGCAGGAAGAGGAAGAGGAAATCACGGCACAACTTTGACTACAAGAGGGGTAAGTTGACAGGACATATTATGAGGCGTCAAAGAGTGAGGACAAAGGGGTTGGGTGATAGTATTCTGATAATAATCATCTGTTGAAATGCTATTCTGCTATTTTATCGATTAATGTAAGCAGTGAATTTACTATTCCATGCACTTCTCCACAAAACATTTAAACCAAAACTGAAATCAGCTGAACACCAAATCTTTCAACCACTGTCTGACAACTACAGCATTCTCTTTCAACTTTCTATAACTATCACTGGCTTGCCACACACACATAAAGATATAAGGAGGACAGAAATAAACAAACATTAGTTTTCAGCATATAATTCTTTAGATTGGCAACATGCACATAAACAAACCAAACAGGAAGAGACATGAGGTGAACACACTGTAGTTATGACTTCAAATCAGTGTTTTCGGTAAAATGTCTACAGCTAGTGACAGAAGAAAAAAGAGCGAACATGAAAATGTACTTATGTTCCATAATCTAAGTTTTAGTTCAACCTCCAGCATGTGACCAGGTGAGGGGAAACGCAGATGTCTGCCAAAAACTCGATTCACTGTAAGTAATCAGTTACTCACGTAAAAAAAGATGTGAACTGTTTTATAATCTGCAAGTATCACATATCAAAACAAAACTGAATCCTTCTAGATTCCACCGAAGATGCCTTAAAGTAAAAGGCGAAACGCGTCTTGAACCAATAAAGTACACTGGATAAAGAAAAAAACGTTTGTTACTTCCAAAGGAAATAATCAATAGCTGTAGATAATTAGCAAATTACATCTTATGACATACCAGCAAATTAGTCTCGGTTTAAGTTCTCATTACACATGCTATTAAATGCTGTTTAAAAAAATTCATCTATCCCTTCCGAAAAAACTGTAGTTTCTTTCATATCTTGGTAGTTAAACAGATTTTGGATATTTATCATGCGACGAAATACCTGAGTTTTTACAAGTTATCGTTTGCAAAAAAACACGTTTCGATTTCTTGAACCGTTTACGAAATTTGCAGTTGATACAACCACATGGTTTACGACGAGCAGGACGAATGTATCGGTCGCGTAGCGAGCCACCCGCGCGCAGTCACCGCACAGCCCGTCCGCCGACATATCATCCAATATCTCGAGAACGGTGATAGCTATCGATCTGCTCTCAGCTTTAAAAACAATTTCGATATGTTGACTAAATTTCATACGCAATAATGTATTACCTAAAATGAACTGTACGCAAAGTCCACGCAATGCGTTTTTACCTCTGCACACGCATTCAAATTTCGTGTAAAGGTTTACGCAAATGCGATACAGCAAGTAACCACGACGAATAACGAAAATAAATTCGGTCCTTTATCGAGAGAAGATATCAGGCTATAACATGCCCAAGAATCAAATTTTTCTACCGAATAGTTTCCTTGGAATCGGATGATAAGTATTTCATAGCTGCCGCCGCGTCCGCGCCAGCGGTTCGGCGAAAGTTCGTGTGGCCCGGGGGTCCGTACGTGACGTCACGCTCAGCGCGTTCTGTGATTGGCGGCGCGCACCTGGAGCGCGGCACGCGGCAGCGGAAGCGGTTCGACATGGTCAAACCGCGACGCAGAGCCCGCCGCGCCTTGCCGCTGACGCCATTTCTATGGCAACCACGCCGCTGACGCGCGGTTTTGACGCGCGGCAGCCCTAGTGGGAACCGGCCTTAAGAGTTCTCACTGCCCCGACTCTCTCATTCCCCTTACCTTTGTGAACCGGAGGGGAGCAGAGTTACTTTGCAAATTTCTGGCTGTTCAGGTTTCTTAGTCCATGCTCGGCAGTACTTCTGCAACTATTTTTCTATTGTGCCACGTTTTGTGATAGCCGCAGTGGCGAGCGCCGTTAAGGCCGGTTCCCACTAGAGCGCGGCAGCGCGTCGTGCGGCAACGGCAGCGGCAAGCGTTTTCTGCTTTGACGCGGAGGCTCGCGGAATTTGCGTTCCCACCTGGAAGCGGCAGACGCTAGCGGTAGCCAATGACGGACAGCCACTGAGGTACGGGGAGGGACCCACTGAAACGCCCGGTGCGTTTGATTAACTATATCTTACACCTACATGAAGGAAAGACGAAGTTGGGTGAAGACATACCAATTTTTCATTTTCTGTACAACGCACTGTTTCACATATTTCATTATTCATGTTTTCTCATTTAACCATAAACAGATTTCATGACTACCGTTCATGATTGTTCACTATCTCCTAACACATTCAAACAATGTACGACAAAAGAGATTATTCAGATAGTTAAACGAGACAAAAATTTAAAATCTGATACGGTAGCAGGTACAGGAAAACACTAAGAAAACAAAGGCTTGGGGGAAGGGATGAAAGTGGAAGCCACTGATAGAATTTCGCACAGAGCATAATGTAATCATCGGCAGCACCTTGCTTAAGAATCATGAAAGAATAATACATATTTGGAACAAAGTTTTCGAAACCAGATTTTAAATTATAAGACATTTCCCAGTGCAGGCGCAAACCTACAATACTTTATTGGTTACGAGCTGCAGTTTACAACTAAAGAGACAGTAAATGGTAACAAATTAAGGAAATGGAACTTGAATAAGTCAAGACCTACAGTTTTTCGATAATCTTAAAGTTACCATAATGCAACGACTGACTGAAACAGGGAAAGGAATCCGCTAGAATACGAATGGATATCTTTGAGAGAAGAAGTTGTGTATACAGCAGAGTATGTGAACGAGAAGAAGGTACAGTAGAAATCGTTAAATAAAACGTGATATATTAAATTTGACAAGAGGGAAAAATATAAAAATGCAGAAAATAAAGTAGGCCATGGGAAATGTCTAAACATGAAGTTGACAGAAAGTCCAAAATTGCAACGCGATTTTGCACTTGGAAAACATAGAGGAATGAAAATGAGAAAGAACAAAGAAAACTTTGCTCAAAGGAGAAGCAACTGTCAAGAACTCATTTGGCAAGCCAGAACTTAGCAAATAATAGAAGGCTAGAAAGTGGAAGGAATTTGTAGAGAGGAGAGGGGGAGGGGTTGTACAAACTAACATAAGCACAATGTTAGATTCCTGTGAGATGTCTGAACATGCAAGGCAATACTGATCCTACAACTTAGCTAAGTGGACACACTGAAGAACTGCGAAACTGTGTTTATAGCATTTGCTTGTTTGGAGAAAGGTTTTGACAATCTTAATTAAAACATTCTTTGAAGCTCTGGAGATGTCATAGATAAAACACAGGGCCACAAGATTATCTACAACTTGTACAGAAACCAAACTGCATTTCTAAGACTTAAATGACTTGAAAGGGAAGCAGTAATTGAGAAGGCAGAAGTAGAGAGGATATAAAATGAAGACTGTGAATAGCAAGAAAAGCGTTTTGAAAAAGAAAATTTGTTCACATCGAATATAAATTCTAATGATTGGGTACTATTTTACAAAGGTATTTGTGTGGAGTGCTGTATTTGTGAGGAGTGCAGCCTTGTATGTGAGTGAAACGTGGGCGATGAACAGTTCTGTCAAGAAGACAATGGACGCTTTCAAAACGTGGTGATCAATAAGAATGCTGAAGATTAGATATGAGGATTGTGTAACTAAAGAAGAAGTATGGAATTAAATAGAGGAGGAAGAGGAAATTACGGCACACCTTTGACTACAAGAGGGGTAAATTGACATGACATATTACGAGGCGTCAAAGAGTGAGGACAAAGGGGCTGGGTGATACATTCTGATAATAATCATCTGTTGAAATGCTATTCTACTATTTTATCTATTAATGTAAGCAGTGAATTTACTCTCCCATGCACTCCTCCACAAAACATTTAAACCAAAACTGAAACCAGCTGAACACCAAATCTTTCAATCGCTGTCTGACAACTACTGCATTCAGTTTCAACTTTCTATAACTATCACTGGCTAGCCACACACACATACAGATATAAGGAGAACAGAAATAAACAAACATTAGTTTTAGGCATATAATTCTTTAGGTTGGCAACATGTACATAAACAAACCAAACAGGAAGGGACATGAGGTGAACACACTGTAGTTACTCCAGGCAGGTGTAAAATGAATGTGCGCAACAGAAAGAAATAAACGCTAGGTTTGGCCCTGTCTGACTACCCTCTGAAGCAGACCTTAGGATCTCTTAATTCTATAAATTACAATCTAAACATAAATGAACGATGAAGGCAACTAATCCTACTAAATGATAAACGTTGTTGCTGCTTATATATTTATTGTAGATTTAAAAAAACCTTTATATTACAAAGTTTACATTTCCTAACTAAAATTACTGATCAGTTGCCCAACTCTGCCCCTTTTAATGACTGCGCGGTCTAATATCAATAAAGCGAAATGACTGACATCATTTACGTACCAAACACTTGAAGACACTACTTTCATTTCGGTAAAATGTCTACAGCTAGTGACAGAAGAAAAAAGAGCGAACGTGAAAAAGTGCTTATGTTCCATAATCTAAGTTTTAGTTCAACCTCCAGCTTGTGACCAGGTGAGGGGAAAAGCAGATGTCTGCTAAAAACTCGATTCACTGTAAGTAATCAGTTATTCACGTTAAAAAAGATGTGAACTGTTTCATAATCTGCAAGTATCACATATCAATACAAAACTTAATCATTCTAGATTCCACCGAAGATGCCTTAAAGTGAAAGGCGAAACGCGTCTTGAACCAATAAAGTACACTGGATAAATAAAAAAAACGTTTGTTACTTACGAAAGGAAATAATCAATAGCTGTAGATAATTAGCAAATGACATCTTATGACGTAACAGCAAATTAGTCTCGGTTTAACTTCTCATTCCACATGCTATTAATGCCGTTTAAAACAATTCATCTATCCCTTCTGAAAAACTGTAGTTACTTTCATATCTTGGTAGATAAACAGATTTTTGATATTTATCATGCGACGAAATACATGACTGTTTACAAGTTATCATTTGCAAAAAAACGCGTTTCGATTTCTTGAACCGTTTACGAAATTTGCAGTTGATACAACCACATGGTTTACGACGAGCAGGACGAATGTATCGGTCGCGTTGCGAGCGACCCGCACGCGGTCACCGCACAGCCCGTCCGCCGACATATCATTCAATATCTCGAGAACGGTGAAAGCTATCGTTCTGCTCTCAGCTTTAAAAACAATTTGGATATGTTGACTAAATTTCATACGCAATAATGTATTACCTAAAATGAACTGTACGCAAAGTCCACGCAATGCGTTTTTACCTCTGCACACTCATTAAAATTTCGTGTAAAGGTTTACGTAAATGGGATACAGCAAGTAACCACGACGAATAACGAAAAGAAATTCGGTCCTTTATCGAGAGAAGACATCAGGCTGTAACATGCCCAAGAATCTAATGTTTCTACCGAATAGTTTCCGTGGAATCGGATGATAAGTATTTCATAGCTGCCGCCGCGTTCGCGCCAGCGGTTCGGCGAAAGTTCGTGTGGCCCGGGGTTCCGTACCTGACGTCACGCTCATCGCGTTCTGTGATTGGCGGCGCGCACCTGGAGCGCGGCACGCGGCAGCGGAAGCGGTTCGACATGGTCAAACCGCGACGCAGAGCCCGCCGCGCCTAGCCGCTGACGCCGTTTCCATTGGAACCACGCCGCTGACGCGCGGTTTTGACGCGCGGCATCCCTAGTGGGAACCGGCCTTTTACTGCGGCAACGCTGAGCGTGCTGTTGCGGCTCGGACCTAGATGCTCCTTTAATCTGTCGCGGACAGTGTTTTACGCCACCTTTGGGACTGCTGGAGCTTAGTGCCTTTGCAGCTGTGCTTCTACACGCCATGCCGGCCTGCACCATCTTTAACGAGGAGATCGCCGGTCTCTAAATTACGTAATTGTAATCTATCAACTGTTTCCTGCAACTGGTGTTTCCTCATTCTAAAGAACCAAGCGATCTGTGGAGGTCGGCGCTCGCTAACTTACGTAATTTCAATCTGCTGTTTTTCTCATTGTAAGGGCCTAAGTGGCCAGTCATTCTACGCCAGTTTGGAACCTCTTGTTTTAACCGTGTAATATATTTTTAAACTCGGCCAAGTTTATTGTAATTAGTATGGGAGGTTATTCCTGTTGTAAATTGCTCATTCTTTTGGTTTAGTAGTTTGTTTATGTGGAAGCCCCTGCCCTTTTCATTTAATGCCGCAGCTGTAACGGCACTGCCTTTTTGCACCTCGAGCTAGTGAGCAAGTAGTTTACGTAATAAGGCAGTCCCTCCCACCCCCCTTTCTTTTAATGTCGGGGCTGTAGCGGCACTGGTTTTGGGAACCTCGCGATTGGTTTTGCCACAATTGACTGTATTTCGTAGGCGCGGCTCCTAGATGCAAACAGATTGATTGTAGTTATTCCTACAGTTATTGCTACAGTAGCAACATGGCGGCGAGTGAGTGATGTGCGTTAGCTTGGCTCGCAAGTTTACGTGAAATCTGGAGGTGTTTTAAGCAGTTGGGCTGGTCTACATACACTAAAGCCGTATATCTACTGCCGAGTGTCGTATTTTACATCACATACTGAGCACCAATTACACGGAATCGCACTAAAAATGGAAAATCGCCGAACAACGCGCAGTGCAGCCAACGGTCAGGCCGGCGACAGCGCAGGCGTGGAGTCCACACCGGGAGTTGCGGCCGCTCCGACCGGCATCGCAGACATCGCCGCACTCGTGAAGGCTGAGGTGAGTGCCGCGCTGCAGGCTAAGGAGACGCTCGGGCTCGTTGTTCAAACCATCACTGATGCTGTCACTGCAGCAGTGACGGACAAAATACAGAAAACTCTGGAGGCGAATGCGAGCGAGATCCGTGCACTGGACACATCTTTAAAAGCAAGTGAGGAGAAAGCACGACTGCTCGAACAGAAATTGATCGAGAAGACGGACGAGCTCGAACAATATCAGAGACGCAATAATCTTAGACTGTTCGGCATTCCAGAGAGCAGCAGAGAGAACACAGATGAACTAGTGATAGACCTTGCCCAAGAAAAGCTAGGCATGCAGGTGACTCTGAGTGACATTGACAGAAGTCATAGAGTGGGTCGTAGGTCGCCAGGTTCTACAAAACCAAGACCTATTATAGTGAAATTTATGTCGTATAGGAAAAGATCTGAAATCTTCAGAGCAAAGAAGAATCTCGCGAAGTCGGGTCTGACAGTACGCGAGGATCTGACCTCTGAAAGACTAAACATTTTGAAGAACGCAATTTCGAAATTTGGGCTACATAACGTATGGACAAATGACGGCAGGATAATGGTCAAGACCGAAAACGGAAAGAAAACAATTTGCAGTGTTAATGAACTCGACAGCCTGTGGTTTAGAAGCTAAATCATGTCTAACCTTGCTGCCACTAACCTGTGTGTTTATATTGTTTACACTGTCAACCATATCGTAACTAATGTATTATGAAATTGTTCGTTTCTCTACATAACTATTTTTTTATCTCTAATTATTTTTTCTCGTGTAATATTTGTTATTATTTGTATTATCAACTTTTCGTTTCTCCACATAACTATTTTCATTTTTAATTGTTTTTCTCATGTAATTTTGTTAATTATTACATAAGGTAGTCTCACTTCAGTTCTTAATTAGCAACCCACCATCATACTTTAGTTGTTATCCCCATAAGTGCAATTAATATCACACTCTGTCATAACGTGCAGATTACTCCCGTTGTGTTTAGCGAAATTCCTTCCCCTGCCAGCCCACGGCTACTTCCAGAACCGTTGCAGACCTCGCTGACCTTGGCCGCAGATCCCGTTGTCTCCCCGGGGACCTACTCCCTCCCCCTCCCGGCCGCTTTCACTGCACAGAACTGGGAGGACACTCCCTCACCCCCCTCTCCTTCACACGCCTTCAGCATTCCTTATGCTAGACCCTCTTGTCACCGCCAACCACGACCCGCAAACATCGACCGGCAGCCTCCTCGGGCAATCAACACCCGAACGCACCCAAGCTGCATATTGCACATGCAAATGTCCAGTCTCTGCCAGCTCACTTCGACGAGTTCAAATATATATTTCAAACTGCTGATATACACGTAATACTTTTGTCAGAGACTTGGCTCAAACCAAGTATTCCTACAACTTCCGTAAACCTAGATGGCTATATCTTTCTCAGGCACGACAGATGCAACAGACGAAGGGGCGGAGTAGGGGCGTACATACGTTCTGATTTGTCACCTACAGTACTACACACATCCGACAACAATGTAGATAAACAAGTGGAATATATGTTCCTAGAGATCAAATCACTTAACAGAAAGTGCTTAATATGTGTCCTTTACAAACCTCCTAAAGTAGGTGGGTTCGCCAGCTTCGAAACTGCCCTCTCTAGTCTCGAATCGTCATATGAACATGTAATTATAGCTGGTGACACTAACATTAATTTTCTGTGCAATAGTCCTCCCACTGGGAAATTTAAGAGGATGCTTTCTTCCTCAAATATGACGCTACTTCAGCTGGCACCTACTCATCACACGACTACCAGCCACACTTTCATAGATATATTCGCAACGAAATCTCCGAACAGAATAATTCGCACCTCTCAAATATCTGCGCCTGGCATGTCTGCCCATGACATCATTTCCATGACGTATTCACTAGAATGCCCTAGAAAGAAACAAAAATTGTCTACATACAGAGACCTCAAACGCATAAATTTGCCTGAACTCGAAACTGAGGCACAAGAAATAGTTTGGGGGATGACCTCTACTCCCCTCATGGACATAAACGACAAACTCCACGATTTCACTAACAAAATTACTCAACTATATGACAAAGATGCTCCAATAAAGACCAGAAAAGTAAAAAGGCAACCTGCACCTTGGCTGACTGATGAACTAAAACAGCTCATGAATCTCAGAGATGCTGCACATCGAGCATACAAGATACACCCTACACCTGAAAATCACGCTGTATACAAGCAGAAACGAAACAAAGTCAGTCAAGCGGTGAGAAACGCTAAGCTCAGACATGCCCGTACATTAGCTGACAATAGATGTAGACCAGCTATCCTATGGAAAAATCTCCGTAGTCTCGGTTTAGGCAAAATAAAAGTTGCAGAAAATCCCATGGTCCCAGCTGAAGAACTAAACCGATTCTTCACATTACATGAAACCAAAATTGATCCGCAAAAAAAAAAAACAGAGAATCATTGATTACTTCATGGAGATGAACGACTGTAGCAAAGAAAAATTCTATCTACAGCACGTCACTTGCAGTACTGTCAAGAAAGCCATAATGCGGATTAGATCAGCATCTACTGGACATGATGGTATCACTATCCAGATGGTAAAACTTATTATTGACCAACTACTGCCCTCTATAACAGACATTTTCAACGATTCATTAATCACAAGTGTTTTCCCTGAGGCTTGGAAACTGGGACAAATTAAGCCACTGCCTAAAAAGGACATCGCCACAGCACCCTCTGACTACCGCCCCATCTGCCTTCTTCCTGCACTATCAAAGGCCTTAGAATATATAGTTCATGACCAGCTCACCAACTACCTAACTACTAACAACCTACTAGACGAATACCAATCAGGCTTCCGTAAACATCGAAGCACAACATCCGCTCTGATAAAGGTGACAGATGACCTGAAACTTGCCATGGACAGACAAGAAGCGACTATCATTTGCTTCTTAGATTTCAGCAAAGCATTTGATACTGTCGACTTCGACATCTTACTAGCCAAACTTAGCGGTCTAAATTTCTCACCAAGCGCAGTGCAATGGTTTCGCTCATACATGACGTCTCGTCAGCAACGCGTCCTGTCTGGGAATATAAAATCACAATGGCGGCAGGTAGTGTCAGGCGTTCCCCAAGGCTCAGTATTAGGTCCTATACTCTACTCTCTTTATGTCAATGATGTGTCATCGGTCCTGACCTATTGCAAATACCATATGTATGCTGATGACCTTCAGTTGTATCCAAGTGCGAAACCAAGCAATCTCAAGAAAGCTATTGAAAATTTCAATGCTGACCTCGATGCACTGTCAAAATGGGCACAGGACATAGGTCTAAAACTAAACCCATCTAAAACCCAAGCGGTACTTGTTGGTCACTCTAAGCTCATTAGCCCAAAACATCGGGAATCCGTACCACCTCTTATCCTAAATGGAACAAATATTAAATTCTCTCCCTCAGCAAAGAGTTTGGGAGTAATAATAGATGAAAATCTAAATTGGACAGAGCACGTAACTGCAGTGTGCAAAAAAGCATCAGCATCCCTTCATGTCCTACAAAAATATAAAAAACTCTTCCCTTTCGATCTGAAAAAGAAATTAGTACAAACGCTTATACTCCCAATCATTGACTACAGCGATATTATCCTACTAGGCCTCTCTCAGGAAAATTCCCGACGTCTAGAACTGGTCACGAATGCCTGCGTTCGATATATCTGTGACGTTCGACTTTTTGATCACATTTCACCAGCATATGCAACATTGTCCTGGCTGCGTGCAGACAAACGCAGAGATTTCCATACACTCTGTCTCATCTACTGCCTTATAAATGTACACTGTCCCTCATATCTCTCCTCGTCCCTAACACTCACGTCGGAACAACATGACAGAAACACACGTTCCCATCATAATAAAATCCTCTCCGTTCCACTGCATCGCTCAGTCACCTTCTCCAAGTCCTTTACAGTAGCGGGAACCCGACTCTGGAATAACCTCCCTCGATATGTTAGAGAACTTAAAAACATGACCGGCTTCAAAAAACAGTTAATGACGTATCTACTTAAGCAACAGTAATGCCTTCCTCTGTACATGAGTGCACTTCACCTCATTAGTTCCCTCTTTCCCCCTCCTTAAACCTCCCTTACCCAAAACTCGCTATACTAGTAAACATCTACTTTACACACCAAGATATTAATGTACATCTGCTCAAACCTTCATTACTATTGCCAATCTTTCTCATGTTTGTCATTATTATTTGATTTTTTTTACTGTTATTATCATTGCTTTCACCATAATCTGTATGTATAGCACCTGATGTAAAAATACTGCCAGCATTTACTTTATTAGGTCTTAGTCATGTTTATCATTATTATTTGATTTTTTGTTTTACTGTTATTATTATTGCTTTTATCATAATCTGTATGTATAGCAACTGTTGCAAAAATACTTTCGCATTTACTTTATTAGGTCTTAGTCACTACTCTTTATTCATATTGTCACTAGAGTAAGCTAATTTTCTCATTTAAACCATGTTCATGATGTAACTCTGATGTGTGAAATGCTGCATGTGTGGAACACTGGTCCGATGTAAGAGAGGGCCTGATGGCCCTAATCTAATCAGGTTAAATAAATAAATAAATAAATATGTCGTCAGGTCATCGCTCTGTTAGGTTATGTTCATTGTGTCTGGTGTTACTGGTCAAATCTTGTAAGAGGAAAAGAGTATAATCTGCATTACGTGGCTTAATATTAGTGCTTGCTCGTGCCCTGCGCGTTGTTAACTGTGACCGGTCTCTTTTTTAAAAAAAGAAAAAAGAAACAGAAAGGAAAAGGCCGCAGCGCCAAATATTAAATTTGTTTTTCTACTCATTGAATTGTAAGGTTAGCTGCGGCGCCGGGATTTGTTTCTTGCTGGAGATATAGAGGCAGTGCCTAGTCCTAACGTCTCATTTTTATCGTTTTTTGACAAATTCTAATGAGTGACATGCGCCTTTGTATTAGATGGAGATGTCGTCACTAAAGCAAAAAAAGGTTAAATTCATTTTAAGAATGTAAGCATAGGCTTCCACGGCCGCTGTCATTGTCAATAAATTTCTTCAGGATGTGTGACCGCATTGTCAATATGTAAAATTCTCCAACGTCTCAGCCACTGTTGCAAACGCCATCCTCCGGGTGTTATTCTAACTGCTGAGTGAGAAGAACTTTAGTTCTTACACACTGGTGCAACAACGTAGGAATTTATAATTACATCTTCGTGTTGTACAACGCAGAAATTAATGATTTTGTATTGAAAAATTTTTCTTCTTTATTTTACATTAACTTATTTTTACAAGATCTGGAAAAAGGGATTACTCCAATATATGATCGAAGTGTTGATCTCCAAAATCGATACATCTATTATTACTTTTTGTAGAAGATTTCTGACAGAGAAATAGCACTTCCTCGTCAGTAACGCTGTAAACTTTTTCAATAGTTCCAATACAGCGACCATTGTTACAGCGATCTAATTCCTCCAGTGCTTATCGTGAACGATGTGCTGGGCAAGCATCATGCTGGAATTGCATAATACGACGTTCTTGAAGGCAAAGGTTGTAATTCATCCCCTAGTAATTATGTAAAAGTTTGTCCAACCAAATTGCCGCCAAAACAATAAGGATGAACAGCATTTTAATCAGTTATTTCGCACCAGATATTAACTGAACAAGCAAAAATGCTGATATTCAGTTTCACGTGGTCAACACAGATTTACCAAGATCAAGTAACGCATGTTGCACTTGGTCAATACAGGGACTGTTGATGCTGGTATTGGATCACAGTGGTGTTGTCGGGCGATGATGTCCCGTACGTGCTGGACTAGAGACATGTGGTGATCGAGCAGGCCAAGGCGACGTGTCGAGACCCTGTAGAGCATGTTGGGTTACAACAGCGGTATCTTGTTGGAAAATCCTCAGCATTCTCTGCAATGCTGTTCATGAATGGCAGCACAACAAGTCGAATCACCAGATTGCCGTACAAATCTGCAGTCAGGGTGTGTGCTACAACCACGAGAGTGCCCTTGCTGTCATACGAAATCGCACCCCAGGTGTAGGTCCAGTGCCACGCAGACAGATTCTTTGCAGGCCCTCAATTGGCCTCCTCCTAACCAACACACGGCCACCACTGCCACCGAAGCAGAGCCAGCTTTCATCAGAAAACACAACAGACCTCCACCCTGCCCTCCAATAAACACTCGATCGGCACGACAAAAATCGGAAATGATGATGGTTTGGGGTCAGTGTAGTGCACGCTACAAGGTATCTGGCTCAGAGCTGTCCTTGAAGTAAGTGATTTGTAGCAGTTCGTTGTGTCACAGTGGTGCCAACTGCTGCTCAAATTGTTGCTGCACATGTAGTACGATGCGCCCGAGCCATACGCCACGCCGAAAACGATGGTCTTCCCTCTCGGCAGTGGCACGTGGTCGTCCGGAGCCCGGTCTTCTTACGACTGTACATTCTCGTGACCATCGTGCTGGAAATAGTGTATATTGGCTACATTCCTACAAAGTGTCTCTGCAGTACTGCAGGAGAAACATCCAGCTTCTCGTAGCCCTATTACACGATCTTGTTCAAACTCAGTGAGGTCTTTGTCGCCTTAAAGGCATTCTTGACTAACATCAGCACACCACGTCCAGTCTCAAAGGTAACCAACGCTCACGAAAGTTACGGCGCGTATTTAAAGCAGACCTGATTTTCATCTTTATAGTGGCGCTACTAGCGCCGCTCTAAGGATACAAGCGCGAAATTTGAACAGAGATCATCTTTCACATGCAGAAACACGCCGACTGCTGTCATTTGTATCGCACAACTCTTTCTTCATGTTGCGATTTTCTTTCCGTCAACGTATTTAGATAAAATCTAGACTTTTTCTTTATTTTAAAAATTAATCTAGAAACAATCTAGCTCACTTTTTATTTACATTTGATGGCCGGTTTCGGTAAAACTTCTTGACATCAAAAAAATGTCTATGGTGAGGTGCAAGTGTTGGCAACAATGTTGCAACCTGACCATGGACGTTTTGACCTGAATATAACTTAACGTAACCGCTCAAAGTATGAACAAAAGCTACATGCAATGTTTCAAGGTTAGGTTTTGATAACCATTCGCTGTAGGTTCATAGATATCTATACATATTATAAATTACAGTTCCCCAATGCGTTTTTCTGTCTGTACGCGGAGGCTAATCTCAGGATCTTCTGTAGCGATTTTGGTAAGTTTTCTATAATAGGCCCACTGACTCAGGAATTGTAATGAAATCATCCGGCTGTAGATACTTAACGCTACCCTTTCGAAGCTGGAACGGGTCGCTCGTTATGTGCAAAGTTAAGTCTCTGGTCACAAGCCCATTAACAAAGCATGAGGAGCTGAGAAAAACATCGTCATGAAGTTCCTGATAGAAATAACTTGTGGCTGAAATTTGCTACGTCAAAGTACTCTGAGAACAGTAATCGTGATATTCCAGAACCACGAGTAAACATTTCGAGGAGTAAAGCGAGGGTTTGCAGCAACAGCAGCTAAACACTGCAGTCTTGTTACTTTCCTCCGTTACTCTTTCATTGGTAGTAGACTCACCAGTGTGGTTAAATGCTGCAGATTTTCGCCGTATACGTTCTACACAATTTATGATTTTCCTTTTGGATTCCCCATACCTGAAATTCATTTCGAATGCATTTTTCTTTTCAGCCTCAGACCTCACAATTGGTGTTTTAACTGGTTTCGACTTCTTAGCAACTCATAACAGGTGAGCTACTATATCTTCTTCTTCTGCCTTTCATAGATTAGGTTATCCACCTGTTCTGACCTCAGTTCCGCCTTTTAACTGACGCTCCTGTGTCCCTCTTTCCTTTAGGTTTGTATTGGAATGCCACCTTTGAAATCTTTGTTCCTTTCATTCGTCTTGGTTATTCCTTCTAGTTTTGTTTGTGTTCTTCTATTTTGTCGTTTGCTGCAAAAACATTCAGTTCTTGTGTAATATTTACATGAGGATTCCTGTCGAACTTAGTGCATTCTCTGACTGCTCGTAAGAATTTCATTTCAGGCACCCACAGATGGCTAGAATCCCTTCCTCTTCATAACACAGAATTCACTGTCATACAGTAGAACAGGAAAAACCATCATATTACAGATATTCATTTTTGCGTCTCTTCGCGTACCTGCTTCTTAAAATTCTACGTATAGTGCCACATTTAATCTAATATCTCCGTACTTTAATATCGACATCCTTATCTTCGTTAAAAGTTTTACAGCTCCCTAGGTAATTGAAGGGCTGAACATGTTCTGAAATATGATCTTCAGTTACAATTCTGTTTCGCATTGGGTATTTTCTACGGAATGCCACTGTCTTACTTTTGCTTAGCGCTATCTTAAAATTATAAGCCTTTCCCACTATGTTTAAAAGATTGATTGATTTTTTTTCGTCTTCAGAATTTACTATTAATGTAATGTCATCAGCATAAATACTGTGTCAATATATTTATTACTGTTTATATGGATTGCTTACGGAATGGACAGTGTCTTGAAAGGAGGATATAAGACGAAAACCAACAAAAGCAAAACGAGGATAATGGATTGTAGTCGAATTAAGTCGGGTGATGCTGAGGGAATTAGATTAGGAAATGAGACACTTAAAGTAGTAAAGGAGTTTTGCTATTTTGGGAGCAAAATAACTGATGACGGTCGAAGTAGAGAGGATATAAAATGTAGACTGGTAATGGCAAGGAAAACGTTTCTGAAGAAGAGAAATTTGTCAACATCGAGTACAGATTTAAGTGTCAGGGAGTCTTTTCTGAAAGTATTTGTATGGAGTGTAGCAATGTATGGAAGTGAAACGTGGACGATAAATAGTTTGGACAGGAAGAGAATAGAAGCTTTCGAAACGTGGTGCTACAGAAGAATGCTGAAGATTAAATGGGTAGATCACATAACTAATGAGGAGGTATTGAATAGAATTGGGGAGCAGAGGAGTTTGTGGCACAACTTGACAAAAAGAAGGGACCGGTTAGTAGGACATGTTCTGAAGCATCAAGGGATGACCAATTTAGTATTGGCGGACAGCGTGGAGGGTAAAAATCGTAGAGGGAGACCAAGAGATGAATACACTAAGCAGATTCAGAAGGATGTAGGTTGCAGTAGGTACTGGGAGATGAAGAAGTTTGCACAGGATAGAGTAGCATGGAGAGCTGCATCAAAGCAGTCTCAGGACTGAAGACCACCACAACAACAACATGGATTGCCTGTGGCGCTCTCTCTCTCCGTTTACGGACTGCATTGCCTTTATAAATATTAAGAAGAGTAGGCAGGCACTGTTGGGGAAATGCCGAAGGCTGGTGGGGAAGCGAGGTTCTAAGCAGAAGCCTTCGTTCATATTTTTTATAATGAAGTGAACCGCCTCCACATCCACACTTAAATAGTGACCATTCAAAAAGATCTGCTGTCACCTCTGCTTTGATAAGTATCTGAAAGAAATCCGCTGAAAACGCAACAAAAGCATCAATTTATTTTCGCCTACTTTTCAACCATTTGTAAACTTTCGGAGAAGCGTCCTGAGAGGTGATTTTAAGTAAAACCTACATTTGTCTTATTGCGACGTTAAATTTTGCTTCTTTTTCCAAAACACGAAGCAGTTTACGCAAAGTGACCTCACTAACATATTGTACAGATTCAAGTGCGAGATAATTCTGGAACAGTGGTCTATTAAGCTTATTAACAAACAAACCTGTTGGAAGAACATCCGCAACTGAGCATTATAGCAGAGGTTGAAAATACCGCTTCAGTTGTAAATTACTTTATTTTCAGGCGACCTGTTTCGGACTGTTATAAGCCCATCCTCAGGTGTCGTGGCCGTGCTGCGGTCCCCGAGCGCCGCGTGTACCAGGCGCTGTGTTCTGCCTATGAGCTCACGCTCACCGCACCTGGTGCACGTGGCGCTCGGGGACCGCAGCACAGCTACGACACCTGAGGATAGGCTTATAACAGTCCGAAACCGGTTGTCTGAAAATAAAGTAATTTACAACTGAAGCGGTATTTTCAACCTCTGCTAAGCTTATTAAGTCAGGAACTGAGGAAAACTAAGGTCAATAGCTTGTGAAAAAGAATACCCTCGATACAAAAATAAACGTGTAATGTGATCACTTATGTTTTTCCAAAACCCACATTATTTCGCCTTTCACCAGCTGTCGACGGCCCTTAAAAATTACATCATTCAATCGAAAAAATAAATAATTAGTGGAATAACACGGTAGATTATAAGGTTTTCAATAATAACCATATTGCAAAACACTCACCTCTTTGTGTGCTATCATTTGCCACAATCTCATTTCGATATTTCATTCTAGCTTTATCACTGGTGCGCGCGACTGCAAATGAGCATGCAATATCAGACCAATTTCCTCGAGATTGGTGACAGATAGAGACCTCCATCCAAGTCTAAAGAAAAGTTCAGTATCTTACCTAAATTTCCTGCACAGCAGCATATTATGTAATATGCGCCAAACCAAAGTCATATCACCCCTATGTTTCACTGAAAACTTTTCGAATTTTACGCAGTATCTTACATGCAAATAACACACGAACAATGACCATTAATGAGATGATGGGCACGTCATCGTGAAGCTGACATATAAAGCTACAAAAATGATTTTTCTTACCGATTAGTTTCTGTAAAATCGTTTGAGAAAGACCGCAGGGAGTGCGCCTCGATTCTGTCACCGCAGCGCGTCGCTGATCCGCCGGAAGCGGGCAAACATCCGCCGGCCCTTCTGAACAACAAACGAATGAACGCGTCCAGCGCTTCAGACGGAAATTAAGTCACTGCGCATCGACCACCGTATCCTGTGCGGACTCTACTCAATGTGGAAGGCATGAATGCTCCAATGCCTTTGTGCCCCCTGTAATCAGTCTAGTCTTGTTTTGGTGCCACTACGGGAGGATTAGGTAATGGTCTGCGGTATATTCTCAGATTATTCACTGAGCACTGGTCCTTGAAACTTTGTAAGTGGGCTTTTGCGGAATGATTGGCGTCAAACAGTTCAGATTGTTCAGCATCTCTGTAACGCTCTCTCAGGATTCCCTTCGTTGTAATTGTTCAGAATCCCAGATTTTTCACTTCATACTGGTTCTTGAAACTTCTTTGTAGGTGGGCTTTTGGGGAATGATTGGCGTCAATCAGTTCAGTTTTTTCAGCGTCTCTGTGACACTCTCTCCGGATCCTTTGTAGACTGTAGACTGATTGTATGAGGGGCATTTCATATTGACTTACACTCTATTTTTTTCCATCATTCATGGTGCCCCATTTGACTGCCCTCTACAGTGGTCTAACTGGTCTAACTGTGCGAGCTAACATCCCATAGACGTTCGGGCTCACAGGCGGTTCCTCTTCGTCAAAATGTCTTGGCTCAAACTCGTCTAGGGGTTGATCCGCACGTGTCGCATTACACGCCCTAAATTCGACGCTTGTGACCCTTTGGTTAAATTGTCTGCCTGACGGCAAATTTGCGAAATACAGAGTTAACATATAATAACAGTAATAATAATATCGCGAACTATATTAACGACCCATAAATGATGTAGGCCACACAGTTGCGATTTGGTTAGAATAATGTTTATTCGGAAAGCAAACTAATAACGAAAGTGGTCGTATTTAGAGTTGCTGTTACACTTGACCGCATATCCATTTGACACGTTGGATCATTCACAGTCCCATCGCGAAATACAAGTTGCCTACGCCTAAAGTTAGAGTTCACACCAGGTGCGAGGCTGCTCATCGCTCAGAGACTAAGTCCCGCGATGCCACACAACGCGAAATTTTCTAAGTCGTTTCACTTCCTAGCTGCCTAAAGACTGACTGTACACTTTCGCGTCTCAATCCGAACTCTACCCTTTGGCGTCTACAGCCGAACTGTCCGTTTTCGTGTCTGCTCCAGCACTCCCTCTGCCCATCCCCGGCCGCGTTTCCCGCTCGCCGAATATCCTCGCTCAGCTGACTAGGGCAGTTCCCTTTCCTGAAGCCGTCCATCTGATTGGATACAGCTTATTCGACATTATTTTACATTTTAATATATTTAAATAATCAAAGCTTGACCACTTTCACGTTCTAAATAAAGTAACAATAATATCCATTACGTAATCAACGTTAAATTCTTTTACATAAAACCAATACAATTTCCTTCTTAACTCTGAATGTCACGGCCAATAGCCTTGCACCAATATGCTTTCTGATAAATAAAAACAGAACAAAAGTAACTATCATGCACTACACTTTACAACAATTATTCTTTTACCTCATGACTCGGTAAGGTGTCATGCTGTCATCGTTCAATGTGTTTAGTGTGGGGGAAATGATGATCTGATGCTTAACTGAAAACACTAATAATTTAAATTTACTATATCTTTTAAACAAATAAAGTTACAGAGTTGATATTTACAACATTTATCATTTTAATGATGCACTTCTCTGTGAAATGTCGATCGTTAAGATCGACCAAAGCGTTCAGATTTTAACATTCAAGTCTTCGTTACAAAACTTGTTAATTTCACTTTAACAATGAATCCTAAACGATTATAGATATGATCAGTATTCAAGTTTTATTGAGATCACCGTGAAATTTTATGGAGGATGGCAGATTAAAATAACTGTGGCTTCATTCCCTTCACTACTACAGAATTAAATAGTTTTCATAAATGTTTCCCTTTATGGCCGATCTTAGGCCCACCATATTTAACACTGTTACGTATCCTTGGCCACAAGAGCCTTCTACTGGGCTTCCCTATTACCTAGGTTCTCGTCTGTCTCACTCGCACACTACAGCGCTTAGGCCTTAATGGACAATAGACGCCTGTGAGTTTCCCCATCTCGTGGTGAATCTGCGTCCTTTGTGGCATCCGGTCCTGGACCTCACGGTTCGTTTCACAATTCCTGTAGGCTGACTCTTTCGGACATATGTTTAAGTGATAGCGCAATGCTCGTTAACTCACAATTGTAGGTGGCAAGACAATCATTAAAAGTGTAATCCCTGCACAGTACAGCCCATTTTTCCAATTACTGTCATCACGTGAGCAGACAGCATGGAGTGTGGTCATCAAGGACAGCGCTGAACAATGCGGCTTCTTTGGAAGGAGAGAGTAAACACTATAGATATTCACATTTGAATGCTGGCAATGTGTGGAGAGTGTACACGGTACGAAAGACTGCTCTTGCAACACGACAACGTTCTTTTCCATACAAGTCGGAAGACTACGGCTGCCATCTAGAAAACGGGGTTCCAGGAACTGCCACACTCACCGTATTCTCCCGACATAACCTCTGCAAGCCTTCCTCGAACCATTTTTCTGGAGTCTGTCCCAGCCACTGCTGGATAGCTGCTTCCAGTTCCTGGAAATCTGAAATATATACCGGCCGCGGTGGCCAAACGGTTCTAGGCGCATCAGTCTGGAACGACGCGGCTGCTGCGGTCGCAGGTTCGAATCCTGCCTCGGGCATGGATGTGTGTGTTGTCCTTAGGTCAGTCAGGTTTAAGTAGTTCTAAGTCTAGGGGACTGATGACCTCAGATGCTAAGTCCCATGGTGCTTAGAGCCATTTGAACCATTTTGAAATATGTCCGCACGGAGGCTTCTTCGTAGCGCTTATTGAGTAGTAAGCAGAGAGTGCCAAGTCAGAAGAAAACGTTGAGTGTGGCAGTACCTGCCACTCCATTTCAGCAATGTCAACCGTGGTTTTCGGCCTGGTATGAGGATAAGGGTTGTCGTGTTGCAAGGGCCCTTTCGTGACGGTGCATTCTCTCTGCACACCGCCACCAATCGTCTGTGAATATCCACAATGTTTACACCCTCCTTCCACAGACGCTACTTCGTCTAGCGCCGACCTTGATGATCACATTCCATGTTGTCTGCCGCACGGGGTAGCCGCGCGGTCAGAGGCGCCTTGTCACGGTCCGTGCGGCTTCCCCCATCGGGGGTTCGAGTCCTCCCTCGGGCATGGGTGTGTGTGTTATCCATAGCGTAAGTTAGTTTAAGTTAGATTAAGTAGTGTGCAGGCTTAGTGAGTGATGACCTCAGCAGTTTGGTCCCATAAGACCTTACCACAAATTTCCAATCTTTTACCATGTTGTTTGTTTACACAATGACAGCAGTTGCGTACATGGAATGTACTGTGGAGGCATTACACATGTAGTGATTCTCCTCCCACCCATGGCTAGACCAAAGTACTACGTACTTGCAACTGAGGTGATGAGTCAAATGGTGCACCGTGAATGATGGATAAAAATAAAGGGCAAGTCAATATGGAACGCTGTTCACATTTTCCCAGTGTCCTTGTACTGAACTGAAGCCTGTCATTTTGTTAGCCTACGTCTGATTCCATTTCATATCCATACAAATCGTTATTCGTATGATTTGGCCGACTCGAAATGTGACTAATTGATAATGTAGTAGAATTGACTTCTACTACAATTACGATTCGTTAGTTTTGGTACAGTACACAAATGACGTAGTAAATGATAGGGTTACCAGTAGTATTCGTAGCATTGGTAGAGAAAGAAACATATATGAATGTATGAGAGAGAAGCTGGGAGCCGACGAGTTCTCTTGGTTGTTTCTTTCTTTCTTTGTTTGTTTTGCACATAATTTGATCCACATTTCGTTCAGTCTTACTCCAGTGTGTATTTTATATCCTTCCAAAAATATAAATTGCGTTTTATAAATAAGAAAAATTATTTGATCGCTTAAATTCTGCGCTTTTATGTAACCAAAGTAATAACTTTTGATCTAAGTACAGTCTACACACACAAACAAAAAAACTATACAAATATTGCTGTTATTTTGTATTCCATGGAACATGCATCATGATCAGAGGAAAGAGTCCCCTTTATTGATAAATGCGAAAGTTGTTTACGAATAACAGAAACACGTTTTACATAATCTCAACGAAGTATTGAAGCGATGTTTAACATGTTTTTCTTTTGAAATTCTTTTTATTTTACTTTTTTTTAGGAAGTTGCGTTTTCTAGCACCACGCGATAAATCTAGATGTCTTTTTTATTTTTGCTAAGACCCCCCCCCCCCCCCCCCCCCCCGGTTTCACGTGAATTAAACGTTGACAATTTCAGTTTTCTAAAAATATTGATTATTTTTAAGTAACAGATAGGAGGATAATTATGTAGAGAAAATCAGGTCCATAGGTTACGTGGCGCTTTATACACTGATCAGCCAGAACTTTATGACCACCGACCGTGGCCGAGCGGTTCTAGGCGCTTGAGTCTGGAACCCCGCGACCGCTACGTCGCAGGTTCGAATCCTGCCTCGGGCATGGATGTGTGTGATGTCCTCAGGTAAGTTAGGTTTAAGTAGTTCTAAGTTCTAGGGGACTGATGACCTCAGATGTTAAGTCCCATAGTGCTCAGAGCCATTTTTGAACCACCGACCTACTAACGATATAAACCCGTCCAGGCCATACCACCGTCACCTGGCGAGGAAAGACTGCTAGTCAGACACACGCACGGTGCATGTAGTATCAGTGAGCGTGCTGTCCGAGTGCAGAATGGGGAAGGCGCGCGATCTATCAGTTTGACCGAGGGCTGATTATGATGGCCTGGAGGCTCGGCACGAAGTTTCAGAAACTGCTCGACTTGTCGGGTGTTCACTGTCGTGAGTGTCTTCAATGTGTGCCGAAACCTAGATGAAACCACGTCCAGACCTCGTGGCGTTGGGCGACCACCTCTCGTTTCAGATGTCGGATGTCGTAGGCTGGTCAGACTGGTGAAACAGGACAGGCGGTGAAATGTGGCGGAAATAACATCAGACTTCATCTACATCTACATACATACTCCGCAATCCACCATACGGTGCGTGGCGGAGGGTACCTCGTACCACAACTAGCATCTTCTCTCCCCGTTCCACTCCCAAACAGAACGAGGGAAAAATGACTGCCTATATGCCTCTGTACAAGCCCTAATCTCTCTTATTTTATCTTTGTGGTCTTTCCGCGAAATATAAGTTGGTGGCAGTAAAATTGTACTGCAGTCAGCCTCAAATGCTGGTTCTCAAAATTTCCTCAGCAGCGATTCACGAAGAGAACGCCTCCTTTCCTCTAGAGACTCACACCCGAGTTCCTAAAGCATTTCCGTAACACTCGCGTGATGATCAAACCTACCAGTAACAAATCTAGCAGCCCGCCTCTGAATTGCTTCTATGTCCTCCCTCAATCCGACCTGATAGGGATCCCAAACGCTCGAGCAGTACTCAAGAATAGATCGTATTAGTGTTTTTATAAAACTTAAATTCTGGGCAGAGTACTAGTGTGTCTGAACACATGGTGCACCAGACACTCCTAAGGATAGATCTCCAAAGTCGACGACACATGCATGTTCCAATGTTAACACCACGACATCGGCAACTACGACTGAAATGGGCACGTAACAATCGCTACTGGACGTTAGCGCAGTGGCAGAGCGTTGCATGGTCTGATGAATCCCGATACCTTCTTCATCATCCCGATAGGAGGGTGCGAATCCGCCGCCTTCCATCGGAACAGGTCCTTGACATCTGTACTGTCGGACGGAGACAAGCTGGCGGCGGCTCCTTTGTGCTGCGGGGAACAGTCTCGCGGGCATCCATGGGTCCAGTGGAGCTCGTACAAGGCACCATGACGGCCAAGGACAATCGTACACTGATTGCAGATTATGTACACACTTTCATGATGATCAAGTTTCCTGACAGCAGTCATATTTTTCAACAAAATAATGCGCCATGTCACAAAGCCAGGAGTGTGATAAGGGCTCACGCCACGACACATCACCGCTGTTGTCTGTGCCAAAGGTTGACGTACTGGCTATTAGGTAGGTGGTCATAATGTTCTGGCTCATCAGTGTAAATCCTCTCTCAGTTGCTAGACGGTTCACTGCTTCCAATTTTTGAGGTAATTTACAGTAGTAAGACACTGATCACATACGCAAACTAAGCGATCGATATGTGGTAACGCCTGATAGATATGCAACACACCTAACTTACAGGTAACGCAGTTATGACATTAACTGACGAATGCAAGTGGGAAAACTACCATAGTCTACACTTAACTTATTATAGTCTACAGCAGTGTTAAAACAATAGATTGTAGTCATAGAATATTAAACTTTTTTCATTTTGTGAACCGTAAGGCTTTACTTTTCTAATCATTCAGTATAGAATGTAATCGCCTGGGGCATTGTTGGCTGGGGTGGCCAAGCGGTTAAAGGCGCTACAGTCTGGAAACGCGCGACCGCTACGGTCGCAGGTTCGAATCCTGCCTCGGGCATGGATGTGTGTGATGTCCTTAGGTTAGTTAGGTTTAAGTAGTTCTAAGTTCTAGGGGACTGATGACCTTAGAAGTTAAGTCCCGTAGTGCTCAGAGCCATTTTTGAGGCGTTGTTGAGCCTTAGCGACTTTGGCTGTTAGCCGCCAATATTGGGATTCGTCCGACGACGGGTATTGTGCCGCTAGATCGGGATAAGAGGGGCTGTGAAGGACAAAGACTGTAATCAGAGGCTTGGCAGATAAGCCTGTCTTCAGTGAGTAAGCCGCACAGCAGATCCGGGGCAAACAGCAGCTGGGCTGCTATGCTGTTATGCCCCTGGCAGCTCCCGTCTTGTTTACCGGTGTCACCTGTTGCCGTGCTACTAGCGGCGTCGCTAAGTGGAATTTGCCCCCAGACCGTAAGCACTGTTTCTCAAGGCGGCGCCACTACAGACTGAGCGGTTTCTTGCTGCTGTCATCCTTCAGGGTCTGGCTTACAGACGGTGGTGGCTTACCTTCCCCCCGCCCCTTCCCCCAACCAACACCTCCATACCTCCTCCCCTTCCCTCCACACAACCCTTCACCCGTCCCCTACCGCTCTTTTACTACAGAACGCTGGTTTTACTTCTGATACTTCCTAGGTCGGAAAGGATTATTCTCACTTTCCTAAGGCTTTGCTCGTCCTATGGGCCAAATTTGGCAAATAATTTTTATTTAAAATTTGTGGCCCGATGTCCTTTTGTCACTACAGTCGTCACTTAGCTTGAGGAAGGGAAGCCGTGTGCTCCGTCTGCCTGTAAATCGTGTGAACTTGGTTCTGTGCCTTACAGTATTGTAACACTCTGTATATGGTTTTTGGTGAGATGAAGATTAGGGATCAGAGCAAGGTTTGCCTAAGCGAACATGAAAAACCGTTTGGGGGGATTTTACGGTCTCGGAGCCTTATTTTATGCTCATGTTCAACATTTTTTTTCTGCAGAAAATGATTTTTTTTCACACAAATCTTTATTAACAAACGAAAGTATGTATCTTATATACTATGTAAATAACTTTTGGCCAGTAAATTGATGAGGCTATGCAGCACAAAATGGCGGCGAAAATAACTCTGCGTGGACTGCGCCCGTAAACGCTTCGTACGATTGAGGGTGAAGCATAGGTCTGCAGTAAAAAGTTAACATTACCAAATTAAATTCCTTATGGCGTGAGCTTCGAAAATCAAATTTCCTGAAGCACATTCCAAAATGGCGGCCACTTGAAAACGTAGATACTGAAACTCGATCTATTTTGTTGCTTTCAAATGCAAAAAAATAACAAACATTACGGAAAATGCATTGTTTTTTGAGGCTCACGCCAAAGTTACAAGTGCCTGTTTTATTAAATCTGAAACGACATCCAATTTTACCGGCTAGTTTTTTTTAGTCATGCGAGCCAGTTAAACAGAAAATATTGTCTCGAGAAATGCGTATTTAAAGTTTTGAGTTCGTGGTGGTGACAACGACTCCCATGACTTCCATGTTATTCAGAACATCCTTAGATCCGTCCTGAAAAATGACGCAAGCCCGATTATTAGCAACTGGGATGACTTTTACTCCCGACAACAGGTGTTTCAGAGCAAAAGTCCAAATTAACAAATTCAGTGCTTCATTATGGTTCCACCTGTAGGCTCGAAGGCATCTCTCCATCAAAAATTACGCTTCATGCAATGTCGTGCAAAGCTTACCTATTATAAGCCGACCCTGTGATTATAATAATTGTATATGTGACGCTGAATCGCTTCTTGTGCGGAAGGTTCCAATAGTGTTTGGTTTGAGATATGTATGAAGTGTGTATACTTAGTTAATGTCGTTGTGTGTGTGTGTGTGTGTGTGTGTGTGTGTGTGTGTGTGTGTGTAGTGCGTGTGCGCGCGTGCAGTTATCGTGTGTGATAACTATGGGCCAGACTCAAGAATCGGGATCCAAAGACATTAATAAAGAAAGCCGTACAAGAAATTAAAAGTGAACTGACCAATTGTTGTGGCAGTTCGGCAATGGCGAGCGGTTCGAGCTTGACGTTGAGCGCTTTGATTGGAGGAAACCAACTATAACGCGTGAAGTGTCAACTGTCAAGTAATTATTTTAATCGGACTGTAGCCGCCACTGAACATTCGACTGTTACATCACTCGCCGACAATATCAATTTCTGCAGCGTCGAGTAAATCCTTAGGAGAGCGAGAACTGTTAGTTAAACACGTTTTTGAATTCTAAAAACTTCATTTCTAGAGCTGAAACGGCTAGTTACGTGTTTACTCGCGACCGAGTGTTGGTGTATAAGATACATGTCTCTCTTTTGGGAGTAGCCTTAAATCCGAGTTCGGCCATTACGAGCACTTTGCGCTCTAGTTGTAATGACTTCAATGTCCTGGACACGTTCAACTCTAATCATCTTTTTTCCTCTTATGATTACGCGCTCGTTGCTAGATAATAATGCTTTTGATCTCTTCTTTTCCTAAAGTCTAAAATTATGTTGACAGCAAGGTCAGCAGAGACGAAACAACAGCTCACTTAGTGTTTGCATGAACTGATATATGGGAACTACGGAAAAAAATGAAAACAGCTTGGCGCAACGGAATTTTTGCCCTATCTCTTTTCTAATACCATCTACACGTCTGTGAAGTGCATTCACTCGGTTGCAGGTAATTAATGTCAGACAAAATTTGCGAACAAACATTGAAATCCATATCAAACATTGAATTCAAAGTGAGCATTGTTCTTTGTTTGGGGCACATTTGACAAATTAATTTACCATCTACTATGTTCGCAGGTGTCTTGCACTGTATTATACTTGTCTATTAATGTAGCAATTTTTTACAATTTTAGTTTGGCTTGAACAAAACTGAGAAGTATTTCCGCTTGTCATTTATATGTGAATTGTGTAACGTGAGCAGCTTAACTCTCCCCGCCCCCCTCCCCCCATCCCCTCCCCCGTCCCTTATCTCTCAACAGCTGAGGTCATGCACAGCATTGCTCATAACTCAGCGCTTCATCCATGAGAAATGTCCCCCAAAACAGGAGCGCATTGGATAACATACGGTTTCTATTCCTTTCAGTTGCATTAAATAAATAAGATCATGCTCTGCTCTAAAACCAGCGACGCCTGTAAGGACCACTAAGACAAGATCAGACTAATTGCAGCACGCACAGGGGGAATTAAGCTCCACACACGAATGGTACGGCAAGAAACCCTAATACTTCGTATAACGGGAAACAATCTTTGCTAAGCACTTCAGAGTGGTTTATAGATGTAAATTTAGATCAGACGGGATGAGAGAATTGTAAAATACGCACTTTTGCTGAATCTGGTCTGCAATGTAGAAAGATTTCACAGTAGCTACCTGTGCACATGACCACTGTTAGCGAAGTTGTTTCCAAAAAGAGATGACAGAAAGCTGACCTCAAATATCGCACTTTTTGGATTAATAAAGGCAAAAGAAGAATACAGTACACTGGAATGAAATTTTTGAGGGAAGTTAAAGGATGTACCCTAGGAGTTAAAATACAATGCAGCGTTTAAAAGAAGAACTTAACATAAAAGTGTACTGTGTAAATGAAAAACAGAGCAAGGATGCATAAAATGGGATCAACACATCAGTAGAACGGGCGAATGGGCGGGCTTTCGACTACACTGCAGAAGTTTCTCTGGGAAGCCCTTACACATCCTTCACACAATCTTCATCTCTTCCCATGCGATTTCCATGTTTTTCGAGACCTAAAGGAACATATTCACTGGCGTCGATTTGCTTTGGACGAAGAGGTGAACGCCTGGGTACAAACATGGCTCCGTAGGTAGCATTTTTCCATGAGACATTGACCGTTTTTTTCTCAAAATGGGGTAAAAGTACGGTTTAACAGACATTGCGATTACTTTTGAAATGATAAAGAGTTTAGTTGCATTTTTCCGTCTCTCGTTTTCGTTTGATTGCCACTTACATTTATTTTAAAGATATTTAATATGTTACATAATCATAATAAGTTTTCAACTAACTAAAACGTAGTTACGAGCCTAAAAAGTCATCGAAATAGTTTTTCACATTACAGCTTTTTAAAACAGTGTTAATAAGGAAAAGAAACCAAGAGTGTTATATTACCTTTTCTATGAGGGACTATTTTTCGTTTGGTTCAAAGAAGAAACGGTTTAAGTTCGTCAACGAAAACGAGAAGCTATTACTTTATTTAAGGCTCAGAAATTTTATTTATGTTAACTAAAAGGTTTAAGTTACAGATGGAGTACAAAAAAACCTCAAAGCACACCGCGTTAGCTTGTCATTTATATGTGAATTTTCTAACGTGAGCATCTTAAATCTCTCCCCCTCCCCCTCCTCGAGTGCGGTTTTTACAGGTTTTTTTGCACTCGTTTTAAGCAAATGCTGGACTGGTCCCCACCACTACCTCAGAAATTTCAATACGCTACAGTTACAGTACGATGACACGCAGAACAAAGTTTACACTGTTTATAGATAGACTTGGTTAGCACCCACTTTTTCGCTCGCACATCTGTATGGTTTGCACATATTTATTGTCTGTATTTGATCAAAATTTTATGCTGTTCACATATTTCAACACCTTCTAAACTTTTCATACTTATTAAGGCCATAGAAGCATGATCATTTCCGAACGCTTTTCTGACCAAAAAGCGATCCTATTAGCTAGAGTCCAAGGTTTTGATTAATCATTCCTTTTGCGTTCTTGTGAAGATATTTCCATAGAAACTGTCATCCCCTAATACATGTGTCTTTGTATCTAACTGAGACATGAAATACCAATTTTCATAGATTTAGCTTTAAAAATGCTTTCACAATGAGATATTTTCACAAAACATTTAACCTTGTAAGGTGGCAGAATAAATGAAGGTCAGTTTCGCACCTTACATAAGACTGTTATACATCGTAACCGGAAGGTGAATATGACACCTAACGTTTTTCGGCGGCAATGAGCAGATTTGCCTAGAAGTATGTAATGCAAAAGGGATGACACTCAATCGACGGTATTAAAACATCACTCCTATATAATGCATGTCAATGACCAGAAGGTGAAACAAGCAGCGAGAGGAAACGTTTTGTGTGGAAGCAGGAGCGGGCAGAAGCAGAGGCCACACCACGGGAGGCACGACGAACAGCTCTTAGAGGGTGTCCTGCAGCGGGAGTCAGCGACCGGACAGGCGACATGCTGGAGAGAAAGTGACGGGCCACCAGAAGTAGGACAGAAAGAAGCTTTAGAAAACTGCGTTTCGGAATTTCAAATGGATGCAAAAAAAAAAAAAAGTGATGCAGCTGATCACGTGAACAGCGAGTGGTACACATGTGATGTACGCATGTAACTTTCGTGAGTCTGGAGCAGGCACAAAAAGTCTGATTGGTGGAAACGAACTATGAAGGAGTAAAATGGGCTGGCTGCTGTGGCTGAGCGGTTCTAGGTGCTTCAGTCCGGAACCACGCTGCTGCTGTGGTCACAGGTTCGAATCCTGCCTCAGACATGGTTGTGTGTGATGTCCTTGGGTTAGTTAGGTTTAAGTAGTTCTAAGTCTAGGGAACTGATGACCTCAGATGTTAAGTCCCATAGTGCTCAGAACCATTTGAACCATTTTTTGGAGTAAAGTGCTGAGATTCTTACACACAGTTGAATGG